>NW_024426885.1:72580790-72851875 GCF_017311325.1 Ursus maritimus | reverse complement strand
ATATATATATATATATATATATATATATATATATAGTAATTGTCACCATATCTATCATATCTATCATATATCTATCACCCAGGTCTTGTTTTCAAGTACAACGACCCAATTAAAAGGAACAGGAACCAGGACTCCTTGGAGATATGGTTAATTCTTTTTGTTTTTTTAAGGTTTTATTTCTATTTATTTGACAGAGAAAGAGAGAGAACACAAGCATAAGGAGGGAATGGCAGAGGCAGAGGGAGAAGCAGGCTCCCCACTGAGCAGGGACCCCCATGTGGGACTCAATCCCAGGACCCTGGGATCATGACCTGAGCTGAAGGCAGACACTTAACCGACTGAGCCACCCAGGCGCCCCGAGATATGGCTAAATCTAAGACTGGTCAGAAGAAACATACAAGGCGAGCCTGAAACATCTTGTAGAGTTCAAAAGTCAGAATAGGTTTAAAAAAACACAACAGGATATGTCAAAAAGATATAGATGCCAAACAAAAGAGCTCCCAATGACCAAAGCTGGAACAATTTGAGAAACAAAATACAATATTTAATATGAGATTATAACCCAGAGTAAAAAATAAATATCCAGGATTCTACAGTAATATAAATAAATGATCAAATCAATGAATAAATGGGAGAGAATTGCCAATTTTTCCATGTAGAAGAATCCAAAATACTTTATGTAGATACTGCTCCTTGAGTAGATGAAGCATAATTCTCCACTCTAAGTATGGGTTGAATATAGTGACTTTATTCCAAGAGCACAAAATGGAAATAGGGAACAAAAAGATAATCTTGACAGTTGAAAAGCCTGACAAACACTGTCTTAGTCAGATGGTCAAAGTCAACATCAACGGTGTTAAGTCATGTTGATAGTAGTTACTCTTGATATGATGTGATGAAAATGGTGCTTTACCTCTGTGGTCTTCCTCCCCAAATCCACAGTCCCAGTATAATGATAAAATCGTCTGACAAATCCCAGTGAAGTACATTCTATAAAATACATGATCAGTATTCCTCAAAACTATCAAGGTAATCCAAAACAAGGGAAGTTTGAGAAACTGTCACAGCCAAGAGCCGAAGGGGACATGATGACTAAATGCAATGCATTATCTTGGATAGAATCCCAGGACAGTAAAGGGGCATTAGGTAAAAACTAAGAATGTGTAAGAAAACTGTGGACATTAGTTCTTTATTAAAGTCATTTCATATAAAGTGTACCTACAAAAGTCAATTCTATTACTTCATCGAATAAAAAATTTTATTTAAAATTGGTACTATATACAGTATCATAAAACACCTAGGAATAGGGGTGCCTGGGTGACTCAGTTGGTTAGCTGTCTGACTCTTGATTTTGGCTCAAGTCATGATCTCAGAGATCAAGGCTCAAGTTGGGCTCCATGCTCAGTGCGGAGTCTGCTTCTCCCTCTCTCTGTGCCTCTCCCCACCACTCCCACTTGGGCTCTTTCTCTCTCTCTCAAATAAGTAAATAAATAAAATTAAAAAAAAAAACCAACCAAACAAACCTAGGAATAAATATAATAAAAAAATGTACAAGACCAGTACGATATAACATGGTTAAAAAATATATGCTTGAAAAATACCTATTTATAGATTGGAAGATTTAGTATTTTGAGAATGTAAGTTCTCCCCAAATTAAACTATAGATTTAAGATAATCTTGATATAAATTTGGCAAATTTAAATACAATAAAAACATCCGTTCATCAAAAACAAAATAAAACAAATTCCTATAAGGAATCGGAGACACCATACACAAAAGTAGGAAGAAATAGGGATAAAACCTTTAACTGACAAATGAATTAATTTAAAAAGGAAAGATAACTAAAAGTATCAGGAAGTCAGGCTCAGTCTGCCTGAGTTTTCTGCAAAGCTTCCTTCAAGGTATCAGCACATCTCAAAGCTAGACTATGGAAAGATTTGCTTCTAAGATCACATGGTTTGGGCAGAGTTTGGTTATTTTAGTACTGTTAAACTGAGGGTGATGTTCCTAGGTGGCTAATTGGCTAGAGATGCCCTCAGTTCCTTTGCACTTTGGCTTCTCCAACATGGCAACTTGCTCTTCAAAGACAGCAAGGGAGAAATTCTGCTGGCAAGATGAAAATAACAATGTTACATAGCCCAATAGAGAAGTAACATTCCATCACCTTTGCTATATTTCATCCTTTTCAAAGAAGTCACAGTCAATGGAAGGGGATTACACAAAGGCATAAATATCAGGAGATGGGAAATACTGGGGGCCATATTAGAATCTATCACAGAACAAACTTAGAATCAATAAGAATGGAAAGCATCCTTATGAAAAAAAAAAAACCATTCAGATGAAAGTGAGCTAAGGCATAAAATATTGCTGCTAATTCCCATGTGCAAAGCCAAATTTCTCTGGCACACTTTATCTACCACTGTGAAGACATGACCTAAATATATTTGCATCTAACAAGTTATCTCTCTATTTAGGCCCTGATCATTCAGATTAATTACCTCTGTGGCACCAAATTGCCAGATCTTCCTTTACCTTATGTTATATCCAGAGCCAGGGGTGAGCACAAGAGCAGTTGAGTCGAAAGAGTTGTGAGAACAGCTGAACTGCAGTCCAGTTGTGAGAACAGCTGAGCTGCAGTCCAGCTGTGAGACAGCAGAGCTGTCTGTGTAAGTAGATATGTGTATTGCCAGTTAACACTACCGTTCATATATTTAGAGCTGATCACTGTTATCAAATGTCAATGTCAAAATACATCACCAAATAGTAATCTCTTTGTTCTACATCCTCTAGTTCCATAAGGATGAATCACTCAAGGCAGAAATGTACATGTTAGCACCAAATATCAAGGACTAATTGTTAACTTGAGGTCAGAAATATGTTAAAATAAAAGGAAAACAACATTTTTGTTATCAATAATTTTACCTACTTCATTATTTGAGATATTTGGAACAGTCTCTCTAAATCTTGATTTGTATACATGTTGTTAGGTGTTTTAAAAAAGTACTTAACTATCCTGTTACTAGAGTGAATGCTTCTGGGGGATTGTTTTCCTTCCCCAGGAATGTCTTCCTTACTGCATTAAAACTGTGAACTGCGCTTGAATACTCTGTGTTCCAAATCTGTTATAATTTCATACTGGTGAGCAAATGAAAAAGAACAATAGATATTCAATGCACAACTTATTGCCCTTTGTTTGAATAGTTTAATTCTTGATCAAGGTCACCTTTATAGAACAGTTAAAACATATGGATGGATATTAGGCTTTTGTCTAGGTATCACCGTCCCCAGTTCATTCTCTTTTTAATGTCTTTTTAAGACATCTCTTCTGCCAAATCCGTTTATTTTCATAAGAAAATGTCAAATCCACCTCCAGGTTAGGAAGTTGTTAAAAGACATGGTTCTGCTATTAATGGGAAAACTGAAATAGATAATAATCCCAGCTATTTGATACAGACTCTGACTTCAAACTCTGCACTGCTTAAGAAGTTTAGGTCAGGGAACACATTATACTAAAAGGATTATCTGATATGGGAGCTCTCCCTATTTCCCTGTAGATAGTTTTAAATCTACCCTTGCCTCATGCCATACCACACTGTGTGCTCAAAAAATACTTAGACGACGTGTTGGTTCAGCTTTAAGGAACCATCTTTGTGCTATTAATGAAGGCAGGTATGGAAGAGTGTTACGGCAAAGAACCTTCAACTCTGACTTCTGTATTTGTGGCATGGATTATAGCCCAATCCATACTGTCCCGTAGAACATATATTGTTCACTACATTACATAGCATCCTAGAGAACGTGAGAGAGCATTCTTTCAGATAGTAGTGAGAGAAATAGTTTTGCTTCCCCTGAGCAACAAACTTTTTTTCTGGACACCATGGATCCCATAATTAACCATGTTTTCCTATTCACTTGCTGGGAAATATGGAACGTAAAAGTAACTCACATTGGTAAGTGATATGACTTTTTGAAGTGGGCCTGTGTGGTAAATTTAATTCTGGTTTCATGTGATTTTTTCAATCAACCACTGGCTTCATCTGACTTTCCTACTCTTTGTCCCCCTTTCCTTATATCCTTTTTAAAATGAAGACAGGAAGTGGATATTATAATTGTATATGCACTACATGAAGTTAATATATTTATAATGAATTTGTATGCATAATGAATATATAATTATAAATTTAAATTTATATTACAGTTATATATATATATATATCTCAAGTCTTTTCATTTTCTCATTCTGAAGTTTGGTTAACAATGTATTTGCTTGTTGACACCTGAATTAGATGAATATAGAAAATAAGGAGGAATGATAATTAAAATGATTTAGCCTTACTATTGCCTTCACTAAAAAACATTTACAGTTTTCTACATTACCTGAGGATGTTCTGGCCTCTGCCTGAGTGTGAACAGAGGCATAGGGTAAGGCAGTCAGCATCAAATAAGAGACTCCCCAGCAGAGACCATACGGTTTAGCTACTGTTTAATTAATTTAATTGTGCAGTATTGTTTCACCTCTTCATAACACACACCTTCCTCTGTCTACAATCTTTTACCCTTTTTTTCTGTCTGAAAGTTTTTCTTTCTGTTAAGATCCCCCGCAGTAATATCCCCAGTAGATCCTTCCCTGTAATTGTGCTCCTTTGCTGACATCTAATATATTACATGATGATAAGTTGTTTATATGTCTGTTGCCTTGCGCATCCGTTTTTGAGATCAGAAAATGTATCATTACTATATATATATATTTTTAAGATTTTATTTATTTATTTTACAGAGAGAGAGAGACAGCCAGCGAGAGAGGGAACACAAGCAGGGGGAGTGGGAGAGGAAGAAGCTCCTCTGCTAGGAGCCTGATGTGGGGCTCGATCCCAGAATGCCAGGATCACGCCCTGAGCTGAAGGCAGATGCTTAACAACTGAGCCACCCAGGCGCTCCCATTACTATATTTTTAATGAAGTTTCTGATGTAATGCTTGTTCTAGTAAAATTAAGGGATATATGAATGAAGTATCTCTCATAGTTCCTAAACCTGGTGGAAGCAATCGAAGTTAATTTTTCTAATGGGTAAGTTGCAATGCATTACAATAAGTAATTCCATGTGCTATTGCTGTTCATGTAATGTCCCCTACACAAACAAAAATATATAAACATAATATTTATAAAAATGAAAATATGAACTGGTTAATATACTAAAAATGTCCAGAAATAGCAAGTACAGCATAAAATTAATAAATAAATCTGACTGAAACTAAACTTAAGTGAAGAGCATCTGATTTGTAGTAAATGTTTACTAATTTAATATCAAGACTATGATGCAAATAGATTTAAATGTTGACACTTTTGGGGGTACTTGGGTGGCTCGGTCAGTTAAGGGTCTGCCTTCCTCTCAGGTCATGATCTTGGGGTCCTGGGCTCAGCAGGGAGTCTACTTCTCCCTTTTCCCCTGCCCCTCCCCCCTGCTCAAGCGTGCTCTCTCTCTCTCAAATAAACAAAATCTTAAAAAAAAAAGTTAACACATTTTATTTTAATATGGCTAATATCTGTGCACACTGTTTATGTGAGAAATAGCGGCAACCTGTATTATAGCTTGGATCTTTTTTTTTTTTTTTTACATAGGAAGCTTTCTAGCTGTTGTTTTGTCATTTGAGAAGTTAGGTTAATTTCACATAGAATAAAGCACTACTTAGAAATAGGCTACAGTCCCTATAGTATATTAGCAAAAAATTTTATATTAGTAAGAAGAGCAAGGTCAGTATAGGTTGACCCAAGAAGAAAGCTAGATATTCTTTTCTCATGTCAAGATTGAAATGCTATTGAAGATAAAAATTAATTATTTGCTGGTGAACTAGGAAATCTCAGAGAATGCTGTAGCTAGCTGACCCATGATCAAATAATCCTTGATATTTGGCATAACAAACGTCACAAATTCTAGATGATCTTCTTTTCAAACTAAAATCTTTCTCCCCAAATAAAGGAGATTTATATGGCAGAGTATGGGATTAAAATTAAAAAGAGAAAATCAGTTTGTTATGTTGTTGGAGCAGAGAAAAGTATTGTTTGATATATCTACATAGAAACCCTGCTACCTAAAGTCATTAAACTTCCTTAGTTTCAGAGGTATCAAGTTTTGCACTAAAGACAAATGAAAAATTCTAGAATTCTGGTTGTATTTCCGTGGGAAAAATTTTAAAAATGTAAGTGATAAGTTGACTTAGTTATTTTATTGTATTTACTTTATTACATAGAAAATATTACATTGCACAAATATCTTCTTATGGTATTAAAAACCTTTTTCTGTTAAGTATTATAATATATTACAATTTTAAAAAGGCCAGTAGAGAATGACACAGTTAACACAGGCAAACAAATGATTCTGCATTTCCATATCAATGGTCAGAAAGGAAAGTTTATTAGAAACTGAATGTTGTTATCAGAAGGTATGTGGAATTTAAGAAACAAAACAAATGAGCGAAGGGGAAAAGAAGAGAGAGAGAGAGACAAACTAAAAAACAGACTCTTAACTACAGAGAACACATTGATGGTTATCAGAGGGGATGTGGGTCGGGGATGGGGGAAACAGGTGATGGGAATGAAGGAGTGAACCTGTCCTGATGGGCATGGTGTGATGTACAGAAGTGTTGCATCACTACACTGTGCACCTGCAACAAATATTACACTGTATGTTAACTAACTGGAATTTAAATAAAAACTTTTAAAAAAGAAAGCATCTGAACATCCCCAGGGGTGTTTTAATATTACTGCAAAAATGGTTTCTCTGTTTTTCTGGATGGTTGGATTCATTATTAGACTTTCTATCTCATATCTCCCATTCTAAACCCAGGTCTTATTTGACCTGTATCCAGCAATATTTGCAGGTTTTATACTAGCTTTGAGCTGGTACAATAAAATATCAGTAAATGAAACAGAGCATATTTTCTTTTATAATACAATAAAACAATCTTTTATTCCAAAATTAACCAAAATCTTAAATTTTCAGGATTTTCCCCTGCATTCTGCAGTACTATGAATGAGGCATACAACAAGAAAAATAATTTAATGTCAAGGATTTATCTTAAAAAGAGATGATTTTACATTTCTAAAAACACCGAAAACACACAGAACTACAAATAAGCCCTGTAGAGATGTCTGTCTTCTGTTCCTCGTCTTCCTATCTTGCTAGGGGAGTTCCACAAGAGAGGAGAGGAAAAATAACTGGCTTGAGATATGCAAACAGAGAATTCACAAAGCTGCTTTGCTATTTGACATTGCTATATACAATTGCATTCCTTAAACAAATAGAAATGTTATTTTTTTTTCTTTATAAACTTTAGGATAAAGAGCCTCATAGTCTTATTTAGGTTTTGTCATTGAAAAATGTATGGAGATTGGGGTGCCTGGGTGGCACAGTTGGTTAAGCATTCGACTCTTGGCTTTGGCTCAGGTCAAGATCTCACAGTCATGAGATCAAGCCCCACATCAGGCTCCATGTTCAGTGGGGAATCTGCTGGAGAGTCTCTCTCTCTCTCTCTCTCTCTCTCTCACTCTGCCCCTCCCACTCATACTCTCTCTCTCTTTCAATAAATAAATAAATCTTTAAAAAAATGTATGGAGATCATGATTTAGATAAAGCAAAAATCAGGAATTCTAAGAGAGAAGCTTAGTATCATCTTGTTACTCCCACTAAATAGTACAGATATTTTTTCAACCACACACATTCATGATCATTACTTTATCTACTTGCAGATCATAATTATATAGGCCGAGAAATGATTCATTAGGCTTTATCTAGCAATTCATATCCAAATAGTAGCTTCTGGCTTGTACTGTTCAAAGTTTGGAATTATTTTGTCTTTGACACAATGTGTTAACTTGAAGTATGATAATTTAGGCTAGTTCAACATTTGATGTCCATTCTGACACTTGGTCACTTAGAATAAGCACCTATAGTCTTGACCATGCTCAGTCCAGTTCAGTATGCTATTCCAACCAGATATGATCAGAAGAGAGAAGCAGGTAAACTTTGGAGACACTTGTTTGGATTGAGTCAGAGAACATCCTACTCAGGATCTTGAATTAGAACTAAAAGATGACTTGGTCCAGGGGCAGGTTGCAGTGTTTCTCAGAGTAATATTATTTGACACTGACAACAGTAATTGCAGTCTGTTTGTGACGGCAAAGAAAAAACCCTGCGTAACTAAAAATGGTAAGTGCAGGCATAGTAATTATAGCTACTATACATTTGACCTATGTTTTTAATATTCTTGACAAATTTAAGGAGAAATTTAATTAGTAAAACTTCCAAAGTTATTTTCTAATAAGAAAAGGAAAGAGAACACTTCAACTTAATTACTTATTCAGAAAGACAGAATGAGTTGATAGTTAATTTTATCAACAATAAATTTGTTCACAATTAACAATTTTTAAGCATCTTCCAGGTATATGTTTTTGCAAAGATTACAGATACACATGGATTATAATTGAAATCTCAAAAGTCCTTCCTGGTATTATTACATTTAATTTGTTGAAATAATTCCAAGAGAGGACATTCACAAATTTAAGCAACAGAATTGAAATGAGTTAGCCTTGGATTCATTTCAAATGCCTGGGGCCTTCCTTTTGGAACACATTTTAGAATGCGACAGAGGAATAACAATGACTGAGTATCTATGATGTTATAAGAGGAATTATGTACAGGACATAGTGTAAAAGAGTAAACACATTTTCTCCTTTTCTTTCATGTTCTATAAGCTTCTAAAGAGCTTCTTAAACTTTATGTGTATTGAGGTTACCTGCAATATTACTTAAAATGCAGATTCCCATCTTTTAAAAGATTTTATTTATTTATTTAACAGAGAGGGAGACAGTCATTGAAAGAGGGAACACAAGCAGGGGGAGTGGGAGAGGATGAAGCAGTCTCCTAGTGGAGCAGGGAGCCTGATGCGGAGCTCGATCCCAGGACCCTGGGATCACGCCCTGAGCCGAAGGCAGATACTTAACGCCCACCCAGGTGCCCCAGATTCCTATGTTCTAAACACTAGAAGCTTATTTAGTGGGTCTGGAAACCCTCCTTTTTAAATAAGCACACCAGATATTTCTTCTATGGAAGTTA
Source organism: Ursus maritimus (assembly GCF_017311325.1). Classification (NCBI taxonomy): domain Eukaryota; kingdom Metazoa; phylum Chordata; class Mammalia; order Carnivora; family Ursidae; genus Ursus; species Ursus maritimus. The sequence continues at coordinate 72,842,764 of NW_024426885.1, read as the reverse complement.
AAGCATAAACCATATTTGCAAAACACTGATCTAGAAAATATGAATGAACTCTAACTACTGGTTTTATGTTTACAATGGTGTCCACTGTCCAATGTTGAGTGGTCTGAGAAGGTGTGAAGGAGCTGCCTTATCAAGAACACAAGAGCAGTGGAGGAGAAAGAAGATAATTTCTCCAATCATGACAATAAAAGTAAATGCACTATAGCTGTCACAGGAAGGGTGATTTTAGGATTGTACCTACAGGCTGAGAAATACATTCTGGTTCAAGCTTCTAGCTTTGGGAAGAAAAAGAATTACCTTTATGTTCCTAAGCTGCCTGGTCCCACTTCAACAGGGGCAGAATTGAGAGAGAATCAGGAATGACTCCCTCTCCAGTAATAAAGACTGTGTAGTCCATCCTCTAGAAAGGATTTATTTATCATGACAGATTCTGGAGTGGGACTAGGGATGAAGCATATCAACTATCAAAAGCAGTAAGAAGTAATTGAAAATGATGATTATTTTTTTCAACTTGATATAAATTATATATAAGTATACAATTATTTTGGATCTTACAATGAGTTTATATTCTTGGATAGCGTATAGCATCAAAAGCAAAAAAAGTTCTCTAAATGTCCCATTTACCTATGATGAGTATTATTTACATTGGGTGGCAGCATATGGTACTAAAATGTTCTTAAAGTGCGAAATCTGTGATTCTTTAATAAATCCCTTTCCAGTAGAAGTAAAGTTCCAAAATCTCTAAAATTCAGGTTTGTAGAAGAAAGATTACCCTAGCTACCTTACATAAAAATTGTAATAGAAAGAAAAAGAACAAAACTAGGAAGGCCGAATTCTGCCGGTAAGAATGATCTCAGGAGAAAGAAAAAAACTTATAAATAAGAGACAAAAGCAAATATTTTAGAATAACCATAAATTTGTTTCATGGAGATCTTCCAAGTGAAATTCTGTGTGTGATGTGTTTAGTTCCCTCCTGATGGTATCATAAATCTTCAACATTACAAGCGACAATATATGTTACGTGTAATAAATAGCATAAATATGTCACAAAATCAAGCCAAGCACTTATTTCCAGCCTTAGAAAGCATAGATTCTCCCCCTAAACCTCAGCTTTCTAAAAGCACCCCGACCATTCATCTTCAATTAAAACTCCAGGGAAACATCGTTCACATCTATCTTAATGGGTACTATGCTCCTTTAGAAAAGGTTGCTGCTTCTACCCACCGGCCAGTGCAGGCAAGTCCTATGTCCAGACCTCCAGCAGGCAGAGAGGACTATATTGGCTACAATCTCGAGCAGCACTGTGAGAGTCTGATCCAGATTTTTCATCTTTTGTCTTCTCAGACAGCAGAAAGAACACAGAGAGGGGCCTGTATGGGGACAGTTGTGAAGGAGAGATATGACTCCTTTTAGAGTGCAATACATAATGAGTAAGGAGAAGATACTCCCAGGAGTGAAAGATAGTCATGAATCAAGAAAACTGAAAGGAGATTCTTGGAATAGATAGATGAAGCCTTATCTATAAGGGACATACCTGTGTTGGTGACTGGTGACTACAAACAATTTCCTTGTTTATAAGTTGCTTTCTGACCCAAAGTTAAAAAGTTGGGCACGTGTGCCTGAGGTGCATCTTCCATGATGGATTACACATCACGTGCATATTTATCCCAAAACAATGAGAACGTGGATTTTAGGGGAATAACAATTTTGGAAATGTAATCAAAACACTTGACCAACTATTTTGCAGTAACATCTGTAATTTTTTTCTTTTTCCTCATTGTTTTTAACCTATAGGATGTGCAGGTTTCATTTGAAGAGATAAAATGATTTTCTCTGTTATCAAATGATAGAGAATTGCATTTGTCACGGCCTCTTTCAAGTGGATTTAATAGTAGTAACCAGTGACCCAATGCTTTTCAAAGTCATGTTTTGAATTAAAAATTAATCTTCCTAATATTTCTGTCATTTATTTAACTATGATGCTTTCTGAGCATACATTTCTATGTATGGACTACTTTACATGCTATTAGAAATCAGAAAAACTGTGTAAAACTGCTCTTCATAATGTATTTGCTCTACGACACATGACAACACCAATGTATCACCAGAAGCCCCTCATTTGTAATATTAAATTTCATTACAACAGGGAAATAGTAGCATCTGGACTCCATGTGTTGCTGTTCTGCAGAGAATATCCATTGTGATAATTTATATAAATCCATATTGTAAAATGTTAAGTTCCGTATAAACATTAACTAAGAAGGTAGTTATGGTGGTGAGAAGCCACAAGAAGAGATCTCTTTGAGTTTTATTTTTTAAAGTTTTTATTTAAATTCCAGTTAGTTAAGGTACAGTGTGATATTAGTTTCAGGTGCACAATATAGTGATTCAACACTTCATACAACACCACTGTTTATCAAGTGTACTCTTCATCCCCATCACCTATTTCCCCCATTCCCCTACCCACCTCCCTCTGCTGACTATCAGTGTATGTTCTCTATAGTTAAGAGTCTGTTTCTTGGTTTCTCCCTCTCTTTTTTTCCCCTTTGCTCATTTGTTTTGATTTTTAAATTCCCCATATGAGTGAAGTCATATGGTATTTGTCTTTCTCTGACTGACTTATTTCACTTAGAATAATACACTCTAGCTCCATCTGTGTATTGTTAGTACTTTGCTTATGTAAATCAATGTGTAAATCGAATGACCCATTCTGAAACAAGAAAGTTAAAGAAATAAACATACCTCTTATGTAGCTTATGTTCAAATCCCAGGCAATGATGGAATCATTTCAACTTCTGTAATACTCACGAAATCTGGGTACCTAAAACTTTTGATATGATTTATATTTTTGCCAAATAGATAATGCCACTGAAGTACACAATCAAAACATGTTGAGTTGAAATTAAAATTTAAAGATATGAAAGTCAACTCAGCATGTTCTTTTTTTTCATTACCAAAAGCTCTCTTCCTTCTATCTATCTATATGTGTGTGTGTGTGTTGGATGGGGGGCTAGTTTATTCCACATCCTGGAAAGGATGTGAGGAAACAAAGGAAAATCTTTCCCATCACAGCATGGTGCAAACGCCACCATGAACAAATGATCATTTTGACTTTAACTAATTTAGCATGTGAAAAAAGACATTCATTGTTTACACCTTTCATCAGTTGCCTTTAAAATAAAAATAACTATATGAATTAATAAGAAATTCTTTGACTTTGTCAAGGAAAGATGATTTATTAATTTAAGCATCTGAAGACTAAAATACAGTTCTGTGATGTGCTCAGTTTATTAAAGGTCTACATTTCTCTTAATGTGCGAAAGAGCATTACTATTCAATAGCATTCTGTATAATAGTATTTTTCATCACAAGGTCAAGAGCTGCAAATGTCATGGTCTTAGGCTGACAAGAGAATTGGGGTTTAATTGATAAGCTTGTAAGTTTGTTCAATAAAATTTTTAAAAATGAATATCTCTATACTCACTCAATTCTGCATGTGGATTTTTAAACTGTGAGGGAAAGGGATCACTGAGGACGCAGAAAGTTATTCTGATTCATTACGTCTGTGATGAAAAGAAAATGGCTAAGTACAAATTGGCAATTGGCATGCCTAATATAATTATACCTTTATTTCTGTTTATTTAAAAGGTATGTAAATCCTTGTTTTAAGTCACTATGTTTGTGATAATTTGTACAGCAGCAATAGGAACCTAATACAAGTGTAACTAATTTAATCCATGTAGAGGACAAACCTGCAGTGGCTGGCCAGACTATAAAATGAATATAGGAATTTATTGCTCTATATAATCCCAAATACTATCTTTTTACTTTGTGAAAGTTAAAACCTTATCTTTCTTTTCTTTTTTTTTAAAAGATTTTATTTATTTACTTGACAGAGACAGAGACAGCCAGCGAGAGAGGGAACACTAGCAGGGGGAGTGGGAGAGGAAGAAGCAGGCTCATAGCAGAGGAGCCTGATGTGGGGCTCGATTTCAGAACGCCGGGATCACGCCCTGAGCCGAAGGCAGATGCTTAACTGCTGTGCCACCCAGGCGCCCCAAAATCTTATCTTTCTTATTGACCCACTCACTCCTCCCTTGACTGAAGCTGGTCATATCTATTTTCACAAGCTCAATTTTCTAGCCATTCTATTTTACCTATCAATTTAAATAACTTATATGAAACTGATTTTTCCCTGAAATAAAAAGTTTGAAAGACTGTATTTCAAATAAAAACAACTGACAATGATTAGCTCATTTTTGTCATAATGTGGGTGAAGCCTGGCTGCATGGAGAAAATGGTCTTGGGTTGATGAATTTCAAGCATAGGTATTGAACTCAGATCCACTGAGATACATTCTCTGTTAGAGTTTCTCCAAAATGCACTCCCAAGGGGCGCCTGCATGGCTCAGTTGTTAAGCATCTGCCTTCGGCTCAGGGCGTGATCCCAGGGTCCTGGGATCGAGCCCCGCATCAGGCTCCCTGCTCCACTGGGAGCCTGCTTCTTCCTCTCCCACTCCCCCTGCTTCTGTTCCATCTCTCACTGGCTGTCTCTCTCTCTCTGTCAAATAAATTAAAAAAAAATGCACTCCCAAAAACATTTTTAAAGAAATAATTTATTTTGAGTAATTGGTTAGCAAATGATGTTTCATAGTCTTGAATTATTTTTATCAAATGAGAGCTCACCTCTAAATTCATTTTTTTTTTCATTTTCAACTTCTTGATTCTGCTTACATTGTCCATTCATTTATTCATTTACTCAACAAATAGCTATTGAATTGCTACATCCTCTCAGCCCGTGACTAAATCACTGGAGAGACTTCTGAAGGTAACTAAATATTGGAAAAGCTCTCTTCATACCTTGTCTTTCTGAAATCCTTTCTGTTGGTATAAGCTCCAACTTGTTCCTTGATGCCTAGGATGTGGTATCATGAAAGGCAATACACTGTGAGAGTAGTAACATGGGTGTTGGGGTCAGACCGGATCGAAATAGTAATCCTAACACATAATAACTAATTTGACATGGAAAAGTACTACACTTTGTAACCTTAAGTTTCATCATTTGTGAATCTGGGGCATAACACTTAAGTAGCGTAGTCTGTCTAAAGATTAAACGCAAATATAACGCACTCACTTTCTCCACTACATCTGTAATCATTGCTTACATAACTGCTCATGTCAGGCTGGCAAAAATCTATACCTTTGTTTTGGGCATCATATCCACGTTCAAAGCAGGAAGTAGAGGGAATGGTGGTACAATTATTATTATTTTTTTAATCAGTAAGAAAACTAAAAGAAAATCCATAAGAAAGACTACTTAAGGCTCAAATTCTGTTAAATCATAGCTCATTAGCCAGAACTGCTACCTAGATAGCCAAGCCTTACTTCCAGGGAAGGCAGACGAACAGAATCTAGGGTAGAATCAGGTGGATTATAAATGAAGTTAGAAGATGGCGGCTATCACGTTCAATTTTTTGGAGAACCAAACTTGATTTCTCTTACTGGGTCAATTTCTCTATGATATGCTGTAATAGAACCAGGTCCCTGTCCTTCTTAGTGTTTAACACAATCATAAACTTATATTCATTAGTGTAATTTTTTTATTTATTAAGTTTTTCATTTTTAATTCCATTATATTTAACATACAGTGCTATATTAGTTTCAGGTGTACAATATTGTGATTCGACAATTCTATACATTACTCAGTGCTCATCACAACAAGTGCACTCCTTAATCCCCATCACCTATTTCACCCATTCCCCCACCCATCTCCCGTCTGGTAATCATCAATGTGTTCTCTATACTTGAGTCTCTTTCTTGGCTTGTCTCTTTCTCTCTCCTTTTCCTCCCTTCGTTTATTTCTTAAATTCCACATATAAGTGAAATCATATGGTATGTCTTTCCCTGATTGACTTATTTCAGTTAGCATTATACTCTCTAGCTCCATTCATGTATTGCAAATGGCAAGATTTCAATCTTGTTTATGACTGAGTAATATTCCATTGTATATATATACCACTTCTTCTTTATTTATTCGTTGATGGACACTTGGTCTGTTTCCATAATTTGGCTATTATAAATAATGCTGCTATAAACATAGGGGTTAATGTATGGCTTTGAACTAGTCTTTTTGTACCTTTTTTGGGTAAATACCCAGTAGTGCAATTACTGGATCATAGGGTAGTTCTATTTTAACTTTTTGAGGAACCTCTATACTGTCTTCCATTGTGGCTGCACCAGTTTGGATTTCTACTAACAGTGCAAGAGGGTTCCCCTTTCTCTGCATCCTCACCAACATCTGTTGTTCCTGCATTGTTGACTTTAGCCATTATGACAAGTGTGAGGTGGTATCTCATTGATTTGTATTTCCCTGATGCCAAGTGATGTTGAGCATCTTTCCATGTGTCTCTTGGCCATCTGGATGTCTTCTCTGGAGAAATGTCCGTTCATATCCTCTGCCCATTTTTAATTGGATTATGTCTTTTGAATGTTGAGTTGTATAAGTTCTTTATATATTTTGGATACTAACCCTTTATCAGATATGTCATGTGCAAATATCTTCTTCCATTTCATAGGTTGTCTTATAGTTTTACTGATTGTTTCCTTCCTTGTGCAGAAGCTTTTTATTTTGATGTAGACCCAACAGTTTATTCTTGTTTTTGTTTCCATTGCCTCAGGAGACATGACTAGAAAGGTGTTGCTTTGGTCAATGTCAGAGAAATTACTGCCTGTGCTCTCTTCTAGGATTTTTATGATTTCAAATCTCACATTTAGGTCTGTAATCCATTTTAAGTCAATTTATGTTTACGGTGTAAGAAAGTGGTCCAGGTTTATTCTTTTGCATGTGGCTGTCCAGTTTTCCTAACACCATTTGTTGAAGAGACTGTCTTTTTCCCATTGCATGTCCTTTGTCATAGACTAATCACCATTTCATTGTGGGTTTATTTCTGGATTTTCTATTCTGTTCCATTGATCTGTTGGTCTATTTTGTGCCAGTATCATACCGTTTTGATTATTGCAGCTTTGTAATATAACTTGAAGTCTGGAATTGTGATTCCTCCAGCTTTGTTTTTCTTTTTCAAGATTACCTTAGCTATTTGGGTTCTTTTGTGGTCCCATACAAATTTTCAGATATTTTTTTCTAGTTCTGTGAAAAATACTGTTGGTATTTTGATAGGAATTGACTTAAACATATAGATTACTTTGGATAGTACAGACATTTTAACAATATTTGTTCTCCAGTCCATGAGTCTGGAATATCTTTCCATTTCTTTGTGTACTCTTCATTTTCTTTCATCAATGTTATAGTATTCTGACTGCAGATCTTTCACCGCTTTAGTTAAGTTTATTCCTAGGTATCTTCTTATTTTTGGTGTGATTGTAAATGGGCCTGTTTTCTTAATTTGTCTTTCTGCTGCTTCATTATTAGTGTATAGGAATGCAACAGATTCCTGTACATTGACTTTGTATCCTGAGACTTCACTGAATTCATTTGTCAGTTCTAGTAGATTTTTTGTTGGAGTCATTAGGATTTTCTATATATAGTATCATGCCATCTGCAAATACTGAAAGTTTTACTTTTTCCTTACCAATTTGAATGCATTTTATTTATATTTACTATGATTGCTGTGGCTAGGACTTCTAGTACTATGCTGAATAAAAGTGGTGAGAGTGGACACCTGTCTTGTTCCTGACTTATGGGAAAAGCTCTCAGTTTTTCCCCATTGAGTATGATGTTCACTGTGGGGTTTTCATATAAGGCCTTTATTATGTTGAGGTACTTTCCCTCTAAACCTATTTTGTTGAGGGTTTTTTCATGAATGGATGTTGTACTTTTTCAAATGCTTTTTTTGCATCTATTGAAATGATCATATGGTTTTTGTCCTTTCTCTTATTGATGTGATGTATCACATTGATTGATTTGTGAATATAAAACCACCTTTGCATCCTGGGAATAAATCCCATGTGATCCCAGTGAAGGATTTTTTTTTTTAATGTATTGCTTGATTCAGTTACTAGTATTTTGTAGAGGATTTTTGCATCTATGTTCATCAGAGATATTGGCCTGTAGTTCTCTTTTTTTGTGGTATCTTTAGCTCGTTTTGATATCAGGGTAATGCTGGCATCATAGAATGAATTCAGAAGTTTTCCTTCCTGTTCCATTTTTTGGAATAGTTTGAGAAGAATAGGTATTAAGTCTCCTTTAAATGTTTGGTAGAAGTTACCTGTGAAGCCATCTGGTCCTGGACTTTTGCTTGTTGGGAGTTTTTTTGTTTTTGATTTTTTTTTTTAAGATTTTATATATTTATTTGAGATGCAGAGAGTGAGAGAGAGAGCACGAGCAGGGGAGAAGGGCAGAGGGAGAAGCAGACTCCCCACTGAGCAAGGAGCCTGATGCAGGGATAGATCACAGGAACCTGGGATTATGACTTGAGCAAAAAAGCAGACTCCTAACCAACTGAGCCACCAGGTGTCCCCCTGGGAGTTTTTTGATTACGGATTCAATTTGATTGCAGGTAATTTATCTGTCCAAATTTTCCAATTCTTCCTGCTTTGGTTTTGGTAGGTTATATGTTTCTAGGAATTTATCCATTTCTTCTATGTTGTCCAATTTGTTGGCATATAATTTTTCATTATATTCTCTTATAATTGTTTGTTTTTTCTGTAGTGTTTGTTGTTACTTCACTTTCATTTGTGACTTTATTTGAGTCCTCTCTCTGTTTTTCATTTGTTTGTTTGTTTGTTATTGTGTCTGGCTATAGGCTTATCAATTTTGTTGATCTTTCAAAGAACCAGATCTTGGTTTCATTGATTTATCCTATTGTTTATTTAGTTTCTATATCATTTATTTCTGCTCTAATCTTTACTATTTCCTCCCTTCTGCTATTTTTGGGTTTTGTTGTTTCTCCTTTTTCTTGCTCCTTTAGGTATAAAGATAATTTGTTTATTTGCAGTTTTTCTTGCTTTTTGAGGTAGGCCTGTATTGCTATAAACTTCCTTCTTTGAACTACTTTTGCTGCATCACAAAGATTTTCGACTGTTGTTTTTATTTCCATTTCTCTCCATGTAGTTTTTTTTTAAAGGTTTTTTTATATTTTGGGAGAGAGAGAAAGAGAAAGTGAGCAGGGAGAGGACAGAGGCAGAGGGAGAGAGAGACTGCACCCTGAGCATGGAGCCTGATGCAGGGGTCGATCTCACAACTCTGAGATCATGACCTGAGTCAAAATCAAGAGTCAAACACTTAACCAACTGAGCCCCCCAGGCACCCCACTCTCCATGTAGTTTTTAAATTTCTTCTTTGATGTCTTGCTTGACCCATTTATTGTTAGTAGCATGCTATTTAATCTTGTATTTGTGTTCTTTCCATATTTTTCCCTTTGGTTGACTTCTAGTCTCATAGTGTTGTGCTCAAAAAATTTGCATGGTATGACTTAAATCTTTTTGAACTTTTTGAGATTTGTTTTATGCCTCTTAGGTGATCTAGTCTGGAGAATGTTCCATGTGCACTTGAAAAAAAATGTGGGGGTACTTGGGAGGTACCCAGTGGTTAAGAGTCTGACTCTTGGTTTCAGCTCAGGTCATGATCTCAGGGTCATGAGATCGAGCCCTGTGTCAGGCTCTGCACTCAGCTCAGAGTCTGCTTGGGTTTCCCTCTCCCTCTGCCCCTCCCACCCCACACTCCCTCTACCTCTTTCTTTCAAACAAATAAATAAATCTTAAAAAAAAGAAAAAATGTGCATGCTGCTTTTTAGGATGGGGAGTGTGCTGCATGTGTCTGTTAAGTTCATTTAGTCCAGCGTGTCACTCAAAACCACTGTTTCCTTGTTGATTTTCTCGTTGGATGCTCTGTCCAACAAAGTAAGTGGAGTGTTCAAATCCCCTACTATTATTGTATTACTATGGGTTAGTTTCTCTATGTTTATTATTAATTGTTCTTTTGTATTTGGATGCTCTCATGTTGGGTACATAAATATTTACAATTGTTATATCTTCTTTTTGGATTGTCGCCTTTATGATTATATAGTGCCCTTCTTTTTCCATTGTTATAGTCTGATATAAGTATTACTTCCCTGGCTTTCTTTTGACCACCATTTACATGATAAATGTTTTTCCATTCCCTCACTTTCAATTTGCAGGTGACTTTCAGTCTGAATTTAGTCTCTTAAGGGCTCCATATAGATGGATCTTTTTTTTTTTTAAATCCATTCTGTCACTTTCTGTGTTTAATTGGAGTGGCTAGCCCATTTACATTCAAACTAATTATTGGTAGATGGGTATTTATTGCCATTTTGTTATTTGTTTTGTGGTTATTTTATAGTTTTTCCCCAATCTTTTCTTCTCTTTTCTCTTTCATGCTTTGCTGACTTCCTTTAGTGATATACTTGGATTTCTTTCTCTTTATTCTTTCCATATCTATTACTGGTTTTTGATTTGTGGTTACCATTCAGTTTATACAACATCTTCCGCACATAGCAGTCTATTTTAAGTTGATGGTTGCTTAAGTTTGAACCCATTCTTTACTTGTCTCCCTCACCTATGTGGTGTCATATTTTACATCCTTTTATTTTGTGAAACCCTTGTATGACTTTTACAGATAAACTTTTTTTTACTCCTTTTTTGTTTCTTACTTTTCATACTCTTATTTATGGTTTTTCCTTTCCACTCAAATAATCCCTTTTAACATTTCTTGTAGGGTTTGTTTAGTAGTCATGAACTCCTTTAGTTTTTGTTTGTTTGGGAAACTTCTAATCCCTTTTTCTATTCTGAATGATAGCCTTGCTATAGAGTATTCCTGGCTGCAGATTTGTCCCTTTCAGCACTTTGAATATATCATGCTACTCCTTTCTGACTTGCAAAGTTTCTGCTAAAAAGTTCGCTGATAACCTTATGGGGTTTCCCTTGTATGTAACTGACTTCTTTTCTCTTGCTACTTTAAATAATATTTTCTTTATCACTACTTTTTGCCATTTAACTGCTATGTATTTTGGTGTGGACCTCGTTTGGTTGATTTTGTTGGGGGATCTCTGTGACTCCTGGATCTGGATATCTGTTTCCTTCCCCAGATTAGGGAACTTGTCAGGTATTATTTCTTCAAATAAATTTTCTGCCCCCTCATCGTCTCTCTTCTGTGATCCCTATAATGTTAGTTTTATTACACTTGATGGAATCACTAAGTTCTTTAAGTCTATTATCAGTTTGCATATTTTTTTTCTCTCACCTGTTCAGCTTGATTACTTTCTATTACTCTGTATTCCAGGTCATTAATTTGTTCCTCTGCTTCCTGTAGCCTGCTAATTATTTCTTCTAGTGTATTTTAAATTTCATTTATTGTGTTATTCATCTCTGATTGCTTCTTTTTTATCTCTTTGTTAAGGGTTTCTTTGATGTTCTCCACTCTTTTCTCAAGTCCAGTGAGTATCTTTATAATCATTACTTTATTTTTTTACTTTATTTTTTAAATTAATTAATTAATTTTTAATTTTAATATTTTTTATTATATTATGTTAGTCACCATACAGTACATCCCTGGTTTCCGATGTAAAGTTCGATGATTCATTAGGTGCGTATAACACCCGATGCACCATGCAATAAGTGCCCTCCTTACTACCCATCACCACCTATCCCATTCCCCCACCCCCCTCCCCTCTGAGGCCCTCAGTTTGTTTCTCATAGGACATAGTCTCTCATGCTTCATTCCCCCTTCTGATTACCCCCCCATTCTTTATCACTTTCTTCCCCTACCTATCTTCCTACTTCTTATGTTCCATAGATGAGAGAAATCATATGATAATTGTCTTTCTCTGCTTGACTTATTTCACTTAGCATAATCTCCTCCAGGCCCATCCATGTTGATGCAAATGTTGAGAACTCGTTCGTTCTGAGAGCTGAGTAATATTCCATTGTATATATGGGCCACAACTTCTTAATCCAGTCATCTGTTGAAGGGCATCTCGTTTCCTTCCAAGATTTGGCTATTGTGGACAATGCTGCTATGAACATTGGGGTGCATATGGCCTTTCTCTTCACTACGTCTGTATCTTTGGGGTAAATACCCAGTAGTGCAATGGCTGGGTCATAAGGTAGATCAATTTTTAACTTTTTAAGGGACCTCCACACTGTTTTACAGAGTGGCTGTACCAACTTGCATTCCCACCAACAATGTAGGAGGGATCCCCTTTCTCCACATCCTCTCCAGCAATTGCTGTTTCTTTACTTGTCAATTTTTGCCATTCTAACTGACGTAAGGTGGTATCTCAGTGTGGTTTTGATTTGAATTTCCCTGATGGCTAATCATTTTGAACATTTTTTCATGTGTCTGTTAGCCATTTGTATGTCATCATTAGAAAAGTGTCTGTTCATATCTTCTGCCCATTTTATGATTTGTTTATTTGTTTCTCGCGTATTGAGTTTGAGAAGTTCTTTGTAGATCTTGGATAACAGTCTTTTATCTGTAGTATCATTTGCAAATATAGTCTCCCATTCCGTGGGCTGCCTCTTAGTTTTTTTGACTGTTTCCTTAGTTGTGCAGAAGGTTTTTATCTTGATGAAGTCCCACAGGTTCATTTTATCTTTTGTTTCTCTTGCCTTTGGAGATGTGTCATGAAAAAGGTTGCTTTGGCTGATGTCAAAGAGGTTGCTGCCTATGTTCTCCTCTAGGATTTTGATGGATTCCTGTCTCACATTGAGGTCTTTCATCCATTTTGTGTATGGTGTGAGAGAGTGGTCAAGTTTCATTCTTTTGCATGTAGCTGTCCAATTTTCCCAGCACCATTTATTGAAGAGACTGTCTTTTTTCCACTGGATGCTTTTTCCTGCTTTATCAAAGATTAGTTGCCCAAAGAGCCGAGGGTCCATTTCTGGGTTCTCTATTCTGTTCCATTGGTCTATGTGTCTGTTTTTGTGCCAGTACCATGCTGTCTTTGTGATCACAGCTTTGTAGTACAGCTCGAAATCCGGCATTGTGATGCCCCCAGCTTTGTTTTTCCTTTTCAACGGTTCCTTGGAGATTCCGGGCCTTTTCTGGTTCCACACAAATTTAAGGACTATTTGTTCCAGTTCTCTGAAAAATGTCATTGGTATTTTGATCAGGATAGCATTGAAAGTGTAGATTGCTCTGGGTAGCATGGACATTTTAACTATGTTAATTCTTCCGATCCATGAGCATGGAATATCTTTCCATCTTTTTGTGTCTTCCTCAATGTCTTTCAAGAGTGATTTATAGTTTCTAGAATATAGGTCCTTTACGTCTCTGGTTAAGTTAATTCCAAGGTAACGTATGGTTTTTGGTGCTATTGTAAATGGGATGGATTCCCTAATTTCTCTTTCTTTGGTCTCGTTATTCGTGTATAGAAATGCAACTGATTTCTGAGCATTGATTTTGTATCCCGCCACGTTACTGAATTGCTCTATAACTTCTAATAGTTTGGGAGTGGCTTCTTTTGGGTTTTCCATATAGAGTATCATGTCATCTGCAAAGAGAGACATTTTGACTTCTTCTTTGCCAATTTGAATACCTTTGATCCCTTTTTGTCGTCTGATTGCTGTTGCAAGGACTTCTAGTACTATGTTGAATAATAGTGGCGAGAGTGGGCATCCTTGTCGAGTTCCTGATCTTAAGGGAAAGGCTTCCAGCTTTTCCCCATTGAGAATAATATTTGCAGTAGGCTTTTCATAGATGGCTTTTATGAGATTGAGAAATGTACCTTCTATTCCTACACTCTGAAGGGTTTTAATCAGGAAAGGATGCTGTATTTTGTCAAATGCTTTTTCGGCATCGATTGAGAGGATCATATGGTTCCTGAGTCTTTTCTTGTTGATATGATGTATCACGCTGATTGATTTGCGAATATTGAACCACGCTTGCATCCCAGGTATGAATCCCACTTGATCGTGATGGATAATCCTTTTAATGTACTGTTGGATTCTATTAGCAAGTATCTTGTTGAGGATTTTGGTGTCCATATTCATTAGGGAAATTAGTCTGTAATTCTCCCTTTTGATAGAGTCTTTAGCTGGTTTGGGGATCAAGGTAATATTGGCCTCATAGAATGAGTTTGGTAGCTTTCCTTCTGTTTCTATTTTTTGAAATAGCTTTAGGAGAATAGGTATTATTTCTTCTTTGAATGTTTGGTAGAATTCCCCAGGAAAACTGTCCGGGCCTGGAGTTTTGTTATTTGGAAGGTTGTTTATCACTGACTCAATTTCTTCATAATTAATTGGCCTGTTTAAGAAATCAATTTCTTCCTGTTTCAGTCTTGGTAGTTTATAGGTTTCCAGGAAGGATTCCATCTCTTCCAGATTGCTTAGTTTATTGGCATATAGCTGTTGATAAAAATTTCTAATAATCCTTCCAATTTCATTGGTGTTGGTCGTGACCTCTCCTTTTTGATTCATAATTTTATTAATTTGGGTCCTTTCTCTATTCTTTTGAATAGTCTTGCCAGTGGTCTGTCAATTTTATTGATTCTCTCAAAGAACCAGCTTCTAGTTCTGTTGATCTGCTCTACTATCCTTCTGGTTTCTAATTCATTGATTTCTGCTCTAACCTTGGTCAACTGCTTCCTCGTGCGTGGATTATGCTTGTCCCTCTATTGCTGTTCCAGATTCTTGAGGTGAGAATATAAGAACTGCATTTTAGATTTTTCTATTCTTTTGAGTGAGGCTTGGATGGCTATATATTTCCTCTTTAGGACTGTCTTTGCAGTATCCCATAGGTTTTGGACCATTGTGTTTTCATTCTCGTTGGTCTCCATAAATTGTTTAAATTGATTTTTGATTTCCTGGTTTATCGAGTCATTCCTGAGCAGGATGGTTCTTAGTCTCCAAGTGTTTGAGTTTCTTCCAAATTTTTCCTTGTGGTTGAGTTCCAATTTCAGAGCGTTGTGGTCTGAGAATATGCAGGGAATAATTTCAGTCTTTTGGTATCGGTTGAGACCTGTTTTGTGTCCCAGAACATTGTCTATTCTTGAGAATGTTTCATGGGCATTAGATTAGAATGAGTATTCTTGGGTTCTGGGGTGTAGTGTTCTATATATATCTACGAGGTCCAACTCATCGAGTATGGCATTCAAAGCTCTTGTTTCTATGTTGGTTTTCTGATCCAGTGCTCTGTCTATTGCTGATAGTGGAGTGTTGAGGTCCCCTACTATTAACGTATTTTTATCTATACCTCTCTTTATTCTGGTTAAGAGTTGGCTTGTGTATCTTGCTGCTTCCCTGTTTGAGGCATAGATATTTATAATTGTCATATCCACTTGTTGGAGACATCCTTTAAGAATAATATAGTGTCCTTCTGTGTCTCTAACTATAGTCTTTAGTTTAAAATCCAATCTGTCTGATATGAGAATTGCTACCCCAGCTTTCTTTTGAGGTCCATTGGCATGAAAGATGGTATTCCATCCCTTTACTTTCAGTCTGAATGCATCTTTGGGTTCGAAATGAGTCTCTCGTAGACAGCAAATGGATGGGTCATTTCTTTTTATCCAATCTGCAACCCTGTGGCGTTTTATGGGATGGTTCAAACCATTTACATTGAGACTGATTATTTTGAGATATGATTTTAATGATGCCATGTCGCCAGTAAAGTCTTTGTTTCTACAGATTGTGACTTTCTGTTCTGTATCACTCTTGGGGCCGTTTTACTTTTATAGAACCCCCCTTAATATCTCCTGTACGGCTGGTTTTGTCGTTACGAAATTGGTCAATGACTGGTGATTCTGGAAGGTCTTTATTTCTCCATCAATTCTGAATGACAGCCTTTCTGGAAAGAGGATCCTTGGCTGCATATTTTTCTCTGAAAGAGCCTTAAAAATGCACCCCCCACCCTTTCTCTCATTCCAGGTCTGTGTAGACGGGTCTGACGTAATTCTGATACCTTTGCCTTGGGATGTGAGAAATTTCTTTGCCCTGGTCGCTTTCAATACCGTATCCTTGGATCTAATATTTGTGAAATGCACTATGACGTGATGTGGTGTAGCTTTGTCATGGTTGAGCTTGGGATGGGTCCTCTCTGCCTCTTGGACATGAATGTTTGCTTCCCTTGCTAGATTAGGGAAGTTTTCAGCTACAATTTGTTCAAATATCTCTTCTAGACCTCTGTTTTTGTCCACCCCCTTGGGGATGCCAATGATTCTGACATTGGAACGTTTCATTGAGTCAGTAATCTCCCATAACCTACACTCCTGAGTGTGGATTTTTTTGAGTCCAGATTCTATTTTAGCTTTTTCTTCTACTAACCCATCCTCCAATTCGCTGATACGTTCCTCTGCCTCATTCACCCTGGCCATCAGAGCCTCTAGTTTGACTGCATTTGGCTCATAGAATTTTCAATTTCTGCCAGATTTGCTCTCATTTCTGCCCTTAGAGATTCTATATTCTCATTAACATTTTTGTTAATATTTTTTTCAAGTCTACACATCACCTTGACCATTGTTACTCTGAATTCCATTTCTGATAATTTGGTTATATCCATATCCATTAGTTCTGTGGCAGAGGCCACAGACTCATTGTCTTTTCTTTGCTGGGGGGGACTTCTCCTTCTTGTCATTCTGATGAGGAGAGGTTGCGGAGTTGTCCAGAGCCCAAATTATTGACCGGGACCCAGGCAGCGCGCCCTTGCTTTATAGGGATCTTAGGGATGTGGGCTTCTTGATTTTTCAGCCTGCCTTCTGGGGGAGGGGCCTGCCGTGCCGATACTCAGGCAGCCCTCTTTGGGTAGAGTCTCTGTGTCCCCTGCGAGTGGGGATGAGGATGGGCACACTGTTAGCCGGTATTTCCAGGCTTTTGTTCTTTGGCAGCTTTCCCTGGTGGTTTGCTGTGCCTCTTCGGAGAGTCAGAGCAGCAGTGGCCGAATCTCAGCCTCTGTCTCAGAGCAGAGGGATCGCAGACCGTTCTCCACTGATGTTCTGGCCACTTTAACTTTGTTTCTATTGGTGCTGCTCAACCCTGCAGTGTCCCAGGATGAGCGCCCCACACCCAGCGTCCCAGCCCTCACTTCCAGTGCCAGTGCCTCTCTGTCCTTTGTGTTTCTAAAACCGCCAGCCGCCAGCTGCCCCCGCTTCGAAGCTCCGGCCCTCAGTCTGGTCGTGCGTTCCCAGCTCACGGTCTCAGTCTGCTCTCTCGCAGGTGCCAGTCCGTGAGTCTGCCCGCTCCCCCGTGCAGGTGACTACCGCTTCCCGGAGCCCGAACCCAGTGGCTCCCTCCCCCTTCCGTTTATTTTCCGATATCTGTGTGTGGTTTCACGGTCCCCGCTTCGTACCTCAATACTCAGCGCTGGAGATGTTCATTTGTAGAGATCCAGATGTATCTTCCTGCATCTCAGGCTGATTCCGTGGATGTTCAGGCTGGTCTGGTACCTATCCAGCTCGAATCAGGGAACCGGCTGAAAAAGAGGTCCCCTACTCCTCCGCCATCTTAACTCCTCGGTCTCTATAATCATTACTTTAAATTTTCTCTCAGGCATATTACTTATATCTGTTCTCATAGGTCTCTTTCTGTGGTTTTGTCCTGGTCTTTCATCTGGGACATATTCCTCTGTCCCCTCATTTTGTCTAGCTCTCTGTGTCTATTTCTGTGTGTGAGAAAGTCAGCTAACTCTCCTGCTCTTGGAAGTAGTAGGCAGGGTGCAGTCTTTTAATGAGGTGCCACTTATCCTCTTCCTCTAAGGACATGCAGTCACTGCCAAGACTGGGGTTGGCTGGGGCCATTCTGGAAAGCTCTTGAGTGGAGAGTGCAGTTCTCACAAGGTATGCATGTCTTCCCCAGGAGGTGACCAGCCATTGCTCAGACCAATGCCCTGCAACAACACCCTGGTCAAGAGATGCAGAGTTGGTGAACTTTATGCTGGTCTTCTGGGTGAGGGGACTGGCAGAACAGTGACTAAGAGGTAAGCATGACTGGGAGCATCCACAAAGTGGGGTGTGGAGGGAGTGCTTAGTTTAAACAAGTTAGGTAGTGATTGTAGGCATCATGCTGATTCCTGCAGGTGGCTGTGTGTTTATGCTGAGGGGTGGGGGAAGGGAAATGGTGCTGCCAGCTTCTTTGTTCCTGGAGGGGTCTCCCTGCCATCCCTAACTCTCAGGATATACTCTGAGATGAGTAAATAAGTCTCCTTTCTGTGGACCCAGGGATTTTTCAAAATGCTGCTTCAATGGTGGATCTCTGTGGGCTTTTTGTCATGTTGTCTCAGCAGGGTCTCAGCTTCCTAACATTCTCTGGGTTATCCCAGATTGGAACCCACTAACTTTTAAAATTTCAGGCTTTAAGACTTGAAGGTTTGAAGAACTCACAAAATTCAGCCCTTCTTGCTTTCAAAGCCAAATGTTATGGAGTTTTGTCTTCCCTATGTGTGCTCCCTGGTGATAGTGTTTGTTGCTCTTCTCTATGCCCCTAGATCCCTCTGACGGTGGATGGCTGGGGTCCTTTAGCTCACCATCTCATGTTTGCATTTGTACTTCCCACCCTCTTTGATGTGGCCTCTTCTCTGCCTTTAGCTGTGGAGTTTGTTCTGCCAGTCTTTGGATTGTTCTCTCGGTTATTTATGCAGATGTAACTGTTATCTAGTTGTATCCATGGGATGAGGCATGTTTAGGGTCCTCCTACACCACCATCTTCCCAGCCTCCTTGTTCTAGTGTAATTATTGATTAAAGACTGCCTTTCTCACTTAGCTGTCACTTCTAATGAAGGCCCAAAGCATGGACCAGGACTCTCCTAGTTTTTTATCTATATCAAATGATTAATTATAATTTATTGAATGACTAAATGCATGAAGTGACTATGCAAATTTTTAAAAATCATCTGTGCCTGACATTAAAGAATTGCTCAAATAATTGTCTGATTTTCATAATTTTCTTTTAAAATTTCATTTTAACATTTTATACAGTATATTTTCTCTAGTAATCTTACTTTTCCTTACCTATTACTATTATGTCCTTGATACACTGCCAGTTTCTTCTTTTTTTAAGATTTATTTATTTGAAAAAGAGAGGGAGAGTGGGGAGGAGGGACAGAGAGAGAGGGAGAGAGAGGATCTCTATAAGAGACCCCGCTGAGTGAGGAGCGCCATGCAGGGCTCAATCCCAGGATCATGAGATTATGACCTGAGCCGAAATCAAGAGCTGGATGCCCAACAGACTAAGCTACCCAGGCTCCCCTATACCTCAAGATTCTTAAATGTAAAGCTTTTCTAACATTTCTCTAGATTAGCCACTGCACCTAGTACAGTGCTTATTGAATAGAAAATAGTCATTAAGTGTGAGGAAGCTGATCAATATTTAATACATAAAGGTATCACTGTTATGAGATTTTAGAGAATTCAAAATACAAATTTTTAATAGAAAATAAAATAGAAAACACTTTTTTCAAGATAGTAATATATATTACTGGTGAATATAATACAGAATTCATACATTTGTTTCTATAAATCACTATATGTTTTCTGCAAATTACAAACGGAAGCTTAAAAATGACAATTAACTCCACCACTCAAAAAAAAGGGGGGGCTATGACTACACTAAATCTAACCACTAGTAAAACTGTTCATGTTTAAGTACTATCAGCAATTGATGATTAAAGCCTGATATTGAATTTAAGTAAAAAATTCCACTAGAAAGGAAAGTTAAAACCATGATAGTGAGACAACCTCTCGCAATTACTATCTTTATTCCACAAAAGATAGGACTTCTGATTACTTTTCCTCTATTGGATCATTCTCCAACTTTAATAATCATAAAAGGAAAACAAGTAGACAAGCAAAAAACAAAATCTTGCTTGACTTCAAATCACACCCAACCACCACATTCCCTTTCTCAACTGACACTAATCAGACTTTTATTTTTTTAAGATTTTATTTATTTATTTGACAGAGAGAGAGAGAGAGACAGCCAGCGAAAGAGGGAAGACAAGCAGGGGGAGTGGGAGAGGAAGAAGCAGGCTCCCAGCAGAGCAGGGAGCCCGATGCAGGGCTGGATGCCAGGATCCTGGGATAACGCTCTGAGCTGAAGGTAGACACTTAACGACTGAGCCACCCAGGGGTCCCCTAATCAGACTATCTTGACAACCACTCCACTGACAATAGGTTGACAGCTAAATCCACCAGCCAATTCTCATCATATTAGACATTTTAGTAGCTACTGACTCAGTTGATAATATGTCTTCTTATGAAACACTTCACATGGTGTCTTGGACACCATTTTCTTCTGATCAAGCAGTGGAATCTATTTCCTCCCTCCTTGAATCTGTGTTTGTTTTGTGATTTGCTTTTTCCAGTAGAATGACATGAAAGTGACTTTATGCCAGTTACAGGTTAGGTCTCAAATATCTTTGCATAATTCTCATCTCTTTGAAAAATTGCCTGGATACCACATGAACAAGCCCCTAGTGCTTTGAAGAGTGGCTTTGTGGAACAGAAGATGAGTTGTCCTACTTGAAGCCATCTTAAACCAATCAGCCCTTATTTTACCCCAGCGTTAACCACAGGTATATGAGAGCACAGTTGAGGCAAAAGTGCCCACCGAGCCAGTCTAAACCTTGTTTCCTCAGAGAATAAACGAAATAAATCACTAAAACTTGGGATCATTTCAATGACCAATGCATAATTAAAATAGTCTAGAAGAATCTCAAATCCCAGACCCCTTCCAGTCTTCCCCATCTTAGAAAATAGTACTACCTTCCAACCATTGATGTAGACACAAAACTCTGGGTTATCTTGTTTCCATTCTTCATCAAGCTTCACATTCAATTCATGTTGTAGGCTAGGGTCCCTAGCAAGTAGAGTCTGACACAAAACTATCACATACTGCAACTTTATTAGAGAGGAAAGGACAAAGGGAATAAGTCAGGGGACGTTGGAAAGCCATTGGCCTTTTATCAAGTTGGCCACTACTAAATACTACTGCTTGCTCAATTCCACAGTAGAGTTATCTGAGAAGTGCAATAATTGTATTTCAGACTGTCTATGTGGGAGAAAGAGATAATTAATTTCCCATGTGCCTTACCCTTCCTGCTCAGCTGTCTTAGATAGCTAAATGTTTAGCCTTGGGCTGATAATAGTGGCACACTTCAGGACTGTCCATGTGATACACACTGGGCAAATTCTTCCATAATTTCACATCTGAGATTTCACAAATTTGTCCCAATTGGGAGACCAGATATTTAGTTGCACTTGTGAGAAGTTGGCCAGAACCCACAAAGAATTAATGATGACCGCCTGCAAGACAAAACATCCTTTTCCACCACAGATGCCTCTAGCACCACTGAATATTCTTGGTCATATGGGTAAACCTGAAGGGCATCTCATTCATCACAGACTTCATCTGCTACAAAGCCTTCTTTGTCTCTATGCCCCATTGGAAATGGCAGTCTTTAATGTTACCTGATAACAAACATTTTTAAAAAAATATTTTATTTATTCATCTGAGAGAGAAAGAGAGAGAGAGAGAGAGAGAGCCTAAGCAGAGGGGAGAAAGAGAAGCAGACTCCCCACTGAGCAGAAGCCTGATGTAGGGCTTGATCCCGGGACCCTGAAATGATGACTTGAGCTGAAGGCAGATGCTTAACTGACTGAGCCACCCAAGCACCCCTTAAGTTACCTGACAGACCTGAGCAGCATTCTCAAGTTCTGAACACATTTCCTGCAAAATCTAAAGAGGCTCTCCATAAACTGTGGTTTTTACATAGGAAGTATAAAGTACCACAACCTATCATTATCTTAAAAAGTTAAATCATATCAGGGTATTTCCAGAATTCTGGAACTCTAAAAACTTCACCACCATAGCAGTCTTTGGAATTTTCAAGGAGTTTATCTTCCACTGTGTGATACACAATCCTGGCTGGGTCAGGGGTTATTTCTGAAGTTCCCCTTGGCCCTTTTCACTTTGTGGCCATACCTGACAAGTCAGTGAACTAATGTTGCACTACCTTCTGAGTATTCTTTCCACGGAAATAGAAAATGGGGAAATAATCACAATGGGAATTTACTGGAACCATTGAACAACCCGTGAGATAAACTTTGACCCCCCCAAAATCAAACTGATAGAAACATAGAGAAGATTGGTGGATGCCAGAAGTGGCAGTGGGGAAGGGTAAAGTTGGTCAAAGGGTACCAACTTCCACTTATAAGATGAAAATGTTCTGGAGATCTAACATACACCAAGGCGACTATAGTTAACAATATTGCATTATATATTTTCAAGTTGCTAAGAGAGTAGATATTAAAAGTTTTACCACATACAAAAGATTGTAACTACGTGAGATGACAACTGTGTGAACTAAACTATTGTGGTAACCATTTTGTAATACAAACATATATGAAGTCATTACATTATGTATCTTAAAGTTATACAAAGTTATATGTCAATTATATCTCAATAAAGCTGGATATTTGTTAAATAAATAGGCAATCAAAAACTTAATATCTATGTTTCTCCTAGGAACACTGAGATGTAATAGATAGATATTATGAGTATCACTGTGAGTCATGGTACCCAAAGTGCCACACTCTGGCTTTCTGCTTATTACACTGATTATAACTATCTTACTTTGGAAGATTACGTGTGGATGCCTCTCCCCCTGCTAACTGATACTAAAAAGCCCAATTCCTTGGGAGATTCTTCCTTTGTCAGTCCTGGCCAACCAGGAGCAGCCATCAAGTTCCGCTAAGATCTTGCAGCCCCTTAAGCAGTGCATTTCTTACCACCCTGATGATGGGAGTATTACAGATTCTAGGTGTGACCTAATCCATTCAAAATGTTCAACTCTCTAGCTTGATGACCCCTTTGTCAACACTATGTCAGGACAATATTAGCAACTCTGCCCTAGATACTCCAGGCTTTTGTGTCCAACTTTCAAAAATCCATCCCCATCCAGACTACAAAGTCTGGGTCCAAGTAACCTTGCAAAAATATTAAAGATCCAGTTACGAACTGAGTGTCTCCACATCAATACGTTTTCTCTTTTTCAACCTTACAGTCTGGTCCTCTTCTCTCAGATTAACATCTTGAAAGCACACTCACACATATATATTTTCTCTGCTTCACCAATATTAGACAGCCTTGCATATCCTTTGGCTTGTGATATCTTTCTCAGTCAGGGATTGTACTCCCCCGATCAGGCTATTCTAATGGTAATTTAACATGAAATCAATAAAAAGTAATGGGAACTGGAACGTGAGGAAAAAATAGGCATGATTTGGGAAGGCACCTGTCTGAGATAAGTCATTGCCCAAACTCCAAGCAAGGAGGAATTATTTTTCTTTAGTTAGGAGAATAGGCCTGCTTCTCCTTCTAAATGTTTCAGAAGACTCTGGGAGTTTCAATTTCCCAGATGTACCCACCAAACATGTATAAAGTTCCATTTTCTTCTACCAGAGCTGTTTGATAGGAGACATGTTGTAGCTGTGAATTCTTTCTCTTTTTGCAGCTTTGCCACTTTTGCAAATGGATCCTAGGCTTCTTTCTCAGCAGAGTGGATCCTGCCTCTATAAAGCATGCAGTCCATCTGCATGTGAACAAGTTTCCACCAACCTACTTAAAAAGCAAAGCAAGCTCCTTATTGTAATCAAACCAATGAGCATTCTAGCACTGAATTACATCCTAAGTATCTGCTTGCAACTTAGACTGACTTTCCAGAAAGGACTGTCCATGTCAGAAGATACCACTTCCTAAGGAATATAACCTTGAAGTGCAATAATAAAGACGAAATGAATAAAGTAGAGAATTAGAGAGAGCCAATACAAAATATGTTGAGTTAGATACCAGCGCCTGGGTGGCTCAGTCATTAAGCCTCTGCCTTTGGCTCAGGGCGTGATCCCGGCATTCTGGGATCGAGCCCCGCATTGGTCTCCTCCACTGGGATCCTGCTTCTTCCTCTCCCATTCCCCCTGCTTGTGTTTCCTCTCTCGCTGGCTGTCTCTCTCTCTGTCAAATAAATAAATAAAATCTTTTTTTTAAAAAGTCCCTCTAAAAAAAAAAAAAGATACCACTGAGTATCTTATTGGATATTACAACAACAACCTGTAAGAAGTTTTTTGATTCCATCACAGACAACTCATTCATCAGGAGAGAGGCACATTTGTTCACCAGCCCATATCACACATTAGGCATGAACTATCTATAAGTGTAGATGATTTATGCAGAGGAATTGAAATAAATCCTTAAATATTTCATATTTCAACAGCAAAAGGAAAGCTCCAAGTGGGAGGCCAGAGAAAGACAATAACAGTTTGACACACGCAGTTGGTCATGGCCATCATGGAAGGAAGGAGAGACAAGTCAGGTTGGGTGGATCTTCAGGGGCATATAGGCAATGTCTACTGAAAACCATTAGCAGGGCTGTATCTATATCTTTAAAATATATTCAAAACAGACACTTCCACCACTTCCTGATATCCTTTCCTAGCCTGCATCACCTGCAGACTCCTCCCACTCTCCACTTCCATTGTCGCCTCCCATTTAGACTGCCTAATATGAATTCACTCATCAGATTGTGTCATTTTCCTGCTCAAAGCATCCATATAAATAAACATACACAAAAAATAGAAAATAAACTGGGATAAAATAAAACAAAATAGTAATATTAGTTGTTTTTCAGAGATAAATAATGATTTTAATTTTTCTATATGATTTATTATCTACTATAAATGCCCTAGTATGTGCATGCTACTTTTAAATTCAGAAATTAATAAAATAACTTAAAGCAATATAAATATTTCATTGCCGAAACTGAAGATGTCATATGATCAGTAGTCTAATGTAAGGAAGCATTTTTCCCTTTAATTAAAAAAGGACCCCAAAGAAATGTCATTTATTCTATCCCTTCCTACTCTAATCACAAGAAGAGTACTTTCTGTATCTTCTCTCTCACACACATGTACAGTGATAAGAGAATTTAACGATGGCACTAGGAAATGAGTTGGCTTTCAGCTTTGACTCTCCTTCTGCTCTATACCAGGCTTTACAAAACCAAGGGATGGAAGGTATCCAGTCACAAACCTGACTATGAGTTTTCAGTGTCATGCAAAATGAGGACTAATAATCACTAGATGACTGGAAATATACCAGGACAATTATGCATTTTGGCATTTACTGGGTCAAGGACAACTAAATATATCTGCTTCTGCAATTGTATGAATTGCCATGAATATAAATTTTCTTTCAAACTAATTTGGGGAAGAAGATTAATTTCATGATTATAACAATGGACTATTTTCTATTTAATACTATAGTGAAATGCCTTCTTGGGAAATTGTTTGAGAGATTTAAACAAATAGTCAATTTATTTGAAAATTATAAATGGAAATCATCATCACCACCATCATCATCATCATTATCATTATTCTTCTGGACAAATTATTTGCCAGGGAATGTGATATATTCTTTAAAAATTAACAACAACAACTTTACTGTTTAGAGCTGTTTCAGGTGCACAACAGAACTGAACAGAAGATACAGAAATTCCTTATATACACCCTGCCCCAACCATGCACAGCCTCGCCTACTATCAACACCCCTCACCAGGTGGTACATTTGTTACAACTGATGAACCTACATTGACACATCATTATCACCCAGAGTCCATAGTTCATGTTAGCGTTCACACTTCTAGAACTTACATTCTGTATGTTTAGACAAGTGTATAATGACATGTATCCACTCTTAGAGTATCATACAAAGTACTTTACTATTCTAACAATTCTCTGTGCTCTGGAGATTCATCTTTCCTTCCCCTCAAGCCCTGACAACCACTCATCTTTTTTACTATCTCTATAATTTTGTCTTTTCCAGAATGTCATATAGTGGAAATCATACAGCCTTTCAGATTAGCTTCTTTTACTTAGAAATGTGCATTTAAGGTTCCTCCATGTCTTTTCATGGCTTAATAGCTAGTTTATTTTTAGTGCTGAACAATATTCCATTGCCTGGATGTACCAAAGTTTATTTATCTATTCACCTACTGAAGGGCATCTCCTTTTTTCCTAAGTTTTGGTAATTGTGAATAAAGCTTCTATAAACATTCATGTACAGGTTTTTGTGTAGACCAAGTTTTCAACTCCTTTGAGCAAATATCAAGGATTGTGATTGCTGAATCATATAATAAGAGTATATTTAGTTTCATAAGAAGCTGCCAAACTGTCTCCAAAGTGGCTGCACCATTTTGCATTCCCATCAGCAATGAATGAGAGGTCCTGTGGCCCCATAAACTCACCAGCATTTGGTGTTGCCAGTATTCTGGATTTTGGCTATTGTAATAGGTGTGTAGTGGTACCTCATTGTTGTTAATATGCGTTTCCCTGATGACACATGATGTTGGGCATCTTTTCATATGCTTATTTGCCATCCATATATCTTCCTTGGTGAGATGTCTGTTTAGGTCTTTGACTACTTTTTAATTGAGTTGTTTTCTTATTGATGAACTTCAAGAATTCTTTGTATAGTTTGGATAATAGCTCCTTATCAAACAATGCATATTTCTCATGAATGACCTTAGTCCTCAGACTACCTCATGAACTATATGAAATTTCTCTACCCATTTTATATTATTGGTATTAAAACATAGAGAGGTTAAGTTATTGTCAAAACCATAAAGCTAGTCTATCGATTTGAATGCCTTGGGAAGCAGAGGTCAAGGCATAGAAGTACAAGAGATTTTTGGAACTGTGAAACACCTGTGAAAAATACATGAAGAGGGAGCAAGAACAGGCAGGGAAGGCCTTTAGGATATGCTACAGGTCTGACACATTGGAAGGAGTTTCAGACTGCAAAATACCTTTCAGAAAATCTCAGCCAGTCTGGCAGGAGGCTCTGGAGCAAAGATTGCTCTGGCAGCCCATCACACTGGGTCATTGGTTAAAAGGTGTCAAGGAGAATTTTAAGTTAGGTGTTAGGAATAAAAAATTCCAAATAAAAAAAAAAGAATAGATCCCATCCACAATCGAAGAGTCCAAAGAGCTGGATTAAACCAACCTGCATTTTATATATATTACATATATTACATACTCTTTTGTTTATTCTCATCATTGTATATTTGGTTGTATGTTTGTACTATTATGAATTGGGTTGATAAGTACATTTGTATACATAATTTCTGCTAAACAAATATAAGGACATCTGTTGGAAATATACCTCATAGTGGAATTGCTTCTGGAGTTTGCATTTGCTTAGATAAAATAGACAGTGGTGAATAACATGCTAGAATATTATATAAATTTGTGCCTCCCAACAGCAGTGTAATGACACTTCTAAAATTTCCATATTTTCACCAACACTTGGTGCTGTCAATCTATTTTCTTCAATGTTTCTGGTAGGTTTAATGTTTTCTCATTTTTGTTTTAATTTGCATATTTCTATGAATTAAAGTAAAGGGTTTGAGAATTTTATATTTATTGCTTATTTGAATATCATGTATTTTGATTGACACTTTAGGTCCCCTTTTTTACTGATTTGCCTGTTTTTGTCATTGACTGTAGGAAAATATAGATACTTATTTAATCCATTGTCAGATAAATGTACACAAAAATATATACTGTGATTTGCATTTTCCCTAGTTATTAGTTCATTTTCATGAAAAGATGTTCTTAATTTTAATACAACTCTTTTAGTATATTTTTAAAAGCCCCTACGGATTGTGCCATCTTAAAAAACATTTGTCTAAAAAAAAGAAAGAAAGAAAGAGAGAAAGAAAGAAAGAAACTTCTGCCTACCCCAAGGTCAGGAAGGTTTTCTACGTTAACCTCTAAAAATTTTATGTTTTGCTGATCACATTTAAATCTATAATCTGTCTAGATTGATTTTTATGCTGTAGTTGTCAGAAATCATTTATTTAAATTTGAACATTCAAGTGACTGAACATCATTTATTACAATGATTATCTTTTCCAAATGCAAGGCAAGGTCATCTATTTTAAAAATCAGGTGTTATACATGTGTGTGTTTCATGATTAACAATTATGTTCTACTCATTATTTTTCCTTGTGTCAGTACCAAGCTGTCTCCTTTATCTATAATATTTTAATACATTTTGATAACATGTTTTCTAAGTTCTTCATATTTTTCTTCTTAAAGGAACAGCTTGCCAATACCTACAAAATAAATATTCCTGGTTGTAACTGGAATTTACCTTAGTATATTGATCAACTGGGGTTGAATTAACATCCTTATAATATTGTGACTTCCAAATTACTAATATGATATATTCCTACATTTATTAAACTACATATAGTTTATTTAATATTTTGAAGTTTCCAGTTTAGATCCCTATATATCTGTTATTGTATTGATTCCTTGGTATTTGATGATTTTGATGCACTGCAAATTGAATAACTGTTTTTAAATTTTAATTTTCCATTTCTTGGTTTCCAGTTTACAGAATAGAATTTATTTTTATGTATGAAGCATGTAGCAGTGATCTCGATAACATCATTTTTAAGTTTTAATAATTTACCTCTAGAATCATTTAGATTGCTTCATTTACAATTTTATTTTGATTATTGATTAGTTTTTAATGTTACCACCACTGTATTCTAGGATAAATCTTACTAGATTGTGATGTGTTTTACTCTGTATAGATTTACTCTTTATAGTCAATTTACTAATATATATTTTTTGTCAATTATTGGGAGAGAGATTAGTTTATGATTTTTCTTTTTTATAAATACTTATGATATCGTATTATGAATTGTTTCCTTTTCCTTTCCTTTCAATATAATATTAGTTATATATTTTACTTACACATTTGGTAGATTTGTCACTGAAATAATGTGTATCTGGAGTTTTCTTTGTGGGAAGAATTTTAATAATAGATCAAATTTCTTTAATAGATGTTGAACTATTTAGATTTTCTATCTCTCCTTCTATAAATTTTATTGTCTTCCTCCAAAAGTGGCAGAAGATTGTTCCTAATATTATATTTTTAGTGCATGTAGAATCTTGTAGCTTAAGTACCTGACATGAAGCTTTTAATTGCTCAGGCATCCATCTCAAAAGACATCCATTTTGAGTCAACGTGTTGCCAGCTGTATGCACAGCCACAAGCAAACAGCAGGATCAGGAAGAAGCCAGCCCTCCTACCTCCACGAAGTTCCCCCCTCGGGACACTGACTGCATGAGTGACTCTGCCTCTGCTCTGCCCTGATGTCCCAGAATTCTCACTCTCATGCTTCAAATTAGCTACACATTAGTGCACCATGAAGACCCGATACCCCACCCTTGGATCCTAGCCCAGTTCTGTGTTTTCTCTTTCTCTACCTGCAGACCTGCTGTGTGGCCTTCGGGCATGTCCTCTACCCTCTAGGATGTGTAAGTGATAGATCCCTGATGAATGTTTGCCGCAGTGTATCTTGCAGTCAGAGTAAGAAGAACGATGCTGGCTCTGCTGAGGGAGGGATGGCCCAGAGGACACAGCAGGCCTACAGTGTCTTCTTTTCTGATAACAGTAATGGGGAGTTCCTCCTTTTTGGCTCATCAGTTTTACTAGAGGTTTATCCATTTTGTTAATCTTATAAAATAATAAATTTAGGCCTTGTTTGGTTTTACCTATTTAATGGGTGTTTCCTAATTCTTCTATTAACTTCTATTCATTTGTATTATTTTCTTATTTTGAAGGGTTGATTTGCTATTCTTTTCTAGACTCTTAAGATACAACATTAAATCAATGATTTTCAGTTTTTCTTCATATATATTTATTTTCTAATATATTAATTTACTGTTACATATTTCTATATTAGCTATGATTTAGCTGTATGCAGTGTTGACATGTCCGATCCACATTATTGTTCAGTTCAATAAGATTTATATTTTCTTATATGCCTTCCTACACATAGGACGTATTCTACAGATCCATGTTTTCTTCATTTTATCTTGTTAAAATTAACCCCTGGAACTAACTCTTAACACATGCCTGAAGACAGCTCATGCATACCATCTCTTTATTTCTAGTCCACTGAAGTTAGGAGATATGTTGTTTGAGAGTATCCATAGATTCTTTTGAGATACACATGAAAATCCTCATCCATATCACACTAGTCAGTGAAATAAATGAAAGGGAAAGTGTTTCAAAAGAGAGATGTAAATGATTATTATACCATTCATGCACAGCTACAAAACATTTTTGTTTTCTTTTACAGGATTAAGAACTAAGTGTTTCACAATTATTTGGCTGTATTAATTCTTGCTTGGTATTTCATAATTTAGAGCTATCAGAAGTCTTTATAGTGCCAGATTTCTGATAGAACTATTGCTGACATGAATGTATGTGTTCGATAACATACCGATGGAAATTAGGGATGTTAACTATGCTACAGATGGCAGTAAACTTCATTTCATCCACGAAGCCAGAAATCGAAATGCGATATACTAAAAGAGAAGCCATCTTGGCCACCAGATGAGCATCTTTTGTCAAAAGCTAAAACTAGTTTAATAGTTAGAAAGTGGGGTAATTCTCTGAATACTTTTCTTTTTTTTAGATCTCTCTTATCACAAAGCTGATGAAAATCAGTCACAGTACAGGAAAGCCACAAAAGTAACAATTATGAGAAATAACCAGCCTAAAGATGGAGATAAGATACTTTTTTTTTCTTAACCATTGCCTACTTCTGTCAATAATGTTTTCCACTTAATAAACTATGGAGCTTATAAAATGGTCCCATGATAAGGGTTGATATTCCACATTTTCCAGAGGAATGTTTGCGGTATGTTCTGCTTTTAGCTTTTTTAAAATAACTTTATTTTATTTTATTTTATTTTATTTTATTTTATTTTATTTTATTTTATTTTATTAAGATTTTATTTATTTGTTCGACAGGATAGAGACAGCCAGCGAGAAAGGGAACACAAGCAGGGGGAGTGGGAGAGGAAGAAGCAGACTCATAGCAGAGGAGCCTGATGTGGGGCTCGATCCCAGAACGCCGGGATCACGCCCTGAGCCGAAGGCAGACACTTAACCACTGTGCCACCCAGGTGCCCCTAAAATAACTTTAAAAAGACTTTTCTACCCATACTACTTTTGTACCTGGGAAGTGACCTGGTTGGATTTTACCAACTTAGTCACTTTGTTTCAGGGAGACAGAAGGAATTTTAGTGACAAAAAGATGAAAAAAAAAACCCCTCACAAGGTAATTCTAAGAAACAAATGAAATAGAAGTTACTATATATATATATATATATATATATATATATATATATATATAGTATGATATACATATTCTACAAATGTATTTATAAGAATAATTTTTATTAAGTTTTTACTCAAAAATTAAATTGAATTTTACGTACATACAATTTTACATATCTATAATTTAAAATAAGTATAATTTTGTGACTCCACAAAAGATGACAGATTATTTTTATTTATGGCCAAATGTAGATAATTATAAGTTTTTTTTCAGGTGTATACAATTATGGGTGCTCCCAAATTTACAAATTAACAAAAACAAAAATGCCTAAACAGTGATGTTAAGTAAGAGCATTATTTTAGGAGGATAGCTGACTTTCTTCATGTTGGAAATAGATAACTAACTTGGGGGTTAGAATGCAGTGATATTGTTTCCAGGTTCTGTGGTGTATTTAATCCATTTTTCTACATTGACTTCAATTATTCTGTTGCAAAAATTTATATAACCGCATTGTAGAATATGGAATTGAAAAAGGTTTCATATTTAACCAAATCATATTTAACCAAATCAGGGACAGTTATTGCTACTTTTAGGATGTGCTATTAGTAACTTTAAAGCCATCCAGTTCACTTAAATATAAACCAAAGCTAAAATTTCAAGTAAATCTTATTTAAATTGGTATCTACTTCAATTGTTTTTACAAAATAGCAGCTTTCATTGAATGTTTACTACAGTGTCATAGTAGGTATTTGTACCTAGTACATAAAATACGTGAGCAGAGTCTTAGCAACATTCTCCTAAAAGTTTCCCCGTGATGCACATCATTGTTTTTATTTGGCTTCCTACACTACAGCATGTTCTGTGACACAATAATTCCAACTCTGTGTTACAGTACTGAAAAGCTTTGTTTGCCTGCTGTCAAAGATGAACACCAGATGACGTGGTCAGGGCAGACACCAATCCCTAAAAACTACTGCATCAGAGAAAACAGACCTGCAGGAACTGAACTGAACTCTGATTCGTAAGCAGGTGACTGGGCATTTTACAGCAAGGATGATGGAATGGGAGATGAGAACAGAGGTCAGCAGAGCCAGGGAAGTGAAAAGTTACACAAATCAGGAAGAGAGGAGGCTGGTCCCTGTGGAACCCACGGGAGTTGGGATATGGGCCCTCTCTTCAGGTGTTGGTTGAAACACACAGCAGATAAATGCTATCTTTGGTCTCTATGTTTATTTTATCTTATCTGGGTAAAATTCCAGCCACTTATAACCCATATCTTTAAGGAAGCATCCATGTACTAGTGTTGACATCTTTAAGGTTAAAAGACTAGGGATTATGCTCTTTCAGTTCCAAGGCTGACATTTGATTCAGAAAAATTGAATATATATATATATTAGAAAGGTTTTCAAAGCTCAAATGAACTACTCAGATAGTGCTTACTATGTCACATGAACTTCTGTGTGCTTTATAAAATGATCTTATCAGTCGTAAGAACCCTATAACATAGATGCTAGACTTATCCTTATTTTACAAATGAAGAAACTGAGTCACAAAGCACTGTGACTGCCAGTTACTAAAGAATGTGGGATTTGACCCTCCTTTGTCCCCCATTCCAGAGTGCATGCTGTAAGAACCACCCTCTGCTGGAATCTTGGCCCCTCCCTAGTTCCTGGTCTTGTTTCATACCACTGGGGAGGAAAGAACTGAGGAAAAGTCAAGTATCAAAGATGAACGAAGAATTATCTAAAAATAACTTACTATTTCATCTCCTGAATATTTATAACTGCTTCTTAAATGCTCAAAAAGCACACATTTTATCAAGATGAGCCAAAGGGGAAATTATGTAGCTCTGGTTCCCACATCTTCGTTCTCTCTTTACCACATCACCTCTATGTCTTTTTGCTTCTCAAATCTGATTCCCAAACCCACAGATTTGGGCCATTCAGAAATTTTAAGAAGCTACAGTTTTCTGTAAAACATCACGTTAAAATGGATTTCAGTTTATAGATGTATCTTGACAACTAATCTGGTAAAATACTTCAGGTATTCTTCAGTGTGTAATGTTTTTATAAAATAATATAGAGTCTCTGGCTGAACTCAGTGGATATTTGAAAATCTCAGAGGACACGACACCCATGGAGAATAGGCAGACAAAATTAATTTCTCGAAGTTAGAGGAAGATGATGCTTTCAGATTTCTCACTCACTGCAAGTGATGATCATACATTACAGGCCTCTTTTGCATGCCACAGTCTACATAAGAAGTATTACTTGAAAGTGAAAGTGCACAAGGAAAAAAAAGACATACGTGTGTATTTGTTTTCCCTCCAAAATTCTGACAACAATGACTTTTCATCTCCAAATTAACTTAACATACACACAGTAAGAGATGTGCACAAGATAGACATTGTATGTGCTGGACATGCCAGTGAACATGATGATTGTAGAGAATTCGATACATTTGAGTTGCTCCCATTATTTTATTCATTCTGAATTCCTATTCCAAATGAGGGTCACCCAAATTGTTTTTACTCTATCTGAGTTGCTTTCATAAGGTTCACACTATGATAGTCTGATTACTGCCTTGTTAAAACAACAGTTAGAAATTGACTTGAAACATCTCTAGACAACTAGCTTCAAATTGTTTGACTGTTGGTCTGTTTGCTGGAATATTACTTTGTTTTATATTTGAGCAACATTTCTATCACTCAATTTATAGGTGCAAGTTTAGGACTGTACTGAAGGAGAGGAAAAAAAGGAGGAATTTTAATTGACAATTAAAAAAGAGACCATAGTATTGTAACAACAAACTATTGTTTTGAATGAAAAAACTAAAGACACATTACACACGCACACACTGGCACTCACACACACAAATATACACATCCACATATACACACTGGCACGCACACACATGCACGTACTTTCCCTTCTCCTCTACTTCCCTGTACCTTAGGAAGACATTCCTTATTTAATGTAATATTGTTGCAGTCAATGATCATATAAGGGCTTCTTCTGAAAATGTGAAACAAAAAACAAGTGTGCAAAAATGTGGTTTTAGAGACTTCAACATCAATTAATTCTCTCTGCTTTTTGGAGGTATTGCTTAATCTGTACTTATGTGAAAATGATTTGAAAACATGTAAATATCAGATTATAGTGGTTTTCAGAATATTCATAACAAGACCTTTTAAGATTACCAGCTACCTTTCTTACTTTGACATCTTCATCATAACAACTGTCTGAACTGCATTGTCTTCTCTTGCTATTTAAATATAATGTTTTTGAAAACAAGAAAGATATTATTTTTTAATCTTCATATTACAAGTGCCTAATGTTTTATCTACTGGAATATAATTGGTTTTAAATAAATGTTTGCTAAGAGAATGAAGAAAAAATTAAAAAAATAAAACATGTAATGATAACAAAATAACATATATTTAAATCAATTGTTAACTTTTTGACTCCTTACTCTTATCTTAGCATGGCCCAAAGACCTGTAATACTTTTGGTCTTTAAGATGAAAGCTTTAGGTACTCATGTACAGACTAAGAAATTGTATAAATCCCTTTCTCTATTTTACCGGGATATTTAGCCTTGGCTACTACCTACATTGAAAATTAAGGAGCTGATAAAGATGGCTATTTCAATCATTGCTGTAGTCTAGTTTTTGGCAAGTCCTCTGAAGTAGGTCTAGCACCATTCTTTTTTTTTTTTTTTAAAGATTTTATTTATTTATTTGACAGAGATAGAGACAGCCAGCGAGAGAGGGAACACAAGCAGGGGGAGTGGGAGAGGAAGAAGCAGACTCATAGTGGAGGAGCCTGATGTGGGTCTCGATCCCATAACGCCGGGATCACGCCCTGAGCCGAAGGCAGACGCTTAACCGCTGTGCCACCCAGGCGCCCCTAGCACCATTCTTTATAATGTGCAGTCAAATACTACCTATTACCCTATCTTTGGATATCAGACAGGACTCTGAGACTCAGTTATCCTCTTATTCCCGTGCAGTTCATAGTCAGGCATTTAACTATATGGGGTTAAAACCACAGGCATTCAGCGTTATCACTTTGAGTTCTTGGTGATTCCACAGCCTAATGGAGTCTGCTTTTTCTTTTAAACTTCATATGAACTTTTCCCATAAATCTCCAGGCCCATAATCACACTTCATTCTGTAAACCAACCTTCAGTGTGTCTGCCTTTTACCATAAGTTTCTTTTCTCTAGAAAAAGGCTCTGCTTTTCATGGATACACAATGCAACCAGAATGCATTATTTATGAGCTTGGATTGCCTGGCTGCCATTCATAATACACCCATTACAATCTCTGAAATATTAAGATTTTTTAAAAAGTTGATTTTACTCTTTAAATAGGCACATAGATTAGCTTTGAATGTGCAGCCTTAGACTTTCATGACTCTGTGAAGGAGAACTCTATCACTCAAGGAAGGACTCTCCAGTGACAGTCCGTCCCTGTGCATCACCTGTACGATGTGGCTTTGATAATATATTGCCACGTGTCACATATCAGTGAGCACTGGGGCGAGGAGAAAAGTCACTTTAATCAATTATTAGTGTTATGTATCATCACAGTGTCACCAGCTGGCACTCAGGAACACAAACCTGTATAGAAGAGGTTATATCACTGCTATTTTCATTAGTTGTATCTCTGAATTCAAGGTGAATAAAAGAAAGATTGTTAGGGGACTCTTCAAAAAGTGTGGTGATCTCAGTGTTTGCGCAACACTGTCAATGTTATCAAGTAACAAACAAATTTCTCATTAGAATTTTAAGCTATTTGAAAATTCTGCTCACAAGTTCTATGTAACATTGCTTCCTTCAGAGTACACTTGAGTGTGGATTTCATTGAATATGTACACACACATTCACAAAAACACACACCTCCACTAACACACACACACCTATACAAACACACACACCTACACAAACACATACACACACCTATACAAAGACACACACATACACACTTACACATACAAACATACACATACCTATACAAACACATATACGCACAAATGACACAGACACAAACACACACCTACACAAACACACATGCACAAACATACAGCCACACAAACGTACACGCATACATGCACATACTTACAGAAACACACATGCACACACACATACACACACCTATACAAACACACACACACATACAAACACAAATACATACCTATAGAAACATACACACAGACATGCACACACATACACAAACACACACATACACATGTACACGGTAACACATACACGAATATATCCACACACACACACACACACACACAAATATGTATGCAGCACTAAAAAAGAGAACTGTCAACTTCTCTTTATCTTTCTTTATAAACCTCTATTTATCTACCTTTAACATTTTTTCAAAAATAACTATAAAATACAAACTTATGAAAGCTATATGCTTGTTTCCTCCTTCCTTTCATTTTTTTAAAAAATTTCAATTTAATTCTAGTGAAAAAACATCTTATGTTCTTTTCTTACAAAGCACATCCCTATTCTAGTTACTGTAAAATTTTAAGTTTGGAAAGAAGTACTGTCAAACATTTGCTTTAAGCTAGCAGTTGTTTAAACAAAAATTATTGCTTACAATTAGATGAAGAGGAAGTTGTGAGTTAGAACCACAGGGCCAGAGAAGGTGCGTTTGGCTGGTCTCTCTCCTAGTGTGCCTTCTCAGAGGACTTTCTGGCTGTCAATAGTGGCCAAGTCCAGCCAACCTTGAACAGGCCCCTAAGAGTAAATTTCCCTGTTGTCTCAGAGTTCTATGGGAGATCCAAAAATGAGAGCAGATGATATTTTCCTGTGTGTTCTAAAGAACAGTGCTAATTAGGCTTCTGGGGTAAATGTTTGAAAACATCTGAAATCCATTTCTTCCCTCCCTTCTCCAATGTGTGTAGGCATTTCCTGCCTGTCCTTCAAAACTTATTCAAAAGTCACTCCTAAAAGTTAAGCTCAAATGTCTTTTATTATTATTATTATTATTATTATTATTATTATTATTTTATTTTATTTTTTTTTTGAGAAAGAGAGGTGAGGAGGGAAGGGAAAGGAGGAGCAGAGGGAGAGGGAGAGAGAATCTTAAGGAGGCTCCACGCCAGCCCTATGGTAGTATTCCAGGTGGGGCTCGACCTTACAACCCTGAGATCCTGACCTGAGCTGAAATCAAGAGTCTGGCACTCAACAGACTGAGCCACCCAGGCACCCTTAAATGTCTTTTAAATTTCTTAAGTATAGTTAGGTGCTCTCTTATCATTATGTCTGTAACACTTTGTGACTACAATTGTTTCATTAAACCACTAAATTCCTTATAAAATTCTCTCTTTTGATGAATAGTAAGGCCTCGATTCCAAGGACTGCATCCTTCTTACTGTGCTCCCATCTCCTAATCTAAAGTCTAAACCAGAGAAGACCTTCTTGTTGAATTAAATGGAGTTCACCTTTGATTTATGTCTTAAAAATAGATTTGGAATGGATAGTGAGTCTCCACAGGATACTTCCAACACATAAGAATGTAAACTGACATGTGTAATCAAGA
Organism: Ursus maritimus; assembly: GCF_017311325.1. Taxonomy (NCBI): domain Eukaryota; kingdom Metazoa; phylum Chordata; class Mammalia; order Carnivora; family Ursidae; genus Ursus; species Ursus maritimus. The sequence continues at coordinate 72,805,100 of NW_024426885.1, read as the reverse complement.
ATATGTATGGTTTCAACAACTCAAATTTTGCTAAAAACTGAAGTTTTCAGCTGCCATCCAGATGCTGTGAATCTGACCTTTGGAAAGGGTTTTCCAGGTCTCAGACTCATTCTTAAATCTACAACTACAGTTCTACTGACTGAGATTTCCATTGCATTTAAATGATCCCAAGGCTCATCTTAGAACATTGTATCTGCCTTAACCTTCCTAAAATAGTCTTGGCAATTCTTTACCAACCTCCATTTCTATCTGGGTATTATCTCAGGATGTCAAAAGTATCAGATATATTAAAAAAAAAAGAGTGATAGGACTAGAAATATAGAGGAGTAGTTTGTAGGTCTAACTTTATTACTATTAGTGTGATTTTGACTAAGTTAATTCACTATTCAGGATTCATAGGCACCAAAAAACTAAGATTATTTACTGGTATCTAAAGGCTATTGTTTGGGGTGCCTGGGTGGCTCAGTCAGTTAAGTGTCTGCCTTCAGCTCAGGTCATGACCCCAGAGTCCCAGGATCGAGCCCCACATTGGGCTCCCTGCTCAGCGGGGAGTCTGCTTCTCTCTCTGAACCTCCCCGCTCTCATGCTCTCTCTGTCTCTCTCTCTCACTCTCTGTCAAATAAATGAATAAAATCTTAAAAAAAAATAAAGGTTATTGTTTGTTTGTTATTGTTTAGGCCTTAGTTTTTCCTTCTTCCCCATGAAAGCTCAAATAACTTATCTGAATTTTGTCAATTTTTTTCCATGAAATTAATGATTTATTTGTGAATTCTACCTTAGTTTATTTATTGAACAGACATGTTGTAAACTTCCAAGACATGTCCTATTCTAGGCACTGTATAGAGATTAACAAAATATGTTAAAAGTTGCTTTAAGTCTTTACTGCTCAATTTTTCCAAGTAGAAATTATTTTATTTTATTTATTTATTTTTTAAAGATTTTATTTATTTATTTGAGAGAGAGACAGCCAGAGAGAGAAGGAACACAAGCAGGGGGAGTGGGAGAGGAAGAAGCAGGCTCCCAGTGGAGGAGCCTGATGCAGGGCTCGATCCCAGAATACCGGGATCACACCCTGAGCTGAAGGCAGACGCTTAACGACTGCGCCACCTAGGCGCCCCTAGAAATTATTTTATTAATAACTATAGATCTTTTACATATCATTCATGAGCTCTTTTCAAAATTATAATTAAAATTAGGCATTTTCCTTATCACATATAATATAAAATACATTTTATATAACGTGTAACATAAACCATGTAATAAATATTACGTTTAATATATGAAAATATAGTGGGAATACTAGACATTATAAGTGAGCAAAAATAGTGAAAAAATAAAATCTAGAATCATATAACCTAAAAGTTTATGATATCTATATAATTTTATGTTGTATTTATATATTATGTATATTATACAAAGTGTATATATATTATACAAATGAAACTGATTCCCCTTCATATTTTATAGCCTATTTTTCTTGATGAAATATCATGAGACTATTTGTGAATCAACAAATATTCATCTAAAACAACAGATCTGTGCAGGAACAAAATAAATCCATTTACTTCTTGCAAATATGAAGCAGTATTTACTTGTTTTTGTATTTAGGTGAGGAGATATAATGATTACAGGGAAATGAAGTAACAATGGTTTTATGGACCGTGGTCCCTAAAATTCAAGAAGTGGAATTTAATCTTGTCGTTTAACGAGGGAGACGGAGGTGGGGAACTTTGTCGTAGCAGAGCTCTACTCTCCTTTCTCATTTCCTCCTCCTGCCAGAGTCTCAACATCTGCACCGTCCCCTGTGCCAGTCACAGTTCTGTCTTGGGCTCAGCAGCCACTAAGTGTGCAGGGCATAGCTTTGATCTACTGAAAAGCTCAGGCTTTCCCTGGGGATTAGGCTGTCAGTCAGAGTACAGAAAGTATACCACTTGTCAGAAACTTTGCTCTAGTAACACACAAAAAAGATTAAAAATAATAAGACTCAGCTAACAAAAAGAACGATTTCTCAACATTTGCTGCAACATGGACGGCACTGGAGGAGATAATGCTAAGTGAAATAAGTCAAGCAGAGAAAGACAATTATATGGTTTCTCTCATCTATGGATCATAAGAACTAGGAAGATCGGTAGAAGAAGAAAGGGATAAAGAAAGGGGGGTAATCAGAAGGGGGAATGAAGCATGAGAGACTATGGACTCTGAGAAACAAACAGGGCTTCCGAGGGGAGGGGGGTGGGGGAATGGGATAGGCTGGTGATGGGTAGTAAGGAGGGCACGTATTGCATGGTGCACTGGGTGTTACACGCAACTAATGAATCATCGAACTTTACATCAGAAACCACGGATGTACTGTATGGTGACTAACATAATATAATAAAAAATATTATTATAATAAAAAAAATAATAATAAGACTCAGTACATCTTCACACCGAACCTGTCTCTATTTTTTAGTGTCACTTCTTGTCACTTATTGTTTGCAACAATTCTCATTCCTAGCAAGTCAAAGCTGTGCATCTGAACGACTACTTGATTGTTCTGCCAGAAGTGGCCTGATCAGTTAATTAAAGAATTAGTGGCCAAGTGTTACCTTCACTGGTGTAACAGAGAGTCGAGACCTTGACCGGCCATCACACATGCTTAAATTATACAATGCTACTGATCAATATAAAACTGAAATTTGCCACTAAAATTTAATGTCTTTTAAACTACTTGTGACTTTGCCATCATAAAAATTTAAACAGCTGATTTTGGTTTCTAGATTCAGCTTATCCCCAGCTGTGTGAATTTGTAAACCTAGAGTGGTTGGACTATACTTTTACACTAAAATGCTCACAGAAGATAAAACTTAATAGATAATAGTGGCTTTAATTTTAATCTCAGTTCTTTGCTTTAGACTGTTTATATGTTAACATGCCAATTATTCTGATTTCGTTCTTTAGTCATTTATTAAAAAATATTTATTTGGTATCTGTTTTATATTGGACAATATTTCAGAAGCTGATGAAAATAGCAATGAACAGAAAAAGGAAGCCCCTTGCCTTCACAGAGTTTTTATTCCAGTAGGCAGAGGCACAGTAAATAGTAAACCAAAAAATGAAAAACATCATTACATGTTATTATCATGCTAGCATGGAAATCAAGGAAAAATAACAGAGTCCCATGAGAAACTGAGAGCATACGCAAATGAAACTCGCACTCCAATAATCCAAAGTCACGTGTTTGTTTACTTGGTCATTTGTTTTGTTTCCAAGAAACGGACATTTACAAAGATTTGAGCTTAGTGGAAAGACAGGAAGTAAGGTAAGAGCTAAGAACAGCTGAGTTACAATCAACCCTAGACCAGAGGAGACAGGAGGTGGGAAGGGTGACGAGACCACAGGGGACCAGACTGCGTGAAGCAGCTCAGCTCTCAGGAACCGGTGACTCCATTGTAAGGACACTACCAGCCCGAGGAAACGTCACAGGGATGGAGGCGAGGTGATGACTTTCCTGGCTCAGCTCTCATCTTTCATTCTGACCTCCTGCCAAAGCTCCTCACATACTGAAGCCAACCAGAACCCAGGACAATGGAGGCCTGTTGACATATTCTGTACATGTCAATCGCCCCAAGAAGCAGGCAAAGTGGAGGAGAGTAAGATCTGGCAGGGCAAAGGGAAGAAATTTAGAAAGTAACACCAGTTACTGCTCTCCAGTTCTCCAGTGAAGAGTAGAGATCAGGGCTAAATGCGAAAGTGTTGATGGAGTGATGCTATTTAAAATCCAAGATGGAATCCTGCACCCAAGGAAAGACTGCAGGATGAGAAAACCTCCCGGCTTGGCGATTGCCAAACTGTAAATGGAAAGACGGAAATACCACAAGACCATACTGAGTATTAGCACGGACACCTCACATATTCTCCCATCTAGTTTATAAATAGTGCTCTCCAACTTCTTCACGTTTCAGTTCCCAAGAGGAATATGGGAGAGACTGCCCTGTGTGTGTGTAATTTTTAGTACACTGAATCAGCTTTCAAATCATTGTACAACAGATTTCAAGTCAAATCATTGTATAACATAAGTGAAGGTACTATTTAGCAAATTTAAGTACAGTGATTGTTTTCTTTAATAAAAATATGAATATAGAAAAACTATGGGCACTATGTGGTGAGGTGATATACTGTTAGGGTTTGTAGATATGCTCCTGTAGTCCCAAGCATGGGAGATACACTTTGGGATTTGGAGTGCAGGGGAAGATATAACTCAAAGGAGGAGACTTGTGACATGCCCCTTTCCCTTCACTGGGTATCATCAGGGTCTCATGATAAGTGAATTCATAGGATACAGTAGAAACTCAGAAAATAATGTCTTTGAGATGGGGGGCTGGAACATTTTACCTTGATTTAATGGGCAGTGAAAAGTTTGGAAATATTTTGGACAAAGAATTAAAACAATCATTGTGTATGTTATGAGTGTGTGTTGGAAAGATAAATCTATTATTTACAGTGTCCATGAGAACTGGAGAGTCCTGAAGTTGAAGGCAGATATATGGATAAAAAATTATGATAACAGCCTGTGATGTAAGTAATAGAACTTGGTAATTACAAACAGTAAATCCTTAATGAATCTTAAGCTCTTCTGGCCTCATGCCAGATCTTGATCTGAATTTCTAAGACTTTAAGTACCATCTTTATATATCAAATTCATTTACACTGTCAGCTTTCTGTGAGTAACCGACTTGGAAATGAGCCTATTTCTTTTAAATCTCCTTTTAGCTATCTTTTAAGAAGTTCTGTCTAATTTATCCAAATGAGAATATTAATGCCTATTATCCCTTTATCCCCACTACAATTTTATCCAAACCCCCCAAAATGAACGTGCAATTCCATTTGCTTGGACTGTCTTTTCACTTGTTCACCTGGAAAATATTTTCAAGACTCACCTTAAATCTCACTTTCTCCATACATGTGCCCTAAACTTCTGTGGCATCAAGAAAAGCCTTCTTTGTACTCTCATACACATTTCTACATATCTTCATTGCTATGCTTCTGATTTTTATAATTTTTTTCCCTATCCCATTTTCCCTGTTATTCTGTGAGCTCTATTAAGAAAACAAGTCTATTTAATGTGTACATAGCTTCTATCACATTTCCTGGGCATATATCATGTGCTTAACAAATGCTTGTTAAATATATTTTTAAGCAGTGCTGAGGCTTATGTTTTATTGTAAAATATCCTAAACACTTCTACTTTATTTTTAATATTTGTCTCTATACAGATTTATCTTTTTATTAGAAAATGTATCAAGCTAAAATTACAATCATCTTTGTCATCAAACAGTGATAATAGTAACAGTAAGCATTTGTAGTACAAAGACATAAATTGCAACTACTTGTGGTAAATTGTCCAAATTGTGTGCATAGTATCTCAGAGAAAATAATACTTCTCCTGGATCACAGCCTGACCAGCCTCATAAAGTTTAAAAAATGTTACACTTATCCATGATTAATATGCAACTTAATATTAGATTGCAGCCCATATGTGATTTGCATTTTCTCCTTTGGAAAATTGAGGTGCTTTGTATGGATTGTGGGTGACATGCTTTGAAGGAAAACTACATAACATTCTTAATTTATCTCCATATCTGTGAGCAAAATAGATTATTTGTTAAAATGGCATTGGAGCTGATGGTATATGTTTCATTAATCAATGAAAAAATTAGAAAAAGGAGAAGGAATGTGTTTTGGAATTTATAAACAAGCCATCACTTTCTTTGAGGTCCTATTAAAATTCTTCCTTTTCACAGTAAACATACAGGTTTTGTGATAGTTGATGGTACCAAGTATTTAAATAATATAAGGCAAACTGAAAAAAATGGTCTCATCATACTTTGAGAACAATAAAATGAACATAAGTTTAAGAAGGCATTTTTCATCAAACTAGAAAAATTAGCCTGTTTGTCAGGATAATATTCTTTTAATTGAATATTTAAATTGCATTACATTTTGCATTCATTTTGCCTGAAATAATTACATATGGATTCATATGCAATGTGTTAAAAGAATTTATATTTACCCATCCATGCTAATCTCCTGGACATTGGAAATCTTAGATTTTGGATATTTTATATAAAAATAAACCTTTAAGTCAGAAAGTAACAAATGTATACAAGGGAACAAATTTAGACAGTAGATTTTCCTCAAAATTCTTGATTCAGGGGCACCTGGGTAGTGCAGTCAGTTAAGTGACCGACTCTTGGTTTTGGGTCAGGTGATCTCAGCGTCTTGAGATCAAGCTCCACACTCAGCAGGGAGTTTGCTTGAGATTCTCCCTCTCCCTCTGCCTCTCCTGCTCATGCTCTCTCTCTCTCTCTCTCTCTCTCTCAAATAAATAAATCTTTAAAAAAAATTATTGATTCAAACTCATATGTTCTCAGGTGAGGTGTCCAATTATAGTTAGTTGGCATACCAGAAAACCTTACTGATTATGAATATTCTTGTCACAGGATATGAAGAAGAAAAGAAGTCAACATGAAATGCTACTTGTCATTAGAATTATAGGCTGAAAACCTGGAACCAACAATGACGTATTTTCTTCTATATTTCCCATAACAATGACTGTTTCTGTTAATCATAACTATACAAATTATATCAGTATTTTATGACTTAATGCCTTGCATGCTTTCTTGACACTTTTTTTTTCACAGTTTGAGCCCTTTCAAAGTAAACATCGTTCTCATATGGATCATTTTCGGTATCCATACTCTCCACCCATTGCTTTACTGAATTCCAAGAAACTGAACTCCCACAGAAATGTTTATACTTCTTAGACAAAGAAATACCCAGTTAAAACAGGATTGAACTTGTCAGGCTTAATACAAGATCACGTTTTTCGTAACTTTCTAGCTATAAAAAGCAGCTTGAAAGCAAAAGGAAATCTTCCAGAGAATGAAATAAATTAAATACTGGAAGGGTTAGCATAGAATCATTGATACAGACTTTCATAAATTCCAAAGGAATACCGAAAGGACAGCTTTGTTTGCATATAATATTAGAAATGGAAGGAGCACTGGGGAGCATTAAATCCAATTGCCTTGCTTTGGATAAAAGGAGAGGTTACTTAACTTCTTTAGGTTCACTGCCTGGGATTAAAAAGATTTCTTGTGATTTCAGTAGTGTATTCTCAGCAGCGCGAAATGACTACCTTCCACTAGGGCATATATTTTTCCCTTAGCATAGACTCTTTTATTAAAATAAGATTTCAATTTCCAGTACGAATTCAAAAATATGTTAAAAGCAGCAATTTGTATTTAATTACCTTTGGTAAGGTAATTAAATTGTCAAATAACAGTGCACTAGGGTTTGTAATTGCAATGAATTTCCATAGTTTATTTTAGGTAAATCAATATGTAGGAGATATGAAAAGTCCTAGACCAGAGAAAGAATTGAAGAATGTAATTAACAAATCCAATGGAAGAGCAAGAAAATCATAAAGGGGATTGGTTTGCTGAGGGAACATGAAAAATTAGAGCAATCAGAAATATTTTCATTCATATACACATCCATACTAACTGAGTACTAGCTTTGAGGCTGTGATTACACTAAGTGCAAAGGACACACATGGTGAATGAAATGGAGTCTCTGCTGTCAAGAACATAGAGAGATGGAAATATGAAAGGAAGATAATTACACAAATTTTTAAATGAACCTGTAAATACACAGAGACAGATGTGTACACATATCATTATGATAGCCTGAAGATTGGATGGAATTATGGAAATCTTTCTTAAGAAATGATACAAATGCTGAGTTTTAAACAGTGGAGTTTTGGGGTAGTGTGTAAGAAGAGGAATTCCCAATCAGGAGGGGCAAAAATAGTAAAGCAATAAAAGAAGGCATAATGTTAAAGTAAACCTTTCTTCATCAGGTTCAAAATTTCTTGGAGAGGTTGGGTAGAAGTCACTTGTATCCTTGGATTTTAGAAGGTGGTACGTCCCTAACCTCAGTGACAAATCAGGACTATCAACAGTGGCGCAGTTATGACCAGTTTTATATAACTATGTTCATTAAACTATATGAAAATCTAAGCCTAGGAGTGATGCCATATTTCAAAGAATAAATATCAAGGAATACACACAGACATGCGCGCACGTGTGCACATTTATATTTCACATAAATATCCAATAAATTATTTAACTCTTGCTCTTTGCTAAACTATATCAATATAGTTAGAACACACAACTCTGGAATGCATCTCAAACAAAAAGAATTCTGAACATCTCATTAAGATGCTAGAGCATCTTGTTAATAGATGAGAGTTTCTTGTCAATAGAATAATGTAATGATCTCCTATTTTGTTTCATGATCTCTAGAACTTTGCCTACCATGATGATTAAGTTATATAAGAATGTTTCACCAGGGAGGTTCCTGGGTGACTCAGCTGGTTAAACAACTGACTCTTGATTTTGGCTTGGGTCATGATCTCAGGATCGTGATCTCAGGGTCATGATCTCATAGTCATGGGATTGAGCCCCACTCTGGCTCCACGCTCAGTGGGGAGTCGGCTTGAGATTCTCCCTCTCTCTCCTGTTGCCCCTCCGTCTGCTTGCATGCGTGCTCTCTCTCTCACATAAATACATAAATCTTTGGGGAAAAAAAATGGTCTCACCAGAGATATGCTCTTTTTTTTAAAGGATATCTTTTGCAGCTAAAATGGCACTGTAAAAAATTCATATCAGATATAGGCTTTAGCAGGTGGATCCATGTTTCCGGGGAGGAAAGAAGAACTTGGAATCCAATACTATTCAAGTCCAACTTTTCAATGTTATGCAGTTTTCTTTGTGCATTTATTAAATGTTAGTCATAGGGTTAAGCTGTTAAGAGCAAGAAGTAAAGATGTTTGTACTTTAATAATAGCTACAAATCTATTTATAGTTGCTTGTCAGTTAAAATTTTGGAAGGTTTTCCTAGAACGAATTAGCTAATTATTTCTATTTTAGCAAGTTGTGTGTGTTCCACATAATCTATCCAGCACTGTTATAGAATTGTGTGCACCTGTAAAGGCACTGCAAATAGTCCATAAACAACAAAAATTCCGCTAATATCGCACTTTCTACCAGTGGAATAATGTTTACACACTGCTTACCACAGAATACAGAAAATGTTTTCCTATAATTGCATTATGAAGGACATACTGGTAGTGAGTGCTCTGTAATGAGAGTGTCTGCCCTATATTTAGAAATTTATCCTTGATAGACGAGATATTGAACTCTGGGGAAATCTGAAACAAATGTTCCAGTTTTTAAACTGACTAAATATTCTCAAGTGAAGTCAACTTTGCTTTCCATGAGTCTTGCCAAATCCCTCCCAGAACAGTTATAGAGAAAAGCATCTGTCCCTTTAGGATGACAATCCCATAATATTGCTACCTAGGAATAAAGCAATGAGATTTGTATGCTTAGAGGAATTGTAGCACAAGAAAAGATTTGACAGGATTTTAAAGTAAAATGCACCCAGTAATATTTCTGTCCTGATCTCAACTACGTTTTTACAGAATAAAATGGTAATATTTCCCTTTACTTTGTGGAAATATCTATTGTCTATTTGATTCTATTTGTCCTTGAGCATTTTCCCCAGAGGGTCATCCCCTTTTAATCATATTTTAGGAGCAGTATTATAAACATCATATAAAATTACAGTTCTCTTAAATACGTGCAAGATTTTGAATGTACATAGATTAATGTTTTAAATTTTTGAAAAAAATTAAGAAAATTCCTATAAATGAAGCTATCATGTGATAAATAAGAGCTGGTCAGAGGAAAGATAAAAGCTTAACAAACAAACGTGTGTATTCCATGACCCCACCACTAGAAATAATATGGAGTCTGAAATACATTCTTTCCAGTGTGTAGACAATGAAATGTGTAAATATCACACTGCAGAAAGAAGACTCCTCACAGCACTTCAGAATGCCTTATGATTACCTGTCACTGTTTCCATTCAGAATTCAGGCATCCACTAAAAATGGGAATTTTAATTGACTTACATTCAAATTTGAAAATATTTCCTTTAATAGTAGATATTTCAACTGAAAAGTAATGTTTTATTTGTGTAGTTCAATGATTGTATGACACATTTCACAAAAAATATCTGCTCTGTAAAATGAAGCCATGAATGTGCCATACAATGCTTATATTCTTTGTTCTGAACACTTTTCAATCATCTCCTACTTTGAAGATAGTAAATTAAGGAACTTGGATTCTGTTGGCACAAAGAAAAGTGGGCTTTTCATTTATAAAACAAAGTTAATAATCTTCATAAGAGATAAAATTTGATCAACTATGAAAATTAAACAATGTAAATTATGTTCCTAATTCTTTCAGGATCAAGAATAACTTCCAGTTTAATTATAATCACCTTACAAAAAGGGTTTTTTTGGTCTCTTATGTCCTGTGTTTGCAAATTGGGGGAGAAGACACATGTCAAATTATCCTTAAATTTCTCAGTATTTCCAAAATCTATAATTACGTGATTTGTTTTATTTTAAACATGTTAAAGTGTAAATCTATAATACATTTCTCATTAAATACTATACATCCTATCTTCTGTATACTTAGTATTTATCAAACATTCTCATATTCCAACTACTGAGTCAACTGCTTTACATGTATAAATTCATTCATTCATTCATGCTATACATCATTGTTTACATTTGCTATTATCCCTAATCTACATTCCTACAAAGTACAATTCTGAGAGACCTTGAAGGCAATCTCTGTATTCAAGAGATACAAGTATAGTTTACTACTTGATAATAAACAGTAGAATTTTGAATCAAGCCAAGTCAGGCTTATTCTAGAAAAACAGTCTCTTAGCATATATACTAATATATAAATATTAACATATAGTACTATACTATAATATAGTAAATATATATCCTTTACACATAAACACTCTTAGCTTATATATATATATATATATATATATAGGATTTCTATAACAAAAATAATATATAAATTATGATAATATATAATATAAACTGAGAGTGTTTATATATATATATATATATACACACACTAGCTTTCTATATATAATTTTTGACATATTTGTTAATGTAGATCTTCTTCCTCCATGTAAACAGTGATATATATTATACAATGGGTGGTCCATCTCATATGAAAATGATGTCACTAGCTCAGCATTGCTGTACCATGTTTTGAGCTTGTTTTACTAAACTATTCACAACCTTCACCATGTTCATCTCCTAGTGTGTTTTCACTATGAGACCTTTATGTTCTTTTATAATATCCTTAGTTTCTCAATCTCATTTATGGATAGTTAAGAGAAAATAGGTGTGACTCTATCTAACAAGGTGAGAGACAAGAGATCTTTGAATGGCTTTTTGCTATATCACTGAAGCCTGGTACATAATGAATTTCAAGCAGTACTTTTTTTAATGAATCAATTTAGGGTAGGACATATCATCTGCAATTATTCACAAGGCATGTAACTTTTACATTAAACCAGAAATTCTTCATTCCTCATTCCAAGTCTTGGACTACTCCTTCCCTCCCATGATTGATCCATTGTTCCAGGTCTTATCTCCTTAGAGCAGAATCTTTTCACTCTGACCTACAATCTGTATTTTCCAGGCAACTGTCTTCCCTTATTCCTTCCCTATCCAATAAAAAAAAATGATAAGAAGTGTGGGGATTTTCATTCTATAGTACAATTAAAAAGAGTTATACAAATATGAACATTGGTGTCAGGAAAAAAGGTGAGAAATGATACAGTATGGATGAAATAGAACTTTTAGTTTAATATCTAGTTGAGTAAAAGCTATTAACAGGGTGCTATCTGAAAATATGTTTACAGGTTCTATCCCCAATTAATCATCTCTGATACTACATTGCAAATTACACACGTTTAGAGATTATTTTGAAACACTATTTGGATTACTGCCTAAAAGCTGACCATAACTCGCATTTCATCTGTGACAATGTGGCATTAAGAAATTTCAGGAAATCACCACCTATCATCACCAATTTTCTTGTAAGATCAGTGCTGTGGGACACAGTGAAGTGTGAACATCTCACAATTACTTTCAGGTCACTCCAACGTGTGCTGTGGAGAGGTCTTTTTCTATGAGCACAGAGAGATTCAGTAATAAGATGTAACCTCTGCCATAAAGGAAAACAGAGTCTAGTGGTGGAGACTGAAATATGCACAATTATCTGTAACAGAAGACAGAGTGTGTGATTGTGCAGAGGAGAGGAGGTCACCAGACTGTCCAAGAGTCAGAGTAATGATGGAAGTGACACAGGTGGGCTCCACAGTTGATGACTATTTCAGCAGGTAAAGAAGAATAGATTCCACAATTAAAGACATAATAAGTAAGACTAAGTGACTGGGTATGTGCAATATGTCGCAGGAGATAAGAACGTAAGAGACAGCCGGGTGAGAATGGAATGTCTTGTGCGTGGTAGTCAGGTTAACTTGAGTCTAAATCTGGGAAGTCCTCTATGTCACACAGAGGAATTTGCAGAGTTACAAAAATCATCACTGAGCAGGGCTGTAGACGTGCGCATTTTTATTTAACTTTGCTTTTTCTTTTCTAAGAGAAAAAATTCAGAAGAGAACAAAATATACTTGTCCACACATTTTTGCTATTCATAATGCAAAAGCTTATTTGAACCTCATCAAAAAAATATACATCCTTACAACTTTAATTTGTTAGTATTGATAAGAAAGGTTATTGTTTCCCAGCCCTCAGACTTAATATCTAGGCTCTATTTTTTTATACACAATTCCTTTTAAAATTTACAAGTAATATATGAACATATCACTGTAAATAATTAAGCATTAGCCATGTGTATCGAGGAAATTAGGACAATGTCTCTTTACAACTAACTCATTCCCATTCCATCCCCAGAAGAGATAAACATTTGGTATGTGTTTTGACAGTATATATTGCACATATTATGCACATATATTTTCTTCATGTAAAGAAATTATAATATATATAATATTCTATATGTTGGAATTCTTGTCCACTTAACAATGCTATTTCATTGTTCATGTTTCTAGTATTTTCAAACATGTCACAAAGAACCTTATCTATTCTGCACATCTCTTAATTCACAAATGCAAATTTTAGCTTAGATTTTAAAACATTTAATAAATGCAAACCATAGATTTTAATCAAGAATATCTAATTTTTAACAATTAAATGTTTCTCTTTCTTTTTAAAATTTTATTTTAAATGGATTTCTGTTAGCCTATCACACATAATATTACTTTTTTGTAGGGTACATTTGTTTTTTTCTTCTCTGATTGACTCCCTTCTCTTCTTAAATTGTTCAGCTGCAATTAAATAATTTTTTAAACCTAGTATTTACCCTTTCATACTTTTCTCTGTGCATACATTACACATAAACAAATAAATCTTCATGTATATTTATGCATACCCATCTTTACATACACCTGGCCTTGTCTCATGAACATGTGTGATATTAAACACAATTTTAGGAAATAGGCTTAAAAGGTAGAGAAGTAGGAGGATCCAGAGCTCACCTTGTTCCACAGACACACCAAGGTACCAGCTACATCGATACAATTAACCCTGATCATGACCTGAAGGAAGACTTGGCAGAACAGATCTTCCACAGCTAGTCAAAGAAAGAAGGCCATAATGAAAAGGCCATAATGAAAAGGGTAGGAGAGATGGAGGTGTGGTTGCTAACCAAACTCCCAGTGCAACTAACCACAAATGGGACAGACTTCACAAGACAGAGAAGCGAAGAGGATCAAACCCCTCACGGAGCACCAGAGGAGAAAGGCAGACCCATGCTGAAAAGACAATGCCCTAGAATGTGTGGCTTTGCCAATGGGGCTTAACTCTGGGTACTTTAAAAATCAGCAGGTGTAATTCAGCAAAAGCTGGAGGGCTAAAGGAAACCAAGTCCCTGCCCTTAAAAAGCCAGCATAATAATAACAGTGTGAGACACAGCACAGAAGCAGCAGTATGAAAAGAGCACAGGGCATATGTGAAGGAGATTTATTGACTAATCTTAGATCATGTGCCAGAAGGGTGAGGCTCTGCAGATTTCTTCAGGAACAAAACCACTGATAGGTGCCATTTTCCTAACCCTTCCCCAGCCTAGATAGCTGGGTGCTTGTTGAAGCCAGCAGTAACACTCTCCATTTACTTTGCTAGCACCACATGCCTTGCTCTGGCAGTCCCCTGCAGACCAGCCCCACCCAACTTGCCCACCGTGGCAGCTCTCCAAAGCAGTTTCTGCACCACCACACTTGGCAGGCAGCCACCGCCAGGACCGGCACCACTCCAAAGTGACTCCTGCCCTGCACAAAGGGGGAGCTAATCCCATCCACTAGCATGCTCACAGTTCCTGGAGTTGGGCCTCTTGACTGGCTGTGCAGGGAGCAAACTCTGCCCTTTGGAGTACCTGCACCTGTGGCAGAGATGTGAATTGCAGACAACCAGGCTGGGTACCAGCTCTGCCTACCAACAAGCCAGTGGGAGCTGCATCTGGACCTCTTGAGAGCATAGGGAATGCAATAAAGTAGGCAAAGCCACAACAATCAGACAAGAAAAAGAAATAAAAGGCATCCAGGTTGGTAAGGAAGAAGTAAATTGTCACCATTTGCAGATGACATGATACTATAAATAGAAAACCTTAAAGACTCCATCAAAAACTATTAGAACTAATACATGAATTCAGTAAAGTTGAAGGATACAAAATTAATAGACAGATATCTGTTGTGTTTCTACACATCAATAATGAAGTAGCAGAAAGAGAAATTAAGAAAACAATCCCATTTACAATAAATAATAAATTACCTAGAAATAAACCTAACCAAAGAGATGAAAGACTTGTACTCTGAAAATATAAAACATTGAGGAAAGAAATTGACACAGACAAATGGAAAGATATTCCATGCTCATGCAAAGCAATCTACACATTTAATGCAATCCCTATCAAAATACCACAGCATTTTTTCACAAAACTAGAACAAATAATCCTAATATTTGTATAAAACCACAGAAAACCCCAAATAGTCAAAACAATCTTAAAAAAGAACAAAACTAGAGGTATCACAATCCCAGATCCCAAGATATATTTCAAAGCTATGTCAAATAAAACAGTGTCATACTGGCACAAAAACAGACAGATAGATCAATGGAACAGAATAGAGAGGCCAGAAATAACCCAATGCTTTTATGGTCAATTAATCTGTGACAAAGAAGGCAAGAATACACAATGGGGAAGATAGTAACTTCAATAAATGGTGTTGGGAAAATTGGACAGCTACATCCAAAAGAATGAAACTGGAACATTTTCCTTTAGCATACACAAAAATAAACTCAAAATAGATTAAAGATCCAAATGTGAGACTTGAAACCATAAAACTCATAAAAGAAAACATAGGCAGTGATCTCTTGGACATCAGTCTTAAAAACATATTTATGACTATATCTCCTCAGGCAAGGGAAATGAAAGTAAATATTAATTGGGACTACACCAAAATAAAAAGCTTTTGTGCACTGATGAAAACAACAATAAAATAAAAAGGCAACCTATTAAGTGGGAGAGGATATTTGTAAATCATATACTTGATATTAGTTTACTATCTAAAATATACAAATGCTTATGTAACTCAACACCAAAAAACCCAAACAATCTGATTAAAATGGACAGAGGACCTCAATAGAGAGTTTTTCAAAGAAGACATACAGATGGCCAACAGATATACAAAAAGATGCCCAACATTACTAATCATCAGGAAAATACAAATCAAAACTACAATGAGATATCACCTCACACTAGTCAGAATGGATAGGATCAAAAAGACAAGAAATAAGTGTGGGTGAGGATGTGGAGAACCCTTGTTCTCTGTTGGTGGGAATGTAAATTGATGCATTCAGAATGGAAAACGTTATAACACTTGCTTTAAAAAATTAAGAATAGCAATACCATATAATTCAGCAATTCCACTAGTGGGTATTTGCCCAAATAAAATGAAACCACTAATTTGAAAACATACATGCACCCCTATATTCATTGTAGCATTATTTACAATATCCAAGACATGGAAGCAACCTAAGTCTCCATTGATAGATAAATGATAAAGAATATGTGATATATATCTAGATAGATGATAGATAGATAGATAATCAGAGTATTACCTAATCATAAAAATGAATTAGATCTTGCCATTTGCAACAACACGAATAGAACTAGAGGGTATGGTACTTCAAACTAAGAGAAATAAGTCAGACATAAAAGACAAATACCATATGATTTCACTTATATGCGTAATCTAAACAAACAAACAAAATCAAGTATATTCATAAATACAGAGAACAAACTACAGGTTACCAAAGGAGAGATGGATGGTGGGATTGGCAAAACAGATAAAGAGGATTTAGGAGGACAGATTTCCAGTTATAAAATAAATAAGTTATAAAGATGAAGAGTAGGGGATAGAGAATATAGTCAATAATATTTTAATAACATTGTATGGTAATACTGTATGGTAACTACACTTATTGCGGTGAGCATAGCATAATGTATAGAATTACTGAATCACTATATCATACACCTGAAGCTAATGTAACAATGTGTCAAATATACTTCAATAAGAAAAATTTTATTTATTTTTTATTTTTTAAAGATTTTATTTATTTATTTGACACCGAGAGAGACAGCCAGTGAGAGAAGGAACATAAGCAGGGGAAATGGAAGAGGAAGAAGCAGGCTCCCAGTGAAGGAGCCTGATGTGGGGCTCGATCCCAGGACCCCGGGATCATGCCGAGCCAAAGGGAGACGTTCAATGACTGAGCCACCCAGGCACCCCCAAAAATTTTAAAATAAATAAAACAACCGTTAAAAAAATTCTTGTAAGATCAATTTTTGAAAAGACCAAAAGAGAAAGAAATATCAATAGTTGTCAGGAATTCACGGAAGCATCATTTCTCCTTCCTTCCCATGATCCATGTTTAGATCCTCCCTTGTTGCTTTTTGGTGTCACATTAAGTAACAGCTCTATTTCTTCTTGAAATTAAGTGAAGTATTTTAAGTGAAATTATTTTTTAAAAAATATATAGGGATGCCTGGGTAGCTAACACTCAGTCGGTTCAGCATCCAACTGTTGATTTCGGCTCAAGTCAGATCTCAGGGTGATGAGATTGAGCCCCACATGGGGCTCTCCTTTCTCTCCTTCTCACTCTCTCTCTTAAAAAAAAAAGAATATATATAGAGAGATATGTATTATATATATAAGCATTTAAGAGAATATATGATCAAATATGGGTTCATACTCATCTCTCCAACTCTATGCCACTACCACAGGGATCATTCTAGGCTCTCCCCTCTGCTTATCTATAGATTCCCACTCAAAGAGTGAGAAATCTAGCTCTCCCCATCTACCACCCTTTACTTAATCATTCAGTCCTGGTATGCATGTGCAACAGTATGGGGATTGTTAACCTGTACCCCATTGGACACAAAGTAATTAATTAATTAATTAATTTCTAAATATTTATTAACATAGATCTGGTTAATTAAATACCATGTATATGAGACTGAGATAATAAGATAATGAATAATATATAATGATTTATAAGAATGACTCTCTCTCATAGAACACTATAAACTATGGACAAAATACAAAATACGAAAACACCCACCTAAGTGCTCTTAAGAGTGAAGACTAATTGGCAGATTTTGGAATTAGTTTTGAAGTCAAAACTGAAAGTTTCTGACTTTTATGGTTTTGCCTTACAGTGCACAGCAGTTTCGGCATAGAGCAGGGCAACTAAAGGTAAACCAAAAAAATGCCAAAAAACCCAAAAACAAACAAACAAACAAACAAACAAACAAACAAACAAAACAACCTCACTGTTTTTCTGGTCTAAGGAACTAGAGACAGAACCTGGGGAAAACACTGGCATTAATCTGGAAGGCCATGGAACACAAATTTATTAACTAGTGTCCATTGCTTATGTATGGCTTTTTGCCTTTAGTTTTATAGATTCCAATCACATCCAAAACTATTTAGGTCAGTAACTTTTCCCCCAAACCCCTCACTGATATTGCTTCACATACTTATAATACACTTAGTTTGTTTTGTTACTTTCTTCATTCATTTAATCTTGGGATTGCCCCAACCTTCAAAAAAATTTTTTTTTAAAGATTTTATTTATTTATTTGACAGAGAGAGAGACAGCCAGTGAGAGAAGGAACACAAGCAGGGGGAGTGGGAGAGGAAGAAGCAGGCTACCAGTGGAGCAGGGAGCCCGATGCGGGGCTCAATCCGAGGACCCTGGGATCATGCCCTGAGCCGAAGGCAGACACCCAATGACTGAGCCACCCAGGCACCACTCAACTTTCAAAATTTTAATTTGCATACACTAATTTTGACTCTCTGTGCATAAATTTCAATTGCTTTTTCATAAATGCATAGTGTCATATATCAACAATTACAGAATCATATAGAATAAACCAGCCTAAAAATTCCATGTGCTTCACTTAATTAATCTCTCCTCTCTTCCTTACCAAATCACTGGAAACCACTGATCTTTTTTCTCTATCAGTAGCTTTGTCTTTTCCATAATGTCATATAATTGCTACCATACAGTATGTATTCTTCTCAGAGAGGCTGTTTTCACTTAGAAGTAGTGCGAAATTAAGATTCATCTATTTCTTTTTGATGCCCAATAGCTCATTTCTTTTCATCACAGGACAATGTTCCATTGTATAAATGTCCCACATCTTGTTTATTCATTCTCCTACTGAAGAAGATCTTGATTGCTTCCAGGTTTGGTGATTATAAACAAAACTGTCATAAACATCTGCATGTAGGTTTTTGTGTGAACATAAATTTTCAAATCAATTGGGTATATACCTAGAATATCTATTTAATAATGGTCATGTGGAAGAATGTTCTTCAGCTTTGGCAAAAACTGTCAAAATGTATTCCAAAGTGGCTGTACCTGTTTTCATTCCTACCAGCAATGAATGAGAATTCTTGTTCCTACACAGACTCACAAGCAATTGGTGTTATCAGATTTTTTTTTCATTTCAGCCATTCCAATAGATGTACAATGGTACTTCACTGTCTCACTTTTCAATTTTCTAATGACAAATGATGTTGAGGATCTTTTCATATGCTTATTTGCCATGTGTATATCGTCTTTAGTTAGATGTCTGTTCCTCCCTTTTGCCCATTTTTAAATTGAGTTACCTGTTTTCTTATTGTTTAGTTTAAAAGTTCTTTGTATATTTTGGATATAAGTTCTTTATCAGATATACGTTTGAAAATATTATCTCCTAGTCCTTGGCTTGTCTTTTCATTCTCTTAGTGTGTTACACAGAGCAGAAGTTTTTTCTAAATATTCTAATGAAATCCAACTTTGTTTTTTTATTGACTATGCTTTTGTTGTTATCTATTATATTATCCCATCTTATTTCTAAATTATACTTCGTCATTTTTTTAAATCATAACTTCTAATGGAGACATCCATTTGTCACTAATTTCATTGCCACTGTTTATTTTTACTTGTGTCTTATTTCTTCATGAAGATTTCTCTACAAGTTTATTTAGCAAGATTCAGGGAGTAATAAAGTTTTTCTGTCCTTTTCTTTCTGTTTTGTCAAAATGCTTTTATTTTATCCTTATAAAGGAATGGTGGCTTGAATCAGTACAGGTTTCCAGGTGAGCTGTTATTCTTCCTTGGTACTTTAAAGGCATTATTTTAATGTGTTTGTTCTCTAATAATTCATAATTGTTCCTTCTAAGTAGGGTTTTGTGGGGTTTTTTTTGTCTTCTGATTTTGGATAACTAAGATATTACTTTGTCTCTGACGGTCTGCAGATTCCCCATATTGCGTCTTGGTGGAATATTATTTGTTTAATTATCATAAGAACATCAGAATTCTCTTCTATTGAATCTAAGTATTTATTTCCTTAATCAATTTGTGAAAATTCTCAAAGTTCATCTATTTGAATACTACCTTTTCTTCATTTTTTTCTAATTTATCCTTCTACAATTTTTATCACAGGCATGTTGAACATTCTCATTAATATTTTCTATCTCTTTAGCATGTAAACTGAATTCCTATTTTTTATATCAAATCTATTTCACACTTTAGCAATTTCCTTTTATGTAATATGTCATCTGATGTTCAACTGTCCATTAAAATTTCCATTTTAATGACCATCTTAGTTTTTTAAAAAAATATTTTATTTATTTATTTGACAGAGAGACAGCGAGAGAGATGGAGGGCACAACCAGGGGGAGCAGCAGGCAGAGGGAGAAGCAGGATCCCCACTGAGCAGGGAGCCCGATGCGGGACTTGATTCCAGGACCCTGAGATCATGACCTGAGCCGAAGGCAGACACTTAACTGACTGAGCCACCAAGGTGCCCCAAATAGCCATCTTAGTGAGTGCATATGTAAGTATAATCACCTTGGAAAATTGTCATATTACTTTGTAAATAACAAAGATGCACGTACCCTAAAATAAGCAATTCTAAAAATGCAGATAAAACTGCATTAAGCTGTATTTTTATAATTAAAGTAACACAGAAATCTATCC
Organism: Ursus maritimus; assembly: GCF_017311325.1. Taxonomy (NCBI): domain Eukaryota; kingdom Metazoa; phylum Chordata; class Mammalia; order Carnivora; family Ursidae; genus Ursus; species Ursus maritimus. The sequence goes on along the minus strand of NW_024426885.1, from coordinate 72,784,504 downwards.
ATGAGCAGTACAATAGAAAAATGACAGAATAAAAAATAAAATAAGCTAGAACTACATGCATCAAAAATGTTGAATGACAAATACATAACCTTGAGCAAAAAAGAAATTGAGTCACAGAGAAATACACAAACTATGCTTCTATTTATATAAAAATGAAGAAGTATTTAGGGATAAATTCTGATGTAGCAATACATTTAATGTGTAAAGCAAATATTAATAGAAAATTTGTAAGAGTGGTTAACCTCTGGAAGGAAAGAAATGAAAAACTTGTGGAGGCATATTCAGGAGAATTCAGTGACGCTGGTAATGCTCTGTTTTTTTAATTCTTGATTGGGGGTACATAGGATTCGGTTTTGTCATTAGTTCTTAATGGGTATCAGTCTGTGCATGTGTGTTATATATGTAATATGTGTATGTGTGCATTTATAAACATAATCTCTGGGTGAGGGAGGGCAGATTGGTGAAGAAACATAACTCTACCTTAGAAGGTGTGTGTCATTTGAAGTATTAAGTGTCAGCTAGAACTATAAGTTAGTTCTAAGCTCATCAGCTGCTGAAATGCAGAGCGTGCTCTTTACAGATATTGCTTCACTGCCTTCTGCTCAATTTTAATATCACTTCTCAATATTTCAACTTTAATTGACTGTAGTATCCCTATTAGTTAAAAAATGGAAAAGGGCCAAGTTTATTAAATCAGTATGCTTAATTTAATGGTCAATTTAAAACCACTTTTTAACTTTACAATGGCTCTACATATTTGTTTGGAGTTAGATGCATATCTTGATGAGATTTTTATTTAAAGATAACTCTGTAACTTGCTACATAAAAAAAAAAACAACTATTCTGAGTAGCTGAGAGTGTTTTGTAATAACCCAGGCCTATACTATGTATATAACAGAAGTAATAAATCCAGCTCACCTTAAATGGTATCACTCTGAACTTCCGTTCTGAAGGGAAATGACAGTCACACATTAAAATACTGAGTGCAGCCCAGCGGCTGCATCCTGTCTGCAAAGCTGCCCCTTGGGACTGGTCAGAGTGAGACCTGTGGTTGTGGGGCTCCACTGAAGAGCATTCACGCTGATGTAGATATGTGCAAGTAACACACAAACTGATGACCAAACACACTCAACTAGTGAAAATATTACTGTGAGCACTGAGTTAGAGACATTCATGACCACAAACAAGCTTTGCCTTTTGAGCAGTGTTTGTACAAAAAAAAAAAAAAAAAAAAAAAAGATCACTTTTACTCATTTAAATAAAATACATTTTATTCATTTAAACTTTTTCCTTCCTATTCTAACTTGAGATAGAAAAATTCCATTTTGCATATTTTTGTAGGACAATTAATTTTAAAAAGAACTGAAGGAATAATACAGATAACACTTGTTTTCCCTATGACCGCTCAGTAATGAAAACAGTTTCGAAATATGTGTTCCCTTTAAAAGAATAAAAAATTGTTTTTATTTCTCCAAATTATTGCTTATTAACAAATACAGTAGTTTGTGAAATTCCCTTTTGAAAATACCTGTTTTAAAATGGTCAGAAAGTTTAAAGTTTGATCTCAGCACTGAGAAGGAAAACTTTGCAAAGAAGACCTGAATACTTGATAGGTCATTTTTCACTATGGCTGGTCAATTATCATAAACCTGATCTGTTTCTCTACTTAGTAAGGTGGAAATTATTTTAACTCAGCAAGTCATACATACAAAGTCATAGGAAATGCATAATTCACTATAAATACTATTGAATCAGATCATGTTGTGCACAATTTGGTTAAGAACTCTTAGCTTTGGATGCCATGTAAAGCCCTCTCTGATTTCTTTTGTTAAAACTCCCACGTAGCTCCTAAACACAGGGACGTTCGCCAGAGTCCTGGCCTAGTGCAAAGACACACTGCCTACTTGACTGAGTGTGGATGGCCACGACAATAAAGTTTTCAGTTAAGTCTCTGTCTCTACTATGTTTATTATTATTACTGGTGTACTTTGTTATAATGACTTTTCCTCTTAGTATTTCAGCATATAAAGCCCAGACTTGGGAGATTTCTATATATAGAAAGTACTTCTTTTACAGATTCTAATATCGAAGTATGCTTGCAGAAGTCCAAATCGGAATAAATGTGACTAATTATCAGCCCTGCAAAAATCCAATGCTTTTCAGTATCCTTGCAACCAACTTTTTGACATATGAACTATTAATATAATAGATTTCAGTAATAATTAGTAAAAGCAGATCTTCCGGTAAATCTTTTACACTATATGTAAAATAGTAATAGGTCTCTTACTTTTTTCTACATAAACATATTGAATAACAGTCTTTTCAGAGTAAAAAGATAATTTATGCCTTTAAATCCAGTAGAATTTGCTAAATTTTTACAAAGAAATGAGTCCAGTTCAAACCCAAACTAATAAAAGCACAAGGTTTTAAAATATGAAATTATCTACTAAAACGGTTCATTGGCACTGACCAAGATAATACTATTTCCTATCTCTTTTGATGGTGGTTGTTAGTTGATTTCTTGTTGAGCTGTGATTTAAATACAGAGAAATACACAGACAATTTAATGAGTTTTAACTAACATAAACAAAATCAAGATGCAGAACAGGAATTCACACATAGAAAATTAATAATTTGTGAGGAGTCACTTTGAAATTATGTAAATCTGTATCCTTATCAAATTTGCATACATTCCTTTTAGAACTCATTGATAATTTCCTATTCCCATCATTCATTTATATTTATTATTTGTAATTTTACTGTAGGTAGAGATTTCCCTTTGCCCCATGGTTTACTTATGCATTTAGTCATTTACACTAAGTTTTACTCATGAATTCCTGTTTCACTTAATGGTTTATGATTCATTACTGTGATTATTTATGTAATTAATGTGTGGGTATGGCTCTATTTAAATCTATCATCTTCTCTCTTTCCTATTTTTTTAATAGTTCTCATCTCATTTATGTGGTATTTTTCCTCCTGCTTTCCTTTTTTTATTGGGTAAATTTAATACTACATTTTAATTCTTCTTTAACTTTCCCATAAAACTGTGAATATGTTTAGTAATCACACTAGGATCACCTTAACCCATCACTCAATCTATATTTTGTATATTGTACCATTTCATTATAATGTGAGAAGTTTACAAGAATCTAATTCCACTTACCGCCTCATGTCCTCTGTCTTACGGGTGACACACATTTTAATTTTACATATGTTATTGTGGTCAAAACACAATATTGCTTTTACTTATCATAGCAATATTTGTGGTGGTATTTGTATTCATCTTGCCTGTGGATTGCTGAGATTCATGATTCTATAGCTTGATTTTTTCACCAAATTTAGAAAATATGTGAGTGTGATGTCCTTATCCCCTAACTTTTTTCTCACATGATTCTGAAAATCCAGTTACATGCATGTTTATACTGTTTCATATTTTCAACTGCTCACTCATTAAGATTCTGTTCACTTTTGCCCTTCTGTTTTTTACATGGGTTAATTTCTAATGCTAAGTTCATAGGCCCCTTTTTCTTATATAATTTACCCAAGTATAACCCGTGAATTTTTACATATTGGATAATGTACAGTTTAGTCCTAAAATTTCCATTTTTTATGGTTTCTCCTTTCCTGCTAAAATTCTCCATCTGTTCACTCATTATTTTAAGCTTTTTCTTAAATCCTTGAACATATTAATAATAGTTGCTTTAATATCTTTGCTAATTTCCACATTCAGGAAATCTCAGAATTTGCTTTATTGACTATTTACTTTTCCTTAAATACTGATCATATTTTTCTGGTTCTTCACAGCAATTTTTAGTTATATGCTCACTATTGTGGGTGATAAATTGGGACATGGCTGTCCTATCTTCATTTAAAGATGTTCAGTATTGTTCTGGTGGGAATTTTTATTAACTGCCACTCTTCTTTTCCTTATGTCTTTTTAGAGAAGGTCTATTTTGTTTTTATTCCTATGATCCAAGTTATGGTCTTCAATTCTAAGGCATGGCTTTTCTGGGGTCTCAGTTGAATGCCCAAAGCACCCCTAACTGTTGTTTGGCCAGAATCTTCACATATGCTTCTCTAAAACCTCTCACGTGGCTGTTCATCTGTTAGCTCTGCAATAGTCACTCTCTGCTACGACACACAGAGTTTCCACAGATTATTTATAGCCCAGTCCTTTGACAAGCCCCAATAGGGAAACAGGCATATACATTTTTGTGTCCCATCTGTGTGTAGCTTTCTTATTTCTAGGGCAATGGCATATGTATTTCTGGGAACTTAGAATGAGATACACACACGTAAGTCTGCGTGCATACTGGAGAGCTGTGTGCATGCTAAGAAAAGATGTGAGAAGGTCGTATGTTTTCACCTCTGGCTGAGCTTGAGGCTCTAGACTCGTGGAAAGAGAAGGCTAAGGTGAAGATGTAGACTAGCACTAGAAATTAAAGGCTCGTAAAAATCTAGGAAAAATTTTTCAAGAAAAATGGTTAAATCTTGTCAAGAGCAGACAGAATATTCAGCTTGGCGGGGTGTCGCAAACACATCCTACCATGCACACAGACCCTTTGGCAAACACTGGCAGACACACAGGATGCAGACATTTAAGGAAATCCCTGTCCATTCATCAGCTGACCACTAAGCCAAAGGCGCAGAGACTTCAGCTGATCTGCGTGACAAAGAATACAGACTTAACAGAATTAGTTAGGAAAGTTGCTAAACAAACTAAATCAACAGCTACAACAACAAACAAAACAGAAACAACAAAACATAAGGATGGGGAGAATCTTTTCCAGAGTTGCCCCATTATATCATGTAAGATGCCATGTCCTCAAAAAAAAAAAAAAAAAAGAGAGAAAAGAAAATATTGTGCGTACAGAAAAGAAAACAGCAAACAGAAGGTCCCTGAGGAAGCACAGTAATTGGCCTAACTAGGGAAAAATTCTTAAGTTGACAATGTTCAATATTTTCAGAGATATAAGAAACAATGTTTAAAGAACTAAAGGAAAGTATAAGATATTGTCTCTTCAAAGAGAATAACTGACAGAGAGAAATTACAGAAAAAGAAACATAAAAATTATCAAGTTGAAAAGTATAATGATTAATGTAAGAAGTTCACAGAGAGGATAAACAGAATATCTGAGCTGGCAGAAAAACACCTCTGCTAATCTGAGAGAGGGGAATTGCGATTTGCCAGTGTGAAGAACAGAAATAAAAAATGGAGGAAAAAATAGTCTCCTCGGCAAATGGTGCTGGGACAGCTGGTCATCCACATGGAAAAGAATAAAGTTGGATCGTTATCTGATAGCATATACAAAATTAACTAACATTAAATCAAATACCTAAATGTAAGAGGTCAAATTATAAAACTCTTAAAACTTATAAATCTTCATGACCTTGGATCAGGCAATGATTTCTTAGATATGGTACCTTAAGCACAGCAGCAAAAGAAAAACATTATTGGACTGTTATCAGAATTAAAAACTTCTGTACTTCAAGTGGCACTATCGAATAAATGAAAAGATAACCCACAAAGTGGGGGAAATATTCATAAATCACAAATCTGATAATCTATTTATTATCCAGAAAATAGAAAAAAAAACCTCTCACAATTCAAACACAACCCAATTAAAAAATAAACAATGGGAATATAAGCAAAGGTTTTAAATAAACATTTCTCCAGAGAAAATATACAAACTGCCAGTAAGCACAAGAAAAGGTAGTCAACATCATCAGTCATCAGGGAAATGTAAATCAAAATCACAGTGAGATCCATTAGGATGGCTACAATAAAAAAGACAGACAATAACAAAAATAAGCAAGGATACAGAGAATTTGAAACGCTCAGACACTGCTGATGGGAATGTAAAAGGATGGAGCTGCTTTGAAAAACAGGTTAGCAGTTATTCCAAAATTAAACATTGAGTTAATATATAACACAGTGATCCCTCTCCTAGATGCATATTGAAGAGAATTGAAAACACATGTCAACACAAAACTTGTACATGGACGGTCACAGCAGCGTTAGTCCAAAATCCAAAGTAGGAAATCACCTAAACGTCCATCAACTGTGTTGATACGATTTGGTATTATCTGTACAGTGGAAAACACCATAAAGAAAATGAAACACTGATCCAGGCTACAACATGGATAAACTCAAGAAACATTGTGACAGGTGTAAGAAATGTCATATATTGTATGATTCAAATTATATAAAAGATTCAGAATAGGCAAATCCCTAGAAACGGAAAGCAGATTAACAGGTACCAAGGACGGAAAGAGGGGAATATTGGGAGCGACCACTAATGGATACCACGTTTCATTTCGGAGTGACAAAAATGTTCTGTAAGTAGTAGTGATGACTGTACACCTTGTAAAAACACTAAAAACCACTGAATTTTCCGCTTTAAAAGGATGAATTTTATAATATGTGAACATCTCAATAATAAATAGAACTTTTTAAAAAGGTGATAGTCAATAATCCCCTTTAAACTTGATATCATGGGGCGCCTGGGTGGCTCAGTCGTTAAGCGTCTGCCTTCGGCTTAGGGCGTGATCCCAGTGTTCTGGGATCCAGCCCCACATCAGGCTCCTCCGCTAGGAGACTGCTTCTTCCTCTCCCACTCCCCCTGCTTGTGTTCCCTCTCTCGCTGGCTGTCTCTCTATGTCAAATTAATAAATAAAATCTTTAGAAAAAATAAAAAATAAAATAAACTTGATATCATGTCTCTTAGCAACTTGTATACTCTAACCAACACCTGATTCCAGCCTCTGTAGCAGGAACACAGCAATTGCTTTAAGAGACTTACACAGAAGGAGTAGTAAGAACAGAAGTGCCCTGAGCCTTCTTTCATGTGGATTTAGAAAAAACAACATATACTTATGTAGCGGAGGAAAAATTCCTCCTCTACCCCTCAAAATCGTCTAGATGGACTAAGAATTAAATTCACATAAAACAGATTGACGGGAGGAAAAACAGCAAAGTTTAATTATTGGAGGCCCAATAATGAAACTGAGACCCAAAGAAACGAGCAAAGCTGACAGTTTCTTTTTAGACAAAGAAACAATAAATTTGTTGAGGAATTGACAGGACAAAGAAAACAGATGTTTGGGAGCTTTAATTAGTAAGGAATTCTAAGTGCAATTTAAGCTGAGTTAATAGATCAGTGAAAAAGGAACTAGGTTTGTTTCCACAGCATTCTTGGCTTTACCGTTCCTATCTCTGGAATTAAGGATAGCTTTTTCTTCTTAGTACAGGCAGTGTACCTTTCATATGGAAAAATTATTTTCTGCTTTCAGAGGACAAAGGAGGGTCTGCAGTAGCTTCAATTCAAAATAATCAGTATGCCACTGTGGTACATTTTGGAAGGCCTGCCCTTGGCTCCTACACATATTTAAAAGAAGAGAATGTTAAACACACCTTAAGTCCTCATGGTGTCTTCTAATTCCCAAATGTTCCTTCCTCCTGAGTGTCTTACGGGGAAAGAAATAGAAATTCAAAGAAAATCTCAGTGAGTGAAAACACTAGACTCTAAGTGAATGATCATTAAGATTTCTATAGAATCCTTTCTGAAGGACCCTTATTTCCTCTTCAGGGTGTTTTGCTGAAAAGACTTTAAAATCTTTAACAATAATAGATGAAAAGAAAATGACAGTACACTGTGGATTTGCATGTGTGTGCATATGCAGATGCTCATGTGCATACACACGCACACACGGAAACACGTGTACACACACACACACACACAATATACATTAAGCATGTGATAGGCAGAGTATAAAACTAATCACTCTGTGGAAATAAATGTAAAGCAATCAGTACTACTTCAAAATAAAAGGAACTTGTGTTACTTTGTAAAACACCATTAAGTGACTGTATGTCAAACACTTAAACTTTGCTAATTCTCTCTTAATATGAACAATACTTTTGAGTACTCAGCAGGATTTTTCACAACATTGTTATCAGAATAGAGCAGATGTTGAGTGCCAAGGATCATGAATGACTCAAATTACTAACATTTATAATTTGTGAAAGCAAAAAAGCATCAGAAGTCACATTTTCATAATGGGCATGGTGTTTATAACAAAATAAAAACAAATGAACAAAATTTGATATATTTAATTCAAGTGTATATCTTGCTAGTAGAAAACTATGTACATGTTACTGAACTTATTATCCTTGATACTTATATAAATTAATATAGAGATAGCATATAAAAAGATATAAAAGATATAAAAAAGATATAAAAGATAGCATATAAAATTTGTTATTTTTATTAAAAAAAAGATTTACCTATGCAATGTGAAGAAGCAAGACAGAGCCGTATAAATTATTGGAAATGAATAGTTTTTAAAAAGAAAATAATAAGGGGATATGTTTCCATTGAGTACTTTTGGATAGTTATTTCAATTGTCTTCACTTTGGTGTGTGTGTGTGTGTGTCTATGATTCCATACATAGTTGTTCTATGCCCCAAATATTTTTTTTTAAGATTTTATTTATTTATTCGACAGAGAGACAGCCAGCGAGAGAGGGAACACAAGCAGGGGGAGTGGGAGAGGAAGAAGCAGGCTCATAGCAGAAGAGCCTGATGTGGAGCTCGATCCCATCACGCCGGGATCACGCCCTGAGCTGAAGGCAGATGCTTAACCGCTGTGCCACCCAGGCACCCCCCCAAATATTTTTTGCATGGTTTATTTAATAATTTCTAGTAGAGACACTGTTTTCCTAAACTGTTTCTTTGAATGACAAACATGCATTATAAGAAGCATAGATGTAAATATGTCATTTATTTATATTTTTGGAAACAAATTTTTTCTACACCTTGCTATATATGAAAAGTACAGAAACATAAATCATTCCTTTTCTAATATTTAAATTTGAAAAATTAATATGTATTAGATAAACATAAGTTTTTGTATGAAGGTGATTTGGTTTTACTTGACCAATCAAAAAAAATAGTGCTAGAAACAAGGATATAAAGAAAAAGTGGCTCAGTAAAATAAGAACTGAGTATTAATTATTTAGGAAATAACACATACTTATAAAATGGATTTTTTTTAAAGATTTTATTTATTTATTTGACAGAGATAGAGACAGCCAGCGAGAGAGGGAACATAAGCAGGGGGAGTGGGAGAGGAAGAAGCAGGCTCATAGCAGAGGAGCCTGATGTGGGGCTCGATCCCATAACGCCGGGACCACGCCCTGAGCTGAAGGCAGACGCTTAACTGCTGTGCCACCCAGGCGCCCCTATTAAATGGATTTTTAAAATATCTATTTTAACTTGCTATAAGGAGAACATCCAGAGTATCAGACTTTTGCTCATCTTCATAGCAATTCTACAGAGCTGGTCATCAACCATCTTTAAATATGACAGCATCTCATTTCCAAGGCACGTTTCTCAACTTATAGTCCAGAGACCATGTGCATCAGCCCAAATCTGGCAAAGCAGAATCTCTGGGTTTGGGACACTAATGTGTGTATGTTTACCAACCTAGTTATTCTTACGCTAAACCATGAGGAAAAGGAGAAGAGAACTCAGCACTTACTGATTTGGTTTAAATGGCAAACACAGTGCATCTTTTATCTCTCATTATGCTGAATACTATTATTACTATACATATTAGTTCTACTTTATCCCAGAAAACAGAGGTTCAGAGAATCTAAGATTCTGTGATTTATAAAAGGACATGTAAGTAATATTCTGCAAATAATCTACGACAGAAAATACTTTCTATTTGATCAATACTTAGAGTAATTTTCAGAATGAGAGGTGTAAGAATGACCAGGTTGGTTTTGTCCCACCACCAGGAATATGCATTCCCAATGAAGGTAAAATCTACAAATGTCCTCTTTTAAAATGCTGAATAACTGATAATGTGGTTTTTTAATTTTGTTTTTAGAAAATCAATTGGGAATATAATTTCCCAGAAAATTAAGAAACACAAAGTATTGAAATAAACTCCAAAATGCTAAAAACAAAGTCTCAGCCATTGTCATCATAGGATAATATAGGCAGTGCATTCAGAAACGGCACTCGCTCAGGAGGCGTCTAAGCAATATATTGCAAAATGACAGCTGAATAAAAGTGTCTTTCAAGAGAAGCCAAATGTAATATTAAATTACTTGGTGATACATGCATATTCACTTAGATTATTTTTTTTTTACTAGCAATAATTCCTGGATAAGAGTAACTAAAAAAACTAGACTAAACATTCTAGGAAGTTGTGTTTCTTGGTCTCACTGAGGCATATCTCTCAATGTAACAGATGCATTTTACTATGAACGTCCTAACTAAGAAGGCTTAATGTTAACTACCTGAAAAAGAGATTTAGAAAGACTTTGTTGTTGCTCTATAGAATTTACAATAATAAAAGATTAACAACTGTGGAAATTGAATTACACACTTCAAAATAACATGACACAGCTTTTGAGAGTTTCTTTGTATTATTAAAAAGAACTAAAGCACCATATTTACAGCCAAATTCAATATATTAGATAGAGCTAAGATTTGTTTGATAGAATCTTCTTGTTCCTTTAATGAAATATTTTCATCTGTGCCAAATGTAACTTAAAAGTTTGTTTTCTGGACCTTCCTACATTTGCAAGCAAGTGATAAGGTGTTTTTTTTCTTTGATCTTTTAATTAATTCAGCTCTGATTTTAGTTCCATCAACAATTAAACACCCGTACTATATCTTTGCACTGATACATTGTGAAAATGTTCAGATTAGCTACATAACTGCCATTAACGTTACCAGTTCTACATGCCAATTGCCCATGTGCTAGGATAAACATTGCCCCATGGTGCTCCATAGCTCTTAAAATTCCCCAGTTCTTACTTTTGTCACCAAATGCTGATAAAAAGATTGTGCCACCTGATATTAGCCCATACTTATATAAAAAATGGTCGAAAGAAAAAGAAAATACAACTGCAAATCTTTTCTCACATAGGGGATGTGAACCATGCTACTGTTTTGGGTATATAGATATCAATTATAAAGCCCTCAGTTGAAGCTGAATTAATGCAGGTAAATGCGTTTGGTTTTTTTTAAAGATTTTATTTATTTATTTGACAGACAGAGAGCACAAGCACGGGGAGTGACAGGTAGAGGGAGAAGGAGAATCAGGCTCCCCACTTAGCAGGGAGCCCAATGTGGGGCTTGATCCCAGGACTCTGGGATCATGACCTGAGCTGAAGGCAGACCCTTAACCGACTGAGCAACCCAGGCATGCCAGAAATGAGTATTAATGTAAGATAATTCTTACATATTTTCTAAGCAACATGATGTTCACTTTTGATTCAACTTTTAGGCCATATTCTTCATAACAACATGAAAAATAGATATCAAAGTCACAAAGAAATGCTGGAATCTTTATTAGACAGAGAGCCAAAATTGGCCATGTGGCTTATCAAGATGTATTCTTCTCATTTTATAGACTTATATAAAATGAGACTTGTTCTCACTTTTTTTTTGAATAAAGAAACATATTTCTTGAAAATTTGGAAAAAATATGCTACCTTTTTGTTGCTTTCAATTGTATTACTTTGAAGTAATTTTGATATAATATTTGATGAGGAAATGATTTGAAATAGCACAATTTGACATGAAGTATAATGATTACTTCTTACCTATAGCTTCTGTGCTCTTCCCAATTCTCCACCTAACCATGATGTATTCCATATGAAGGTGACCACCCTGGGGTCAATCCCTCCTGTGTCTATCATCTGAACCACTCCCTGCTCTGCAAGGGGGTTGGGACACATAGGTCCTCAAGCTCTGTCTTCAGGAATGGATCTAGACCCTGACCTCCTGATACACAGCTCTCACACTCTTCTGCTGCCTGAAAGAACCCCCAAAGAAATGTGAACATGACAGTGTTTAACATAGCATGAATCCATCTCTAAAAGTGCTATAAATCAGTGGTTCTCAGCGGGAACAATTTTGCACCCGAGGGAAGATTTGGCAATGTCTGGAGACATCTTTGTATGTCATAACTTAGATGTCATACCTACTGGCATTTAGTAGGTAGAAGCCAGGGATGCTGCTAAATATTGACAATGCATGGGACAGCTCCCTCCAACAAAGAATTGCCTGATGTTAAAGGTCTCTAGTGCCAGGGTGAGAAACCTTGTTTGAGACATTAAACAAGGAGAAACCACGTTTTAGACATTAAAATGCTTATTTCTAAAACTATTCCAGAGCAAAATAGAGAATATGTGCATAATGCATAAGGTTAGTTTAGGCTAATAAATAACTAAATGTACTCATACTAAATATAGGAAATATTTTTCTTTTTTCTTTATTATTTTTTGGGGGGTTAGGGGGAGGGGCAGAGGGAGAGAGAATCTTAAGGAGCTTCATGCCCAGTGTGGAGCCCTATGTGGGGCTCGACATGGGGCTCGATCTCATGACCCCGACATCATGACCTGAGCTGACATCAAGAGTTGGTCGATTTCCTGATGGAGCCACCCAGGCGCTCTGGAAATATTTTTAAAGACAAAATATTTACTTCAATTTTTACAAAGACATTTATTTATTTTTAACTTCTGTCATGTTTGTGTCTTACTCACCTGGCTCTAAGCTTCATGAGGACAGGGACAAGGTAGACACAGAATCTGTTTTGGTAAGTATTCATCTACTGCTGTTTAGCCCAGGGCCCTAGGAAAACGTTTCTCATTCCAACTAACTCAGAACATTCCTGTGATAACTTTATTTTTTTCTAGTCTCTCAAGGTAGGTTTTTGCTAAATGTGAGTCCTTATTATAATCACTATTTGCCAATCTATTTTAGGAAAGAGACTTGTGAGAAAAAAATGTCTACCACCTAGAAGATGCTTTGATTCCTTTCAGAACAGAATGAGTATTGCTTTATCAACATAAGAAGAGGCTTGAAGTCTGGTGAGGAGAGGGCAGGAATGATTGCCACTATTGTATCCAATACTGTGAAAAGTGAATTGGTGAATTTTATTAGTCAAACTTTTGTTTTACACGTTTAAATTTACCATCACAGGAAATGGGTTATTACAGTACTAGTATTTTCATTTATATGTATATCCACATGTGCTTTTTAAAATATAAACTACTTAATAAAAATGACAAACAGAACAAGAAAATAGCAGGAGTATAGAGAAAGTATCTATCCATAAAAGTCACTAAAATATCAATTTGATTAAAATTTCCTGTTCTCCTAATTTAAAACATTCATATCAGTATATACCACACAAATATTAGCATGTTATTATACTACATTATATAATATATGTATATATTGCATAACATGTTATCTATAACATACATATTTGATTATTACATCATACACACACACACACACACACACATACACACTAAACAAATCGTCATTTTACCATGTAGAAGACAATGGAAAATAGAAAAAAGATGAAATTAATTGTAAAAAAATAAATAGAAGAATATTAAGAATGCATATAATCATTTTGAATAACTCAGAAAAAGCCAGTTGGTAAGTTGGAAGTTAGAAAAAAATATTGATTATACAAACATGCAGGAGAAAAAGGAGAATTTAAATAAGGTATAGTCATGTAATACTAGAGACAAGAAAATTGCATTTTGTTTTGAAAATCAAAGGGAAACCATAAGAAGAATTAAACAAGATTTTTTAATTGTAAAATTTGAAAAGTTGAAAGAAATAGTGACTTTTAGGTTGACTCAATGAATAAGTGAAGAAATAGTGTGCAGTACATGTTATTAAAATATTTTAGGGGGATGCATTTGATGGGGGTTATGGAACGACTTTGCCTGAAGCTTGAAATTATAGAAAGTGAGAAAAGAGAAAACAAACACTGTTCTATGATTGCATGCATAAGTCTTATGTCTTCTCTTCTTTACCATCAAATTGAAGTATACAAAGGACATTTCTTGGAAAGATACACTAAAATATCACAGTTCAACAGCATCTTACTTTCTGAAATTTTTGAATCTAAAGAAAGCAGAATTCCACTATGTGAGAAAAGTTGATATGGATATAATAATCACAGCAGAAATAAATAGGTAACTTTGACTAATAGAAAGCTGTATCTCTGCAAAATTCAGAAGATTGTGCCCTGTGCAAATCTTCCTGGATGCAGGCCAGCCTTCAGAAAAAACTGAAATCCACATCTGAGCCAATGCAACCACTGAGTTAAGATAAGCTTCCAACAGCTAACAAGCATGTCAGAACCAAAAGTAAGCTAACATTCAGCAGAGCCTCAAACTACCTCTACCATTTCTTAGGATAAGGAACCAAGACAAAAGAACCAGGAATAGATAAAAAACCATGACAACCTAATAAGAAAACAAGGAGGGGGGACACAAAAGCCAATTTGAAAAACAGACCAGTTGGTCATCCAGATTATGAGATTATCAGACACTGACTATGAAATAAATGATTAACATGTTAAAGAAAATATTTTGAAAAGTAATTGGCAACTATAGAAAGATAAACCATACTGATTCTACAACTGAATATGCAAAAACTAAAACCAAGAACTCAATGTATCTTAATTTCAATTAGATATAACTGAAAAAGAAATAGGCGAATTAGAAAATAGGAAGAAGAAAATACCCTAGGTGGATCATAAAGAAAACAAAAGATTTGGAAATTATATAAAAGAGTATAAGACCAATATGGGACATGTTGAAAAAAAATAATATTGGTCCAACTGGAGTATGTAAAAATGAGGAGAGATGGAACAGAAAAAATATTTTAAGATGAACTGTACATAGGCAACACCCCACAGATTGCTACAAACTTCAATCAGAGAAGAATATACTGGAAAGCTCATAGCAACAGTGATAAAAGCTAAAGAGAAGGAGAAAATATGTTGGTATTTATTAAATGGTAATAAAATATCTGGGTATTTATTTTTTTCTTTTGCACTTTAAGACTGTGCACAGCCAGAGGCAAAGAACAACAGGAGGAATAATCATTTGTTTATTTATATTTCCAAAGACAGTTGCAGATAGTTTGTCATCAAATCTTGACTTAACACCTCTTCTTTGACACCTTAATTTATTTGTGACTAGAACATCCTTCAAATACTTATTGTTTTCTTTTATCTTGGTTAATATACTTATTCACTGATATTGTTTAATATGTGAGTTTGTAATAAGCTTTAATCTTATTGCTATTTTCCTTGAAATTATATTCTAAATTGTTCTATTGTAATAAAGGTCAACTCCAAATCAATCTCCTTCCACACAAAACTCTTTCATTAAAGGTGGATGTGAATATTTCACTCAGTGAGCTTTTGTATCAGAATTTATGTGATCTGAGATAAACTGTCTATATTAGGAGAGCTTACCCCATGGTGGTCATTTAAAAAAAATACATCCAACTATTTTAATCTACAATTAATTATTTCTCCCTAATCTCTCAATGAACTTTTCTCCCTTATGTTGCTATGGTCATGTGATACAATTCAGATAATTACTGAGCCAATATGCCTGTGAATTTGCAGGGAGAAAATAAGCAATTTTTAAAAAATGTCACTAATTCTAGTGAGCCACTTGGGTCAAAGTTAGAAAATTACTGCCTTGGGTTGGACTGAACAGTGCCCTTGTGATCTAAAAGAGTTAATGCAATTTTCTTACTTAAAATTTAATGAAAGCTGGGACTTAGCACATTGAGAATCTTTACGGCAAATTTTCAGTTGTTAACAAATACTCTGGGTCTTTCTTCTGCTTAAGCAATTCATGCAAGAGTGATATATTTAGATACTGACTGGCTATTTTATTTATTTCTAACTAGGTAAGTTCTGACCCCAAATAATTACTGTCAGAGAGCACATTAAAGAACAAAAATTTGGCAGAAGGATTCAGTAACAATGCAGATAAATTTCAAACTTATAGTAGGCCAAGGACAATCTCCCCTCTGCTCATATGTCACTGTATTTTCCTGTCCCACTTCCTCAGCTATGATTAACAGTCAATGTTTACTTAGAATCAATGTACAATATATAAATGATCTATGCTTTGTTCAAACTAAATGTTCCTATATTCTGCTAATCATAATACTTTAGCTCTAGCCCCTGTGACTGTGATCATTTTATATCATATATTTCATCTTCTGTATCCTTGCGCAGACTTTGTTTAAGCCACCAAAAGGACATACTCATTATGTCATCAGATTCTCTAAAAAATCTGTAATTCTGATTTTATATAAATGATACCATATAAAATGATGGAAAGCTCCCCACTGAATTTTGTAAAGGCAGAATTAATTGATTATCCAATACTGATAAATATACTATAAAGAAAAGAGAGTAATAAAGTTCTTAAATACAGACACAAAAATTCTAAATAAGATGTTAGATACTAAAAAACTAGGTATATGTAAATAATTTATGACCAAATATGGTATATTCCAAAATGCAAAATTAAGTAAATTTATCAACATAAACATTTACGTCATAAATATTTGAATGCAAAATATTATTATAAGAATATATGATAGAAATGATAAAGGCTTGTAGTTATTACCAGTAGAATTCCAAATGAAATAATTTCACATAATAAAATTTTTTTATCAAAAAAATAGCAAACATTATACTAGATGTTGATATTACAAAACAATTTCAATTAAAATTCAAGAATTAGATGGGATGCTTATATTATAATTCAATATTGACTCAGAAGTTACACAAAATAATATTCAAAGAACTTGAATAAGAGCTCACGTCATTCCTTTTTTTTTTTTTTTTTTTTGAGAGAGTGAGTGCATGCTCATGCAAGCAGCAGGGGAGGGGCAGAGACAGAATCTCAAGCAGGCTCCATTCTCGGCATGGAACCCTACATGGGGATCAAACTCACAACCCTGAGATCACAACCTGAGCCAAAATCAAGAGTCAGTCACCCAACTGACTGAGCCACCCAGTGTCCCTCATATCATTTCTAATACATAAAGATCTTGAAGAATTTAATCACATTATAAAAGTAATCTTTTCTATGTCCAAAGTATTTGACAACTTTATATTCATAATTTTTAAATGTGGCCCATACCTAATATTTTCCCTTTTAAAAAAACCTCTGCTCAAGAAATTTGGGCATAAAAGTATATATTGACTAAATGTAATAATATCGCTTTTATGCTGTGATACTGGTTATAAAATTTTTCTAAAATATAGCAGACTCACAAATATTGAGTTTTAAAACACAAAATTATAAAAGTTCTTATGAAAATATTCCTTTTTTATATAAAAAATCTTGGGCACAAATAAAATATTGCAGTGATTCTTTAGAAGGGCTGGCAAGATACCTTTAAAAAACAGCTATTAAGTATGCATTATTTTACATTGTGGGCTCATTATAGAGGTTGTTGGGCAGGTCGTTGCATCTCCCAACACAAACTATATATGGTTGGAACAAGAAAATAAATCGTCCTTTAGAAAATTTATGAATATGTGGAAAAGTGTCCATTTATACATGCCATTCACATAGAAAGTAATGTGCTTCTTTCACACTGTAATTTTATTTTTTTAATTTAAATTCAATTAATTAACATTTAGTGTATCATTAGTTTCAGAAGTAGTGTTCAATTATTCCTCGGTTGCATATAACACCCAGTGTTCATTACAACACGTGCCCTCCTTAATGTCCATCACCCAGTTACCTCATTCCCCTCACCCACCTTTCCTCCAGCAACCCTCAATTTGTTTCCTATAGTTAAAAGTCTCTCATGGTTTGTTTCCCTCTTTGATTTTATCTTGTTTTATTTTTCCTCCCTTCCCCTATGAGACTCTGTTTTGTTTCTTAAATTCCACATATGAATGAAATCATGATAATTGTCTTTCTCTGACTGACTTATTTCACTTAGCATAATACCCTCTAGTTTTATCCATTTCATTGTTGAATGGCAAGATTTCATTTTTTGATGGCTGTATAATATTCTATTGTATATATACACCACATCTTCTTTATCCATTCGTCTGTTGATGGATATTGGGGCTCTTTCCATAGTTTGGCTATTGTGGATATTGCTACCAGAAACATTGAGGTGTAGGTACCCCTTCAAATTACTATTTGTATCCTTTGGGTAAATATCTAGTAGTGCAATTGCTGGGTCATAGAGGAACACTATTTTTAACTTTTTGAGAAACCTCCATACTGTTTTCCAGAGTGACTGTACAAGTTTACATTCCCATCAACTGTGTAAGAGTGTTCTCCTTTCTCCACATCCTAGCCAACATCTGTCATTACCTAAGTTGTTAATTTTAGCCATTCTGACGGGTGTGAGGTGGTATCTCATTGTCGTTTTGATTTGTGTTTCCTTGATGATGAGTGATGTTGAACACCATTTCATGTGTCCGTTGGGAGTTTGTATGTCTTTTTTGGAGAAATATCGGTTCATGGCTTCTGCCCATTTCTTGACTGGATTTTTGTTCTTTGGGTGTTGAGTTTGATAAGTTCTTAATAGATTTTGGATACTAGCCTTTTGTCTGATAAGACATTTGTATATATCTTATTCCATTCTGTAGGCCATCATTTGGTTTTGTTGATTGTTTCCTTTGCTCCACAAAAGCTTTTTATCTTGATGAAGTCCCAATGGCTCATTTTTGCATTTGTTTCTCTTGCCTTTGGGGACGTGTATAGCAAGCAGTTGCTGCAGCTGAGGTCAAAGAAGTTGCTGCCTGTGTCCTCTTCTAGGATTTTGATGGATTCCTTTCTCACATTTACATCTTTCATCCATTTTGAGTCTGTTTTTGTATATGGTGTAAGAAAATGGTCTAGTTTCACTCTTTTGCATGTGGTCACCCAATTTTTGCAGCACCATTTGTTGAAGAGACTGTCTTTTTTCTACTGGATATTCTTTCCTGCTATGTCAAAGATTAGTTGACCATAGACTTGAGGGTTCATTTCCAGGTTCTCTATACTGGTCCACTGATCTATGTGTCTATTTTTGTGCCAATACCATACTGTCTTAATGATCACAGGTTTGTATCAGAGCTTGAAGTCCGGAATTGTGATGCCACCACCTTTGGTCTTCTTTTTCAACATTCCATTGGCTACTTGGGATCTTTTCTAGTTCCACACTAATTTTAGGATTATTTGTTCCAGCTCTGTGAAAAAAAAAAAGTCGATGGTATTTTGATAGAGACTGCATTGAACAGATTGCTCTAGGTAGCACAGACATTTTAACAATATTTGTTCTTCCAATCCATAAGCACAGAATGTTTTCCTATTTCTTTGTGTCTTCCTAGATTCCCTTCACGAGTGTTCTATGGTTTTCAGAGTATAGATTCTTTGCCTCTTTGGTTAGGTTTATTTCTAAGCATCTTATAATTTTGGGGGCAAATGTAAATGGGATCGACTCCTTAATTTCTTCTTCTTCTGTCTCATTGTTAGTATATAGAAATGTAATTGATTTCTGTGCATTGATTTTATATCCAGCCACTTTGCTGAATTCCTATAGGAGTTCTAGCAATTTTGGGGTAGAGTCTTTTGGGTTTCCCTCACTGAGTATCATGTCATGCGTGAAGAGTGAGAGTTTGACTTCTTCTTTGCCAATTTGGATGCCTTTAATTTATTTTTGTTGTATGATTGCTAAGACTAGGACTTCTAGTACTATGTTGAACAGCAATGGTGATAGTGGACATCCCTGCTGTGTTCCTGACCTTAGGGGAAATGCTCTCAGTTTTTACCCATTGAGAATGATATATCCTGTGGGCTTTTTGTATATGGCTTTCATGATACTGAGGTATGTTCCCTCTATCCCTACATGGCAAAGAGTTTTTATCAAGAAAGGATGCTGTATTTTGTATATATGCTTCTTCTGCATCTATTTAGAGGATCAGGTGGTTCTTGTCCTTTCTTTTATTAATGTAATGTATCACATTGCTTGATTTGAAGATGTTGAACCACCCTGGCAGCCCAGGAATAAATCTCACTTGGTCATGGTGAATAAGCCTTTTAATATACTGTTGGATCCTATTGGCTAGTATTTTGGTGAGAATTTTGTCATCCATGTTTATCAGGGATATTGGTCTGTAATTCTCCTTTTTAGTGAGGTCTTTGTCTAGATTTGGGATCAAGGTAATGCTGGCGTCATAGAAAGAGTTTGGAAGCTTTCCTTCCATTTCTATCTTTTGAAACACCTCAGAAGAATAGGTATTAGTTCTTCTTTAAATGTTTGCTAGAATTCCCCTAGGAAGCCATTCAGCCCTGGACTCTGGTTTGTTGGGAGATTTTTGATTACTGCTTCAACTTCCTTGCTGGTTATAGGTCTGTTCAGGTTTTCTTTTTCTCCCTGTTTCAGTTTTGGTAGTTTATAATCTCTAGGAACACATCCATTTCTTCCAGATTGCCTAATTTGTTGCCATATAGTTGCTCATAATATGTTCTTATAATTGTTTGTATTTCTTCAGTGTTAGTTGTGATCTCTCCCCTTTCATTCATGATTTGATTTATTTGAGTCCTTTCTCTTCTTTTTTCGATAAGTCTGGTCAGGGGTTTATCAATCTTATTAATTCTTTCAAAGAACCAGCTCCTAATTCTACTGTTCTTTAGTTTATATTTCCTTAATTTCTACTCTAATTGTTATTAATTCTCCTCTCCTGCTGG
Organism: Ursus maritimus; assembly: GCF_017311325.1. Taxonomy (NCBI): domain Eukaryota; kingdom Metazoa; phylum Chordata; class Mammalia; order Carnivora; family Ursidae; genus Ursus; species Ursus maritimus. The sequence continues at coordinate 72,763,933 of NW_024426885.1, read as the reverse complement.
ATTTAGTCTTTATTTGCTATTCTTTTTCCAGCTCCTTTAGGTATAAGGTAAACTTCTGTATTTGAGACCTCTCGTTTCTTGAGAAAGGCTTGGATTACTATATTCTTCCCTCTTAGGACGGCCTTTGCTGCATCCCAAACGTTTTGAACTGCCGTGTTTTCATTTTCATTTGTTTCCATGCATTTTAAAAAAATTCTTCTTTAATTTCCTGGTTGACCCATTCATTCTTTAGCAGGAGGCTCTTTAGCCTCCATGTATTTGAATTCTTTCCAAAGTTCCTCTTGTGATTGAGTTCCAGTTTCAAAGCATTGTGGTCTAAAAATATGCAGGCAATGATCCCAATCTTTTGGTACTGGTTGAGATCTGATTTGTGACCCAGTATGTGATCTATTCTGGACTATGTTCCATGTGCACTCAAGAAGAACGTGTATTATGTTGCTTTAGGATGGAATGCTCTGAATATACCTGTGAAGACCATCTGTTCCAGTGTGTCATTCAAAGCCCTTGTTTCCTTGTTGATCTTTTCCTTAGATGATCTGCTCATTGTAGTGAGTGGGGTGTTAAAGTCCCCTACTATTATTGTATTATTATCAATGTGTTTCTTTAATTTTGTTATTAATTAGCTTATGTAATTGGCTGCTCCCATGTTAGGGGCATAAATATTTACAATTGTTGGATACACCCTGTAAATATGATATAGTGTCCTTCCTCATCTCTTATTACAGTCTTTGCTAATTTGTCTGATATAAGGATGGCCACCTCAGCTCTCTTTTGATGTCCTTTAGCATGATAAATGTTTTCCACCCCCTCACTTTCCACCTGGAGGTGTCTTTGGGTCTAAAACGAGTCTCTTATAGACAGCATATCAATGGGTCTTATTTTTTTTATTTAATAATATTTTATTATTATATTATGTTAGTCACCATACAGTACACATCCCTAGTTTTTGATGACACACGTAATGAATCATGGAACTTTACATCAATGGGTCTTATTTTTTTATCCAATCTTTTGATTGGGGCATTTAGCCCATTTACATTCAGAGTAAGTATTGAAAGATATGAATTTAGTGTCATTGTATTACCTGTAAAGTCACTGTTTCTGTAGATTCTCTGTTCCTTTCTGGTCTATGTTACTTTTGGGCTCTCTCTTCACTTACAGGATCCCCTTTAATATTTCTTGCAGGGCTGGTTTGGTGATCACAAATTCTTTTAGTTTCTGTTTGTCCTAGAAGCTTTTTATCACTCCTTCTATTTTGAATGACATCCTAGCTCAATAAAGTATTTCTTCTCATTTAGCACCCTGAATGTATGCCAGTCTTTCTGGCCTGCCAAGTCTCTGTGGATAGGTTTTCTGCCAGTCTAATGTTTCTACCCTTGTAGGTTAAGGATCTCTTTTCCTGAGCTGCTATCAGGATTTTCTCTTTGTTTCTGATATTTGCAAGCTTCAGTATTATAAGTTGAGGTGTTGACTAATTTTTACCAATTTTTGAGGGGGGTTTTCTGTGCCTCCTGGACTTGAATGCCTACTTCCTTCCCCAGATTATGGAAGTTCTCAGTTAAAATTTGATCAAATATACCTTCTCTCCTCCCCCTCATCCCTTTCCTCTTCTTCCGGGATCCCAATTATTGTTATACTGTTTTGCTTTATGGTTTCATTTATCTCTCAAAATTTCCCCTTGTGGTCCAGTAGTTGTTTATCTCTCTTTTTCTCAGCTTCTTTATTCTCCATCATTTGGTCTTCTATATCACTAATTCTCTCTTCTGTGTCATTTATCCTAGCAGTTAGAGCCTCCATTTTTTATTGCATCTCATTAATAGCCTTTTTAATTTCAACTTGATTAGATTTTAGTTCTTTTATTTCTCCACAAAGGGATTCTCTAGTGTCTTCTATGCTTTTTTCAAGCCTATCTAGTATCTTTATAATCAGTATTCTGAACTCTATTTCTGACATCTTACTTATATCCACATTGATTAGGTCCCTGACAATCAGTATTGCCCGTTGTTCTCTTTTTTGGGGTGAGTTTTTCTATTTTGCATTTCTTGCAGAAAGGGGTCGCTTTTCTATTTGTAGAATTGCAGTAATTCTTTTCTTAGATCTCCAGTTGATTTCACAGGTGTTCAGAATGATTTGATAGCTATCTAGCTGAATTCCAGGGACCAGACGAAACTGTGGTCCCCTTCACCTCTGTCATCTTCCTCCCTCTCTCCACACTGTAAGTTTAAAAAGTAAACTTCTATTTCTGATCATTGAATTAATTCATGGTCCATACAGAAAATTTTGAGATATATCAAAATGTAAAGCAAATAAACAGTCCACAAATGCAACAAAACAATTATATGTATGATTGATAATTTGTTTTTCAATATTTTTCTTGAACTCTGATTATATATATATTTATATACATATTGAATATAGAAATATACATATATAAACAAACATTAGGAACTTTTTATTATTTCTCTATCACTTATATAAAATGTATATATTCTTCAACTATGACTACCTATATACACTTACATAAAAATTTTTCACTCTATATTTCATATTATGAATATTATATCTATGCCTATTATTTTATCACAAATTATGATTTTATTAAACATTAAAATTATTCAAACATTTTAATGACTTCATAATACCAATTTTGAACTGCTCCTCTCCTGTTTTCCAAAAATTAAAATTACTTAATTAATTTTTTCCTCTTTGCAAAAACTAGAAACTTTCAGATCACTATTTTGATGGTATGGCTTTACACCTAATTGTAAATTGTTGATGAGATGTAGTTAAATGATGAATTTCATAGCATGTTAGGGAAGTATCCTATTATACCTTGTGAGATTTTAACAGTAACTAGTACTAGTTTCTATTGAACATGTTTACTATATTATTTATTAGCACATTTTAAACTTGTTCTATTCAACTATTTATATTTAATATGTAATCTACTGAGACAACTATTTATTCATGAGGGATAGTTCTGTTCAATTGTGCTGGAATACTACTTTAATCTATTGCAGATTCAGTTTGATAGAATTTGTAAAACATTTTTACTTTTTATTTAGAAGTGTGATTGGTTTAAATTAGTGTTCTCCAAAGTTTATTCACCATAAGAAAAAAAAAAAACCATGAATTACTACATTTAAAAAATATTTTCTTATGCAGTGACCTTGGACAATTCTATATAAAATTTCTCCATCTACATCTGCATATTTAAGGTTATTAATGTTTTGATGAAGTCATGAAATAAATTCATTTCATTTTATTCAACTCAGAACATCCCAAATTTATCTTATATGGTATTCTTTTTCTGAACAACTATTACAAGATTGTTTTTCTTGTACAGAACACATTTTGGGTAATACTGACCTAAGGAAATAATTATTGGTATTAACATAGTTTTTTTTTTTAATAAACAATGGGGTTTATTTCTACCTTAACATTAATATTGCTTTTAATTTATGGTGCTATTCTCTAGTGTTTCTCATTTTGAGCTATTTCATGGAAGGAGCATATTGGTTTTGGCTTATCTACTGCCTTTAAAAAGAAATGCTCCAGTTAGAAAATGAATCTTTATGAAGGAAAAAAGACACTAGCAAAATAGCATGAAAAGATAAAATATACAAAAAAAGTACATTGCTTACACAAAATAATTCACTTTATCTGGAAAAAGATCATATATTTAGAAAGAATGATGATAGTAATAATACTAACAGCTATAATATTATACATAATGGTGAAAGACTGACAGTTTTTCCATTAAGATCAGAAAAGAGGTAGGATATTTGTTTTCATGACTTAATTTCAGTATTTGTTATACAGTACAGAATTCAAGATTTTGTGATATTGACAGAGGAATAAACAAGTAGATCAACAAAACAGAATAGAGAATTCAGAAAAAGACCCATGCTACTATGCCCAATTAATTTTTGCCAAGTTGCAAAAGCAATTCAATAAAGGAAGGATAACCTGCTCATCATGGGGTGCCAAAACAGTTGCCTTCTATAGGCAAAAAATAAATATACTCATTAAATGAAAAAATAAACCTCAATATAAATCACATACCTTTTACAAAAACCAACTCAAAATTAATCAATGACTTAAAAGTGAAATATAAAACTGTAAAATTTTTGACAAAAAAAAAAACTGGAGAAAATCTTTGGGATCAAGGACTAGGCAAGAGCTCCTAGACTAAATATCAAAAGTACAATTTGTAAAAAGAAAAATTAATATATTAGACTTCATCAAATTTAAAAAACAAAGCAAAACAGTTACTCTGTGAAAGACCTTATTAAGAAGATGGAAAGCTGCTGAACAGTTAAACAAATCAGGACACATCTATCTGCACCGTGAAATATTACTCAACAATATAAAGACATAAACTGTTGAAATACATAAAACCCTTGACGAATCACCAGGAAATTATGCTGGGTGAAAGCCAATCCCCAAAAGATACCTTATATGATTCTGTACCTTACATTACTCTGTTGATATGTCATTCTTGAAACGACATAATTACAGAAATGGAGGGCACACTGGTGGTTTCAGGGTTCAAGAAGGGAATGCTGGTTGGGAGGCTGGAGGGCAGGGCATAAAAGGTCATCATGATGGATGGAAATGTGCTGATCAGAATGTTCTGTATGTCAAGTGTATTAAGGTCAATGTCCTGTTGTGACATTTATTATATCATTATCATTGCAGGAAATTCAGTGAAGTATACACAGTATTTCCTGTATTATTTCCTATTTCAGCATGTGAATATATAGTTATTTAAATGTTAAAATAAAACATTTAATTAAAAAGAAGAAAAGATGAGTTAAAACTGCATGCTTTGGCCAATTAACAGCAAATTATAGTTTGGTGAAATATAATTCAATGAATAAATAAAGCAGGGGTAAAATTTAGCAGACTTCAGGTAAAAATGTCATACTTTGATATACTTTTATTTGACTAGGAAAATATTTTGAAAAAGGACATCATTAGTTTGCTAGAGCTGCCATCAAAAAATACCACAGACTGGGAGGCTTAAACAGCAGAAATGTATTTTCTTATAGTTCTGGAGGCTAAAAGCCCAAGATCAAGGCAGGTTTTGTTTCATTTAAGGCCTCTCTCGGTGGCTCGCAGATGTCTGACTTCTTCCCGTGTCCTCGCATGGTCGTCTCTCAGTCTGTGTATCTCCGTGGCCTAGTCTGCTTCTATATGGACACCAGTTATACTGGACTAGGGCCCACCATTATACCACTCATTTTACCTCTTTAAAAGCCATATCTAAAAATATCATTACATTTTGAGCTACTGGAGGTTAGAATTTTAACTACGTGTTGCTGTGGGGAAGACACAGCTCAACCTATAACAGAAACCAACACTTAGAAGTTAGAGATTCCAAGTACAATTTCAAATGTTTGTTATTTCTAGAACCCACAGTTAGTTATGGGAACTATTTGCAGTACCTAAGGAATGAGTGTGTGCTGCAAAAGCACGTGCAATGCACACAGGGACTCAGAACTGTGTAACCTTCATACACCACGCATAGGGACACAGACACGCACACACACGCACACACACATGCAGCCATAAAATTTCCTCTCGATTCCTTTAGTAAATTCCTGGCCCGAGCATCATTTAGCTTGTGAGGTTTGGAATATGGTATCCTGTAAGCTTCGGATGGAGAAAGGGAGAAAAGAGTGAAGAGAATAACTGAAAGGGAAAGCACGAGGCCTCCATAATGGGACAAACTTCTTAACACTTTCCTAAGCAAGACTCTGTCAAGGAACAGCAGCTACTGGATTTGACATTTACAGAGAGCAGACAGTGTCTCTCTCAAAAGGGCTTAAAAACATTCTGTCAACAACAAATTAGTCTATTATTTTAATCCTTCTTTATTTTTCTGTGTTTGATCAGGAGTTGACATTTATTCCTGGCTTTCCCCTTTAAGTTTACCAAGTATACCAAAAGCATAGGCTGCACACACTGGTTTATTAAGAGCATTTCTATGCACATAAATGATCATTCTCAATGCAAACCATTAAAACAGGTTGCAACCATGTCACTGTGTTTTGACCATGGGAATATTTTAGTAGATAGGGAACACCAGTCATTTATTAGCACGACAGCAACAAAAGAAGAAAAAAGATAAAAATGTGACAAATATTTCCTTAAACGCAAAGTAAAAGTCTCAAGTTCTACATAATGAAAAATGGAGAAGTTATAGGAAATAATAGGTAGAGGGCACTTTTATTTTATACTGGGGACTGGTGTTATGGTTACATTGTTGCATCATCCTATTTACTTGCCCAGATTTACTAAATGAAATATTCACTAATCAGCTTATTAAAAGACAAACAGCCTGGAAAGAATTCACAAATGCCATTGCAAATAACACAAAGCACTTTTGTTTCAGAAAATAAAGTATTTATAAAGCAAAAAATTAAGAAATATATATATATATATCATAGTTTATAATTTGAACAGTGTTTTCAATTACAGTATACCAATTGGTTTTATCCTCATAAATTTGTGAGAAAAATCTAACCAAAAGTGTGTTTTCCAAATATATTTATATTTGACTTCACCAATTCGCTTCACTGTTTCCCAGTAGTAATGCCGACTTAACACAGTAAGTGTTCAGGACCCTAGCTGTCTGATCTCTGCGAGCTTTACACACACACACACACACACACACACACACACACCCATTAAAAACTATAAGATTCAATGAAACAGTCCGTAAGTTTCCTTCAGTTTTATATTTTATGACTTTATAATCTTTATAATTTTGTTTTTTTAACTAAATGAACTTGTTCATATAGAGCATTAGCAAATTAATAAAGCCTAGGGAGATCATAAATGCAAGTCAAGACAATTCTCTAAAGATTAGAGGTGGCTAGGGTAGTAAACAGGTGGGGTAAATCTGTTCTTGCATCTATGGCCCCTCAAAAGAGGTAATCTGTTATCGTAAATTAGCTTTGAGACAAAACAAATTTGTAAAGATATGGTTTCCAGAAAACAGCAAAGTAATTTTCTTTAAAATAAATATTTTTAACATCTGTTTTTCCTCCTTTTTCTCAAGAGATACTAGAAGTCATAAAACTAAAACATATTGCTGTTATAGAGATATGTCTTTTTTCATAATCTTAAACCCATACTTTGAATATTGAGTCTTTCTTTGGCTTTAGAATTAAGCAATGGGTAATGACAATATATGAGGAAGATATCTCTGTGTTTAGATAAATGTCTGCCTTTGCAGAAGAGAAAGAAAGATGAGGGAGAGAGAGAGAATTAAGCAAAAAAGAAATTCTGTGATTCTGTGTGTGTGTGTGTGTGTGTGTGTGTGTATTCGTCTGTGTTGGAAAACATCAAGTTAAATTGGTATCATCGGATTTACCTTTTACAGTACACTTCAGGGCCTTTAAAAGCCAAGCTGTATGCAGGAAAGCATAAGAATTCAAAGCATAAATCTTGGACCATTTAGTTACGAGAGAAATAATCCTCAGTATGATTGAAGCACAGTAATCAATACTATAGATATATTCACAGTTAAGACTGAATTATAAAGTAAAAGTTGAAACTCACTCAAAACACTTTGTCAAGAGAACAGGTGGATAGTCATGAACTTTATATCCAAATCTAGGTTACAATTTGGCCTTAAACTTTTCTTGAAGTTGACCTTTGGCCAAATTGATGAGAACCTCTTTATCTCTAAAATATAGATAATATCACCAACAGAAGATAATATCTTCTTTGAGAAGATTAATGTTTTCCTGGTTAGTAATGCATGTTAAAAGAAACTATTACTACTATCACTTCTGTTACCACCACCATGAGGGAAAGTCCATGGAACTTATACTGAACAGATTTATAGCTGATATTGCTGACAAGAACACAATTGCAAAACTTTCATTACATGATAACGACTCATCCCATTTTTGCTGGGTAACTGCACTGATTTTTTTGGTGGTGGTGGTGGTTATAACTTTCCGTCTCAAAGGTTTTAGACTTACGGCCTTTAAGCTTCTTCAGAATTATTTTGAAAGCAAAAGGTGGTCACATATTTTTAATTGAATATATTTATATTTTTTCTAAATATAAGCCAACCCAGCCACCTGTTTCCTCATAGTGAACACAACGAGGCTTTGGGAAATTTTGATGTGCCCTCTCCAGGCTCCCTTTGGAATTGGCTCTTCTCTTTTATTCCTGTTTGGGGTAAATGCAGAGTCCTCTTCACTGTGATTTGTGGGGACTTTGGAAGAGTCAAGAAAATCATCTGTAACACATCCAAAATCCAAATGTTGTATAGGGAACAACAGAATGCTACATGGTCCCTCGAATTCTAAAACAGATGTTAAATTTTATTTTTCAACTTGGTAACTACCTTACCAAAACTAATATTGGTATATTTTGTTATATTTTGAATCAAGTTGATGATCTCTATTAAAAAATGTTAGAATGGGGTATCAGTGGTTATTTTGAAGCAAAGTGATTCCCTGAAGAGAGAACATTTAGCACTGAATGTGTTGGTAAATGCCAGAATGTGGGGTCCTTTAAATCGACATGATACAATGTCAAAATTACATAGTCTTACACTCGTGTGCTTAAATTGAATTCTTTAAGCAAATTTAAAGACAAGACTTCGCGGATACAGTGACCATTCCTAACCGAAGTCCATTATTTTAGAGGCAGTATTTGTGCCTTTAATTTTTAAATAATGTGAGATTTTGATTTTACAAAATGAAAACAAAATTACTGTGGCAGAGTAAGAAACTATTTTAAATAATATAGAATAATTTAGAAAATTTTAAGTGGTGCATTTTGGCGGGTGAAGGATGAGTTATGTTATGGCACCTCGTAAGAATGAAAATTTCTCAGTTGTTACAATCAGGGCAAATGGTGGCAGATTTGAAGTTAGTGTTAATAGAAATGCTGAATTCAAAGGTATTTTGACAGATACTACTGTGATGAAATCATTAGTAGATGTATTAGCTGCATCCTGCATTTATACAAACTAACCGAAAAGAGTTCATTAGTAATAAGTAAAATTTACTGTTCGTAAAGAGTTGAAATCCTCCACAGCCCAGAGGTATAAACACGTCTATTTTACTTCAGAAAATGTTCTATTTTATTTGCTTTAATGTGATTAGTCTTGAAGCCAAATACTAATATTTTTAATAAAATGTTCATCACCCATTCTCATGTAACCATAACCCCCTAAAAATATTTAACATATAATCGGCGATTATTAAAAACAAAAATAACTGGTAACTACTTTGTCTTAAATTTATCTCTAGGAGTACATTTTGGTATCATGGAATATCCTTGTGTTTGAGATTCAATTTGTTGTATTTTGAGCAAAATATGTTTGTTAATATAAATTAAAGCAGATCAGCAAGTTTTAGAGCAACTTTATAGTATTTTTATAAAATTATAGTAAAATTTTCTATTTAAGAGAGTTTGAAAATTTTTAGTATATAACTATATTTATTGAAAATACGACACTATAATATACCTTTTATTTTTTCAATTATGTTCTTTACGAGTTATACTTTCTGTCATAAAAATCTTCAGATAAATAACAAATTGTGGTTAATGAGTTATTCCTAACCTCATCTTTAACCTTTCATATTCCTAATATGTGGTTTTCTTTATTAATTTATAATTATATATTGTAATTTATAACTAAATTGATATTAAACTATTAATTTCTGTATTTTTATAAATAAAAATCTTAAAGGCAATCTGGTTTGTTTTAAAGACTATTAGAACACTGAAATATTTTCTTCTACATAGACAATTTGTAGAACTATGTATGTGTATATGTTTATTTTTAGCAAATGTTTGCAATCATGTTTTTTCCCTTAAAATATTATTGCCTTTCACTTTTTAGAAATATACAATCTTAGTCATTAGAAAATTTAGAGGTATATGTGTGCTGGGGTAAAAGACATATAAAAAGTTGGTGGTATGAGAATTTTGTCCTTTGCCCTGACAAACTGCCCTTTCAATGACAATGAATTCTGGACAATGCAGAATTGTCTGAACATCCAGCTCACCCCCTAAAACGAGCCTCTAAGGGGCCTTTTAAGCTTCACACTCTCCCATGGAGTTGGCTGAAGTACCTACTGTGCTTCTAGCCCAATCCTCCCTCATCTCAGGCTTATTGCTGCCTTTACCTCACAAAGTAAATCCTGAAAGCATTTCCTGCATGCAAATCTCCATCTCTGAGGTTACTTCCCAGGGAAACCAACCTCTATGTTTGCACCAGCAGTTAGCCAATGAAAACAGGTGCTAAAATGGGATTTTCACGCTGAGCTGGATCACCTGTTGGCTGGCTGACAATAAAGAGTTAGCAGTAGGTGAAGCCTGGATCCTCTCTGGCACAGGTAACTGTATAATTGTTAAAATTTCATCTGCTGGTGAGCTCAACAGTGTACCAGCAGGAAAAAAAAAATGCAACTAGCAGTGAAAGGTATCTGGTACTTAAAAAACATGAACAAAATTGTAACTGTCACAGAAAAGAAACTGTATAGCGTCAGGGGAGAGTGGAGCTGGGGAGAAATACATGAAAGGCCAGAAATGATAAGTCATCGATGAAAAGTCGAGTGTGAGCTCAACAGTGCTTCCTTCATAGCATATCAAAACATCCTCCTATCCAGCAATGGATGGGCCGAGAGAGCTGAAGCTCGGGCCCAGAATTTTATTATCAATGTAGCAGAATCAGGAGAAAGATAAATTCTCAGCCTAAGCAGGTCTGCCATGCCAATCAAGGCTGTGATTTGGCAAGAAGCAAAAGAGGGGATTCAGAGGTGGTTCTGCAAAAGAACCAGGGGCTACATGGGCTTATACTCCCTGCTCCACCACTTCTTAGCTGTGTGACTCTGAACAAGTTACAACATCCTTGCTCCAGTTTACTTAATTTGGAAAATGAGAAAAATAATAAAAACTCTTCCATAGTTTATGGAGATTATATGAATTTGTATATATAAAGTACTTGAATATTTGATATCATTATTACTCTTAATGTAACTTTGAACAGGATAGCATCTAGCATAAAATGGGTATGTCATAAATATTTGCTAAATGGATAAATAAACAGTAAGAACTCTCACTGAAAGGCATGTGTATGAAAATGTGAGTGCTATACCCTATGCAAAATACAAACATAAAAAGACACATAAGACATCACAACCAAATGACGAAGAAAGACATGGACACTCTGTTGTAGTTTATGCTACCACATAAGACTGGCTCAAACAAATCATGACATGGATTGGTCTATATGCCCTCCCTTGTTATGGCCACCACAATGAACTTATGACTTACTTTTTCTTAAATATTTTTTGCTCCTGTGACTGCATTTCCAGAGACTTCTTTGTTTTGCAACAAACAAAAATTTCTTTTATATTAGGTTGAAAAGCCTGGAGTGAACTAATCCTGTTTTATTGAAATCTTCTGGAATAAATGCCATTTCTTTTTTTAATTATCAATGAGAAATGGTTATATTAAAATAACTGTTATACTTTCCGCTTTTTGAGTTATTTATTTGTATGTGTAGCTTTGCACTTAGCCACAGTGGTGTGGAATTATCCTTGTCCTTGCATTATCACTACGAAAACTCCGGGACACTTCACTTGTGGATTAGGTCTCAAAAGATGGTTCTCTCTATTGGCAAGTTTCATGGCAACTAGTGTCAACTTGGATGCTTGCAGAGGGAACAGATGGATGATGGGGAAAGAAAGTACTAATTGTTTCGCCTTCTCTGGTAGGAAATAGGGATGACAGTGTGCCAGTCTTACTGTGCTAGAGGGCAGACTCCATGCTCAGCCCTTAAAATTTGTAGCAAAGTTTGATAATGCCTATAAAGGTGTATGTTCATGTAACTGTTATGCACCATATGTGTGATGGTAGAAGTTAGATTTTACTTATGTCTCTATAATGACATTAAGTATTGAGCTTTAAATACATTAACTTCAGAGGAACACTCCATTTCCTACCATAACATAGTGCAAAATAGTGACTGACTCTCCACTTACTTGTCACTGGAAATGGATGTGTGTTGCTGTATGTACTCTTTTCAGGTTACATAGTCTGTTCTGACCATCATTTTGTGTCATGTCATTTTTACGAAGAAGAATCTTCAACTTCATACAGCAGGAAGAGGAGGAAATTGCTTTTCTAATTCTGACGTGAAAACGTGTGCTCCATTGTCAAGGAGCATGCGGCTTAGCAGAGAACTATGAAACACCACTGAGTCAGTAGTTTACGGCCTGCAGTTACTTTGTTGGTATTAAATACCAGAAATAGAAGAAAAATGTGCAAGGTGTGCCCTAGCCCTTCCATGCCTTACTAATTATGTGAGAAGGCAAAGCAAAGACAGATAAAAGACCAAGGGTCAAGGAGCATATGAAGTACTCAAATTATTGCATAGTTAGGATATATAATAAAAGGTCAAAAAAGGGGAAGCTAATAAAATTATAACAGCTGAAAATACCTTATAACAGTAATCAGTTATTAGGTAAGTTTAAAATATGGACATTGCTCTTAGGATAGAAGCCATGGGTGCTTTAAGAACTCCCAGAAGGGCAGTCTGGGGATAGGGTGTGGTGAAAGGGCGCTGCCTGGAGGAGTGGTGATTTTGCTTGGTTTCCCCCAAGAGTGGGCCCTGAGACAAACACTGTGTTCAGGTAGATCATTTGGGTGGTGAACTCAAATAGTGTGGGTGAGAAAGTGGTTAAAGTGAGAGAGACAAAGAAAAGGCAGGGCAGTTTTTTTGTCACTGAAGAAGCACCACAGGACAACTGATGCTTGATCAAAAGGATGGAGCCTGATATCTAACGAATATTCAGAATTTTCATTAAAAAAGTGAAAGGACTTTTACATTGAATCATTTGAATATTTCCAGTATTTTGTTGTTGCTGTTGGTTATGAATACATAATTAGATACTGATATATATATATATATTTTTTTTTTTTTCTCTCCACGTTTCATGATTGATTGGCAAGAGTAACACAAAAAATGAGAATGGGGATAGCTGAAGGAGAAACGGTGATGAGCCCAAGCCAGGTCTAATATAACAGGTAAGAGCATGGACTTTGAAGTTACACAGACCTAGTTCTGAAATTGATTATACAAATACTTATTAACTGGGCCGTTTGAAGTATACTTTCCTCATTTTAAAATACATATCTATTATCAAAAACTTTGTAGTATTATTATTGTGTTAATTAAATGCTATGATTTGTGTGAATCTCTCAAAACAATGTCTGGCCCATTGTAAAGATCCCTGTTTGATTTTACTGCATGAAGTCATAAAATGTGCCTTAGGCAGAGAAAAGAACCAAAGCAGTTGAAAAAATAGTTTGCACATAGATTTCTTAGATTTAGTCCAGCTAATCCACCTTGAAAAAATATTCTGTTTGTTCATACTGAACAGAAATGAGATGTTCATTTTGCCCAATTTAAATGCCAAATTTTCTTAGTTATGCATATACTGCTTTATATACCCAAACTTAGTTATGCATAATAGATTTTCAAGAGCTCCACTGGAATTAAAGTATAATATTGGCCCTATTTTGTGATATTTTTGCTATAATTAGTTCAACATCTAAAGGAGTAAAATACAACAGTGCCAACTCTTTCATTATTCTTAATTATATTTTACTTAAAAATAATTTCCACAATATTGTTTTTTGTGATCCCATGATAGTATATAACTTCAAAACTATTAACTATCTTCTACATCAAGAGTTGGCAAACTGCAGTCCCTTAACCAAATCTAGCCTTCCGTCTTGTTAATAAAGTTTTATTGAACACAACCACGTTCATTCATTTAAATGACCTTATAGAGGTCATCCAGTCCAATGATTCTTGATTTGCCAAGAGAAAAAAGACCTGGCCAGGTTAACACATTAACTCAAAATTACAGAGTTAGTCAGTGACAGAACACAAGACTAGAGCCCAGATCCTCTTCTTTAAAATGCATTCCAATTTGAAAAAAAAAAAAAAGTTTTATCTTTTTAATTAATGGGAATGACATACATGGTCTCTGTTCTCCTAAAGAAGTTTAAGTTAATTTATAAAAAGCAAGTCTGTTTTTTTAATGCAACTTTGTGAATATTAATAAAAGTGAAAAATGCACTGAAAATCCTGAATTATACTCTCCTTGTTTAGGCAATCTCCTTCCAAGAATAAGGTGTACAAATACCTCACAGTAAAAGCATGTCTGTATACCTTACATCAAGTCAATAGAGAAATATCATATTGTACAGAATTGTGCAAATTTGCATAAAATTCATAAAATTTATGAATTTATAAGATATTTTCATCTTTCAAAATCAGTTGGCCATTAAAGTCTAATATAAAAATGAAATAATCTGAAGTTATAAATAGGTGAAAAGCAGAATTGATCAAAGGGGATCCTCAAGGAACCTAGTACAATTATTAAATAAAATTTCAAAAATATGGGGACACTGGGTGGTGCAGGCAGTTGAGCATCCCACTCTTGGTTTTGGGTCAGGTCATGATCTTGGGATCATGAGATCGAGCCCCGCACTAAGCTCTGCGCTCAGCATGGAGTCTGCTTGATTTTCTCTCCCTCTGCCCCTCCTGCTCATACTTTCTCTCATTCTAAAATGAATAGGTAAGGGACGCCTGGGTGGCTCAGTCGGTTAAGTGCCTGCCTTGGGCTCAGGTCATGATCCCAGGATCCTGGGATCAAGTCCTGCATCCCTGCTCAGCAGGGGAGTCTGCTTCTCTCTCTCCATCTGCTCGTGTGCTCTCTCTCTCACTCACTCTCTCAGATAAATAAAATCTTTTAAAAAAATTTAAAAAATAAAATGAACAGGTAAATCTTTTTTAAAAAATGTCAAAAATATGTATCTGCAGAACTCAAAGGCATGTAGATATTTGCGCTGCCCCAAAATATTTAAAGTACGGTGTGAAATAATATGGAACCTAGTATGCATTTTAATTTTTTATTGTGGTAAAGTATATATAATATAAAATGCCAACCATTTTCAGTGTGCACTTCAGTGACACTGAGTACATGCACAATACTGTGCAGCCATCACACTATGCTTTTCTAGAATTTGGTAATCCCAAAAAGAAACTCTATACCCATTAAGCAGTAATTTCTCATTCTCCCTAGCCCCTGGTAATCTCCATTATGACTGTGCTTCATGTCTGCATAAATCTGCTTATTCTAGGTACCTTGTATAAATTCAATAATGTAATATTTGCCCTTTATTGTCTGGTTTGTTTCACTAAGCACAATGTGTTTTCAAGATTCATCCATATTGTAGTATGTATCAGAATTTCATTCATTTTTACAGATGAAGGATATATATATATATATATATATATATATATACTCCATATTTTGTTTATCCATTCATCTGTCAATGGACATTTGGGTTGTTTCCACTTTTTGGCTATCAAGAACAATACTACTATGAATATTGGTGTACTGTTTGAAATCTTGTTTTCAATTTTTGGGGTATACACCTAAAAGCAGAATTATTGAATCATGTGGCAATTTTATTTTTACTCTTTGAAGAACCAGTACACTGTTTTCAACAATGACTGCACCATTTCACATTCTCACCAGCAATGCGCTGGTGTTTCAATTTCTCTGAATTCTCACCAACACTTTCTATTTTTCTTTTTTTGATAGTAGTCATTCTAATGGGTGTGAAGTGGTATTTCATGGTAGTTTTGATTTGCATTTTCCTAATGACTAGTGATATTGAGCATCTTTTTTTATACTTACTGGCAATTTGTTATCTTCTTTAGAGAAATTCTATTAAAGTCTTTTGCCTATTTTTGAATTATGATGTTTGCTTTTGAGTTGAGTTTTGAGAGCTGAGATTTTTGAGTTGAGTTTGAGTTTTGAGAGTTGCTGAGTTTTAAGAGTTCTTTATATATTCTGAATATTAACCCTTTATCATATTTTTTATTGGTAAATATTCTCTCTGATTCTCTTTTCACTCTGTTGATAACGTCCTTTGTTGCACAGTAGTTTTTTTACTTTTTATTTTAATGAAGTCCAGTTTATCTGTTTTTTTCTTTTGTTGTCTGTGCTTTTTGTGACATATTCTGTTATACATTTTGATATCTGTGTGTACTCTACTTCACAAACCCTTGCTTTTCTCTGAAATGGCTTGGGCAATTAAATTCTAGAAACAGACAAGAGGGCACTTGACCCCTTCTGCCTTAAACTCTGGCTTCCACAGAGAGGCCTCTCCCTACACCTCTTAATAATGACAACTGAGCTTCAAGGAACTACAAGAGAGGTGAAGGGTGTGACCGTTCCAAAGGCACATGTAATTTCCTGTGAGGTTGTGGCGTATGAGAGAGAAGAACACCTATATTGATCACCAGTGTATCTTCACAATTCTACGGGAAATGAAATACCTGGATTCTATTGTTATGCTGGACTCTCCAGGTGAAGACAGATAAATGTGAGTAATGTGTAAAATGACCATTTTCCCCAACATCACCACCACGAAATGGTGCATTAAGGTTTGTTGGTTAGTGGCTAAAATTGATAAACTTTTAATTTTTCTGCTTTGGCCTTGTCATCTGAGCACATGGAAGGTATCATATATGTCAAAGTTTATCAGAAGTAAAAAGGAAATTGTTTTCTCTCCATTAACGAGAGGGAAGAATCTAATTTATTAATTTAAATTTATTTTGTTTTTATGAATGTATTTATTGCTAGACTTAAAAAATATACAGACAGAAATGAACACAGACAAACCACATACACACACACACACACACACACACACACAAATGCCAACATAATAATGCATGGTGGGAAATATTAATTATAAAATTATGTTGATTATCATTCTTTTCCCATAGTAGTTTCAGTGGGAATTCAACTAATAATCAGAAATGGGGTTTATGAAAACAGAGAGACAAGCTGATTACTTGACCTTACTGGCCCATATCAGCAAACCATGGTAGTCTTTTTTGTGCATTCTACTCTACAGATGCACTTACAAGACCCAGCAGATATTCATACACAAAGGCTTGTGGAATTTCTTCTTCAGATAGCATCACCTATTCTGGGAAGGAAATAAGATGTTCTGTTCTGGTTTTACTGACTTTATATCCCTTGCCAATGAGTGTCAGTACTAATCGTTTGGCCTCTTCTAGGTCTGTATAAAGATCTTCACAAATCTGAAACTGGCTTGAGAGTTTTATTCAATTTGTCTCTCTCATTTTATCAAATTTATAAACCTCATATTGCATGAAGAAATTTTAGAGAGGTTCTCCAAGGACTTCTGCAAGAGACTGCAAGATCATTACAGGTGAACCAACTATGGACTAGTTAGCTTGATGGGCATAATTCTTATAAGTCTATGTATTCTAGAGAAACCTCAGCACCTATTTCAAATAAAGAGAAACTTCCTGAATTCCAACAGTCCAAGTTTAATCTTTCATTTTCCATTTTAAAAATTCATTCTATATACTTTGGCTAAAGGCTTTATGGTAAACCCCTACTATAGGTTAGACTATATTTTGCCTTAAGCAATCACTAAAAATGCAACTTTTAGACAGAGTTTTAATTTAAAAAGTAAAAAGAATAATCTTTCTTGGAAGGAAAAATATGCATTTGGATAGTTGAAATCATCACAAAAATCTAACCAAAGACTTTAAATACCAATTAGCAAATGAGCACATCTGTGTTTTATAAAGTGAGCTTATATATGCTTCAAAACACATTATGAATATTTTATAGTAAAAGGTAGAATAAGAAGGGATAATGCATTAATCAAGGATATTTTACTTTCTAAATGGCTGTAGGACAGGCTGCCTAACATTGTATGTACATATTACATGTTCCAAGCTGTTTGAACAGTAATAGAATACTTCTACCACTGAATTCTTCAGTGCATAATAAATGTTATAAACATACTGAGAATCAAAATTATCTGAAGGCTGTCTGACCATTTCAATGTAGTTTTTTAAAAATTTTACTTACTTTCAATATTTTATGAACAGAAGGCTCTGCAAGCAAAGTAACTTATCACCATTCTTGTCTCTTATAATCTTAATATCAGAGTAATAAATGCGGCCAGCATGACTGATAATTTTGCAACAAGATTAGTTCACCACTGTACTGATAGACTGTTTTTTCCCCAATATGCCCAAAGTCTCATTAAAAACAAAAACAAAAACAACACAAAAAAACCTTTATATTGTAAGCTGGCCCTTAAATTTTTTTAAAGGAAGAAAAGAATATTAGACAAGGTTTGCAGGTCTATACCGGTAACGACATGCAATATCATTGCTAGGAAAAGAGTTTGAAAGGTAACCTCTTATGATAAACATGAATTTTTCCTTCAGATTGTAATTTCACATATTATGTTTTTAGAGTTTAATTCAATATTTATATAAAGTCAGTCACTGGTCTCAGAAGAGATGTTCAGGCACAATTTCTCAGTTCATTTATTCGTGTTATGAGGATATAGTAAAGAAAATCTCCACTGCGATTTGGATTTGGAAAGAGGAGAGGTCAATTTTCTCACAGATGTATAATTTCTTGGCTTTTTCTCCTTGGTTACCATGTCTTAAAAATAGAAACATAAGCTTCTACTTGTCAGTAATATGACCTGATAAAAAGTGGTTAACTTTATTTGGTGTGGCATCTATGTTTAAGAATCAAAAATGCAGCAGTAATCTGAGATGGGCATGGTTAATGCTTCTTTTCCAAAATAACTGTGTGACCTCGCTGTTACCTTTCTTCCTGTTGCTCACTGTAGAAAGAAGATGCAACTAAAGAACAAAGGTATAAGAAGCCACAGACCAGGAATGACAATGGAAACTAAGCTGGTGTCCTGGGTGAAACTATCATCTATCTGCTCATGTTTCTCTGTTCCTTTCAGCAGGCCAGCATGAACTGCTGTGCTTTCAGGATAATGCAGTATTATTCTGTACAGTGTCTATCAGATAATTAGAAATAGAGAAATGTTTCTGATGTAATTATTACAATCACAAAGATGCAGCAGACTGAAAGAAGATGAGAGGTTAGGAAAGAGGTTCAAGGTTGCAGTCTGAATTGGAAGCGTTGTACCTACTTGTGGCATTAGTATTCAAATGTCAGTATTATTTGACCTTGTGAGGTCAAACTATCTAAATTTTTGGTTCTTGATTACATATTTTACTAAGGTTATCTGGCATGTATACACCAATTCATTACATGTTTGCTTTCAACTGATGTTACAATTTAGTAAATTTTATTTATTATGTTTATTCTTTCAGTCTACTATTGAAAAAAATTTCAAACATACTGAGAGGCCATAGAGAAGAATTACTTGGTGGTTATCTTATTGTCTTGGGTCTCCAAAACACTCCAAAAAATACCATGAACTCTTTTTTTCTTCTTACATCTCTACATTTCTTTGTCACCATGCCCTTGTCGATGGGTTATTATGGATTATTATGATGCCTTCTAGAAACAAAGTTACATGCTCTAATTTTGCTTCATAGCATATCCAGTGTGTCCAAGGAAAGCAGGATAAGTTGTGAAATACACCACTTCAATCCTGACACATACTTTCTCACATCATGTCAGCAGCCCAGCTACAGTTTCAATCCTACCCTTCTCTGATGACCCTAAAGTTGGTCCTTCCTTGTCAATATTTGAAGTAGAACTCTACTTATTTATAGTACTTACCATAATTTACAGTCATAGGTATTATCATATGTGTGCATGTATATAATTATACATGTATATAAATACCTATTTATTTGTGCTTCATGTATATATTACATGTTTCTTTAAATGTTTATTTTCTTCCTCCACCCTCAAACATACACAAAGAGAGGGGATTCAAAAAAGCTAAGTTCCTTTCTATTTCATTTATCAGCACTTATATACGTTAAGGGTGCAGAAATACTCATTAACAAGTGTAAGCACAATAGAACTATTTCTCTACAAAGTTATTTAATTTTATGTCAAAGTATATAAAAAAATTCCAGCTTTTGCTGTATCTTTCCCTTCCTATCTAAAATAAAATTCACAAAAATAATAAGCAATATTTTAAAAAATTATTTGTTGACTTTGTTTTTTGTAGTTTTGACCTTTCAAGAATAACAAGTACAGTTTGATTTTTTAAATGGTTAGCCTTCCATATAACAAATAACGTACTTCATTAAATGAGTGACATAATGCTTCATGCTAATCCCGAACTAAGGACTGAGGAGGACACAAATACCAGCCATAATCACTGTCTTCAAGGAGACTGAGTATAGTTATTTACAGACACTGATCATAACACTTTGTGACATGATCAATTAACAATCGAAAAGGTCTCACAAAGCTGTACTGCATACAAAGAACAGCAAATATATGGGTAAGTTGCAAAACATACTTCAGGGAAATATTTTTGCACTCTGTTAGTACATATGAGAAAACTATTTTGGATGGGTAATTTCCCTCACTGAATTGAACGGATCTGTTTAAGTCACATATTTAACTAAAACTGAAAGGAAATGGGTAGTCACATTTCCCTAAACTGTGTATATAATTTAGTGTCAAATATTGCTCTTTCAGGTTATGAAAGCTCCTAATTAAGTACAAATGAATTAAAGTTAAGGAAGCCCAAGATATTTTAATTGCAGGTTTTATAAGCATGGTAGTGGTTTTCCAAGGCCACAGGAATNCCATAAAGAATTGTTTTTCTCCTATATTACAATTATCTTCATTTTTAGCCACTTTTTGTTCCATAATCTTTGCACGTCTCATGAATGTTAGTTCACGAAGTTTACTGACTGATTCAAAAATGAAAACAAATTATTTTACAGTCAGATGAATGATTCCTTTACTGTAATTTATATGTGCTTTGACAAAGACAAAATAAAAAACTCCTTCATGTCTCATTTAAGCTTCTGGTTTTCTTCTAAACTCATTCTTAATTGAAAAAGAGCAAAATCTTGAGAGATTTTTTTTTAAATCACTAAAAAAATATATTTGATGTTCTCTTGCCATGTCCTTAGATGCTCTCTTACAGGACTCCTGTATACATTTCACTACTTGAAGGCTCCTATCAAAGTGGATGTAATTCACTAAGGTGAGTAACATTTATTAATTATTAGAATAGCATTGCCCCCCCCCCCAGGGAAATATTTATGGTTCAATAGAAACAGCCCATGATTGGAAGAAAGAGACTCTAAATCTTGCCTTGATTAATAGTACCACTACAGGTAAATCATTAATCTCTCTGTGACTTGATTCATTTAATCTCATAGGAAAAAGGTATTTTTTAAGGGCAAAATAGCTAAATGCACTAAAAAGCAAATTCAATGAAAGGAGTTAATGTTGCTGTTAATTTTGTTACCATCATCCCCTCATCTTTGGACTCCTGGACAGGAAATGGAGCAACCTTCATATCCACATAGGGCAAGGTCAAAGTGAAAAGTCAAAAGTAGTGGATAGAAATGAGAACCCTAGGGGAGCCTGGGTGGCTCAGTTGGTCAAGTGGTTGCCTTCGGTTCAGGTCGTGATCCCAGTGTCCTGGGATCGAGTCCCGCGTCGGGCTCCCTGCTCAGCGGGGAGTCTACTTCTCCTTCTGTCCTTGCTCATATTCTCTCTCTCTCTCCCTCCTTTCTCCACCCCCTGCAAATAAATAAAGTCTTAAAAAAAAAAAAGAAATGAGGAGTCCTATATTCCAATCATAGCTGGAATTTCCTCTCAAGAGGTTTGTGTTTGATCATTTTGTTGATGAGAAACACTAATGAATGCACAGAATGTCAAATTAGAGTCAAACAATCCAAACTTCCATTTAATCTCTGACTTATATGTAGGCTGCTTTGTTCTTATATTTTCCCAGTACATAGCACACAACAACAGAATACAAGACAGTTTTGTGAATTTCCATTTTGTTGTTCACTAGCTACATTTTCCCTATAAATAAGGGAATTGAGCAAATGATTTCTAAATTCCATTTTAATTCCATTTCTGTGAGTTTACATGGCTGATATGTATAAGTTTGTATATACACAAACACACACACACACACAGATATATACATGTCTATAAGACTATATACATTTATGTATATATATGATCTTGTTGAAATATGGGGCAAATGAAGAGCAAGAATTCACGTGAGTCAAGAGTGTCTAGGGGAGCAAGGATGAATAGAGCATGTTAATGTAGATTGCACAAAACAAAAGGAAAAAGTTTTTAAAAATCACAGAAAAAAAGATTTTTTAAAAAGGATTTTATTTATTTATTTGAGAGAGACAGTGAGAGCACAGCAGGAGGGAAAGACAGAGGGAGAGGGAGAAGCAGACTCCCCACTGAGCAGCGAGCCTGATGCAGGGCTCGAAACCAGGACCCCAAGATCATGACCTGAGCAGAAGGCAGATGCTTAACCGACTGAGCTATGAGGTGCTCCAGAAAAAAGATTTTATTAGTACCTCAACTGTTTTTTTTTTCTTTTTCCTTTCTTTGAATTAACATTAAAAGGAAAAAAAAGTGTAAGTAAATGGAAAATTTTGAGGACAATATTGATAAAGTTACATTGAAAATGGAAATCAGATCCATAAAAGAATAAAGCAAATGTCAGGGGAGAAGTAGAAAACCAAAAAATCAAGAAAAGCATTTTCTTGCTATTTAAAACTATGACCTTTCATGTGACTAAAAGTGCAAGTTTGTATTTACAGAGAGCTTCCACAGTCCCTATCAACATCTTTGTTAATAGATACACAGGCATATGAGAATATGCAAGACCCCATGAATTTTTTAGGAACTCTAGAAGTGGGTAGATTCAGAGTTTAGCACAAGAAGTGATTTGAAGAAACCGCAGGTAATCCCCATGTCTACTAAGGGGAAGAAAATAGGAGTTAGTTATAAATTACTATCATCTCTCTTTTTTAAAAATTTGTTTTATTATGTTCAGTTAGCCAACATACAGTAATCATTAGTTTCTGATGTAATGTTCAACGATTCATTAGTTGTGTATAACACCCAGTGCTCATCCCAGCACATGCCCTCCTTAATACCCATCACCTAACTACCCCATCCCTCTACCCACCTCCCCACTGAAACCCTCAGTTTATTTCCCAGAGTCCAGAGTGTCTCATGGCCATCTCTTTCACAGACTAGCCTTCTACCTGGTCTTTGTCATAGTAATTTTTCTAAAATATAAGTTAAATTGTATTACCTCCTTGCCATTCATTCCCTTAGGCATAACACTGACATCTGCTCATGACATACAAGGCCTTGAATAAATAGTTTCTGTCTCAAGTCACCTCAAGTTTCACCCTGCTTGTCTTTTTGTTCACTAGATTTCATCTGCATGGTCCCATCCTAGGTTCATATGATACACCAACCTAATTCAACTGGATCAACACATGCAACCCCTCTGCCCATGACTGACTCTTTCCAGTCCTCTAGATCTTAGCTGAAATCTCATTTTCTCAGGCCTTTCCTAAGGTGTCCTCTTTCTAAGTGGGCCAGTTAGATTTACTCCATAATAGCCACCCTGATGATAGTTTAAAACAAGAATCGTTTTGTAGCTCATGATTCTTTTAGTCAACAATTTTGACTGGACTCAGCTGGGTCATTCTGATCTTGCTTGGATCATTCATTTAGCCCATTCATTAGGAGCTGGGAAGCCGGGCCTCTGATCCATGTGGTTTCTCATGGTCTAAGAGCCTAGGCCAACTGGGTCACATGGTGGAAGGGATGAGTACCGTGCACGTATGTGTGTACATGAGAGAGAGAGAAAGCATGAGGGGCAGATCTCAGAAGCATTCTAGGCCTCCCAGGCCCATGCTCAGAGCAGGCACAGTCCCACTTCTGCTACAGTCCATTGTCAAATTAGGTCACAAGGCAGCAAGAGGAGAAGAAATACACTCCAGCTCTTGATAAAAGAAGCTAGCATCACATTTCAGAGGATAAAGAACTGCTGCCACCTTTTCCAGCTGACTACACTGTTACACATGAGGCAGCATTCTGTGTATTCCTTTGTACTGCCCATCAAATATGTTTCACCAGTTCGATGTTCACTGGCTTATTGTTTGTTACTCCCTCTAGACTAGAAATTCTAAGAAAGCAGAGGATGTTTCTTCTTTGTTAAGACACTATAGCCATGAGCTGGCACAATGCCTGGCATATAGTGGCCACTTAATAAATATTTAAAATAACAAATACAAAAAGAAAACTATATAGAAATGATTTCATTTACAGTTTTATAAATATAAAAGGTCATGTTAAGGCTCTTAGGTTGGTCATCTACTCACAATCCCAGTAACTAGCAACAGCATTAAAATTTATAACAGCAATAGAAGAAAATTCAATCACAGAAACTGGACAAGAATCTTGCATTACTGGAATACACTGCCTTATTAAAACAGAATGGAGATAACTTAATTTGCTCTGTGCAGTCATGTGTCAGGCACTATGCTGATAAATTTGCTCTCACCATTACCTGTCTGCAAAGCTAATAAGAGAAAAGAAGAGACATATCAGAGAGATAGCATGAGGTCTCTGACTAGGGGTAATTGGTGCTTGGGTTATTGGTGGGATCTAGGGAAGGCTGGAAAGGAATGATATAAAGACTTCATGTGTCTTTCATGCTAGGATGTGATTACCTGGGTCTTAATAAAATAAAACTTCCTTTGTAATATAGATCTTTTCTATAAGGAAATTATCTCAATAACTCCAGAATTTCAGCCCTCTTCCCAAATAATTAAACACCTCAGATAGAATACTTTTTAGAAGCCATACATATTTTAGGATGCTATATATAGTTGAGATTTCATAAACTGAAATTTTAAGATGAACCAGGGCATCAGAAAATACTGAGAATTAAATGCTATGATAATTTCTCTGCAGTGCTTATTCCATGAATTAAAGAAAAAAATTGACATCTATATTGGCAATGCTGATACATAGCTTGAACATGAAAAATTAATTTCGTTCAATGATAAGAGAGTTCAATATGGCAAATGGAACTTACTCTTATAACACATGGAATAATCATTAAAATACTAATATTGTATTTGTAAAGCACTGTGTTTTCAAACTTTTGAAAGCTCTTTGGCCAATGGAATTCAGGATTAAGGAGGTTAAATAATTTCCATAAAATCTGCCACAGCTGGGCACAAATAAATCCAACACTCCTAACTTATAGTCCTACCTCCTGTATGCTGTTTTCTGATCTAATGGCAAATACAGAAATACATAAAAAAATAAATAAAATATATAGAACTGATTGTCATGGTGCTTAAAGAACTGTAAGACCCTGGAGAGGGAGGAAAGATGGCAGAGAAGTAGGGGACCCTATTTCAGCTGGTTCCCTGAATCGAGCTGGATATCTACCAGACAATCCTGAACACCCACATAATCAGCCTGAGATGTAAGAAGATACAACTGGATCTCTACAAACAGAGTATTTCCGGCACTGGGTATCCAGGTATGAAGCAGAGAGCCGAGAGTCTGCGTGAAGATATTGGAAGATAAACGGAAGGGGGAGGAAGCCATGGCACTGGAGCACCAGGAAGGCAGAAGCCTCCCCTGCTGGGGAGTGGGCCAGACTTGCAGACCGGTAACAGTGGGAAAAACAGACTGAAACCGGGAGCTCAGGAGCACATGCGCGAACTGGGCGGCTAGCAGTTTTAGAAGCACAAACAGCAGAGACACGCTGGCCCTGGGAGTGAGGACTGGGAGAGTGGCTATGGGGTGCACAACGAGGGATGTGGCAGGTTTTTAGCAGCACTGACAGAAACAGAGTCAGAGTGGTCTGGAGAACTTAGTGAAAAGCAGACTGCGATCTCTCTGTTCTGAGACAGAGGTCTGGATACGGTCATGGCTGCTCTGACTCTCAGAAGAGACACAGAAAGCTGCCAGGGAAAGCTGCCAGAGAATAAAATCCCAGAAAAACCAGTTATCACTGTGCCCATCCCCCCCCCAGAGGGCAGGGCAACCCTGCCCAAACAGGGTTGCCTGAGTATCAGCATGGCAAGCCCCTTCCCCAGAAGGCAGGCTGAAGGAACAAGAAGCCCACATCCCTAAGGTCCCTATAAAACAGGTGCATCTTGCTTGGCTCCTGGTCAATAATTTGGGCTCTGTACATTCCTACAATCAGAACGACACACCTGATCAGAATGACAATGAGGAGGAACCCCCAACAAAGGAAAGACACAGAGATTGTGGCTTCTGCCACAGAACTAATGGATATGGATATAACCAAATTGTCAGATATGGATTTCAGAGTAACAGTTGTCAAGATGACTATAGGCTTGAGAAAAATATTAACGAAAATACAGAATCTCTAAGGGCTGAAATGAGAATGAATTTGGCGGAAATTAAGATTTCTATGAATCAAATGCAGTCTAAACTGGATGCTCTGACAGCCAGGGTAAACAAGGCAAAAGAATGAATTAGTGAGTGAGAGGATGAGATGACAGAAAAGAAGGAAAGAGAAGAAACATGGGAAAAGAAACTCCATTTTCAAGAAAAAAGGCTACAGGAGATTACTGACTCAATGAAACGTTCCAATGTCAGAATCATTGGCATCCCCGAGGGGGTGGAGAAAGAGAGAGGTCTAGAAGAGACATTTGAACAAATTGTAGCTGAGAACTTCCCTAATCTGGGGAAGGAAACAAGCATTCATGTCCAAGAGGCAGAGAGGACCCCTCCCAAGATCAAGGAGAACAGACCAAAACCACGTCAAATAATATACAATTCCCAAATCTTAGATCCAAGGAAGCAATCTTGAAAGTGGCGAGGGGGAAGAGATTCCTCACGTACAGAGGGAGGAACATCAGAATAACGTCAGACCTGTCTACAGAGACCTGGCAAGCCAGAAAGGGCCGGCAAGACATATTCAGAGCACCAAGTGAGAAGAACATGCAGCCAAGGATCCTTTATCCAGCAAGGCAGTCATTCAGAATGGATGGAGACACAAGGAGCTTCCAAGACCAGCAGAAACCGAAAGAATATGTGACCACCAAGCCAGCCCTACAAGAAATACTAAGGGGGGGGGGTTGTATAAAAGTAAAAAGACCCCAAGAGTGATATAGAACAGAAATTTACAGAGACAATCAAAAGAAACAAGGACTTCACAGGCAACATGACAACATTAAAATCATATCTCTCAATAATCACTCTCAATGTGAATGGCCTAAATGCTCCCATAAAGTGCCACGGTGTTGCAGATTGGATAAAAAGACATGACCCATCCATTTGCTGTCTACAAGAGACTCATTTTGAACCTAAAGATACATCCAG
Source organism: Ursus maritimus (assembly GCF_017311325.1). NCBI lineage: Eukaryota > Metazoa > Chordata > Mammalia > Carnivora > Ursidae > Ursus > Ursus maritimus. The sequence continues at coordinate 72,736,688 of NW_024426885.1, read as the reverse complement.
ATTGAAAGTGAAGGGATGGAAAACCATTTTTCATGCCAATGGACCTCAAAAGAAAGCTGGGGTAGCAATTCTCATATCAGACAGATTAGATTTTAAGCTAAAGACTAGTTAGAGATACAGAAGGACACTATATTATTCTTAAAGGGTGTATCCAACAAGAGGATCTAACAATTAGAAATATCTATGCCCCATACAGGGGAGCAGCCAATTACATAAGCCAACTCTTAATCAGAATAAAGAGAGAGATAGATAACAATATGTTAATAGTAGGGGACCTCAACACTACACTCTCAGCAATAGACAGATCATCTAAGCAGAAAATCAACAAAAAAACAAGAGTTTTAAATGACACACTGGACCAGATGGACCTCATAGATATATACAGAACACTACACCCCAGAACAAGAGAATACTGATTCTTTTTGAATGCACATGGAACTTTCTCCAGAAGAGACCATATACTGGGTCACAAAATAGGTCTCAACTGATACCAAAAGACCGAGATTATTCCCTGCGTATTCTCATACCATGATGGTTTGAATCTGGAACTCAATCACAAGGAAAAATTTGGAAGAAACTCAAACACTTGGAAACTAAGAACCATCCTGCTTAAGAATGATTGGGTAAACCGGGAAATCAAAGAAGAACTTAAGCAATTTATGGAAGCTAATGAGAATGAAAACACATTGGTCCAAAACTTATGGGACACTGCAAAGGCGGTCCTAAGGGGAAAATACATAGCCATCCAAGCCTTACTCAAAAGAACAGAAAAAATCTAAAATACAGTTTTTACATTCTCACCTCGAGAAGCTGGAGCTGGAACAGAAGAACAGGCCTAAGCCATGCACAAAAAGACAATTGATTAAGATTAGAGGAGAGATCAATGAATTAGAAACCAGAAATACAGTAGAGTAGATCAGCAAAACTAGAAGCTGGTTCTTTGAAACAGTTAATAAGATTGATAAGCCACTGGCCAGACTTACTCAAAAGAATAGAGAAAAGACCCAAATTAATAAAATAATGAATGAAAGGGAAGAGATCATGACTAACTCCAAGGAAATAGAAACAGTCATTAAGAAACACCAAGGAAATAGAAAGAGTCATTAGAAACTATTATCAACAACTATATGCCAATAAATTAAACAACCTGGAAGAAATGGATGCCTTCCTGGAAACCTATAAACTACCAAGACTGAAACAGGAAGAAAGTGATTATCTAAATAGACCGATTAACTGTGAAGAGATTGAAGTAGTGATCAAAAACCTCCCAAAAAACAAGAGTCCAGGGCCTGATGGATTCCCTGGAGAATTCTACCACACATTCAAAGAAGAATAATACCTATTCTCCTGAAGCTGTTTCAAAAAATAGAAACAGAAGGAAAATTACCAAACTCATTCTATGAGGCCAGTATTACCTTGATCCCCAAACCAGGCAAAGACCCCATCAAAAAGGAGAATTACAGACCGATATCCCTGATGAATATGGATGGCAAAATTCTCAACAAGATCCTAGCTAATAGGATCCAACAGTACATTCTAAGGATTATCCATCACGACCAAGTGGGATTCATCCCTGGGATACAAGGGTGGTTCAACATTTGCAAATCAATCAGTGTGATAGAACACATTAATAAGAGAAGAGACAAGAACCATATGATCCTCTCAAGTGATGCAGAAAAAGCATTTGACAAAATACAGCATCCTTTCTTGATTAAAACCCTTCAGATTGTAGGGATAGAGGGGACATTCCTCAATCTCATAAAAACCATCTATGAAAAGCCTACAGCAAATATCATCCTCAATATGGAAAAGCTGAGATCCTTTAAGATCAGGAACACGACAAGGATGCCCACTCTCGCCATTATTGTTCAACATAGTACTAGAAGTCCTAGCAACAGCAATGAGACGACAAAAAGGAATAAAAGGTATTCAAATTGGCAAAGAAGAAGTCAAACTCTCTCTTTGCAGATGACATGATACTTTATATGCAAAACCCAAAAGACTCCACCCCCAAATTACTAGAACTCATACAAGAATTCAGTAATGTGGCACGATACAAAATCAATGCTCAGAAATCAGTTGCATTTCTATACACAAACAATGAGACTGAAGAAAGAGAAATTAGGGAATCGATTCCATTTACTCAAGAATCATAAGATATCTTGGAATAAACTTAACCAGAGAGGTAAAGGATCTATACTCTAGAAACTACAGAACGTTGATGAAAGACGTTGAAGAAGACAAAAAATTGGAAAAACATTCCATGCTTATGGATTGGGAGAATAAACATAGTTAAACTATCTACACTGCCCAGAGCAATCTACACTTTCAATGCCATCCTAATCAAAATACCAATGACATTTTTCAAAGAACTGGAACAAACAGCCCTTAAATTTGTGTAGAACCAGAAAAGACCCCAAATTGCCAAGGAAATGTCAAAAAAGAAAAACAAAACTGGGAGCATCACGTTGCCTGATTTCAAGCTATACTACAAAGCTATGATCACAAAGACAGCATGGCACTGGCATGAAAACAGACACATAGACCAATGGAATAGAATAGAGAACCCAGAAATGGACCTTCAACTCTATGGTCAACTAGTCTTTGACAAAGCCGGACAAAACATCCAGTGCAAAAAGGACAGTCTCTTCAATAAATGGTGCTGGGAAAATTGGACAGCTATATACAAAAGAATGAAATTTGACCACTCTCTCACACCATACACAAAGATAAACTCCAAATGAATGAAAGACCTTGATGTGAGACAGGAATCCATCAAAATCCTAGAGGAGAACATAGGCTGTAACTTCTTTGACATCGGTCACAGCAACTTCTTTCATGACATGTCTCCAAAGGCAAGGGAAACAAAAGCAAAAATGAACCTGTGGACTTCGTCAAGATAAAAATCTTCTGTACAGCAAAGGAAATAGTCAACAAAACAAAAAGGCAACCCATGGAATGGGAGAAGATATTTGCAAATGACACTACAGATAAAAGGCTGGTATCCAAGATCTATAAAGAACTTCTCAAACTCATATACCCAAGAAACAAATAATCAAATAAAAAAATGGGCAGAAGGTATGAACAGACAATTTTCGAATGAAGACATACAAATGGCTAACAGACACATGAGAATATGTTCAACATCACTAGCCATCAGGGAAATTCAAATCAAAACCACCTCGAGATACCACCTTACGCCAGTTAGAATGGCAAAAATGGACAAGGCAAGAAACAACAAATGTTGGAGAGGATGTGGAGAAAGGGGAACCCTCTTACACTGTTGGTGGGAATGCAAGTTGGTCCAGCCACTTTGGAAAACAGTGTGGAGGTCCCTCAAAAAGTTTAAAATAGAGCTACCCTATGACCCAGCAATTGCACTACTGGGTATTTACCCCAAAGATACAGATGTAGTGAAGAGAAGGGCCATATGCACCCCAATGTTCATAGCAGCATTGTCCACAATATGCAAACTTTGGAAGGAGCCGAGATGCTCTTCAACAGACGAATGGCTAAAGAAGATGTGGTCCATATATACAATGGAATATTACTCAGCCATCAGAAAGAATGATTACCCAACATTTGCATCAACATGGATGGGCCTGGAGATTATGCTAGGTGAAATAAGTCAAGCAGAGAAAGACAATTATCATATGGTTTCATTCATTTGTGGAACATAAGGAATAGCAGGGAGATAGGTAGGAGAAGGAAGGGAAAAATGAAGGGGGGTAAAGAGAAGGGGAAATGAACCATGAAAGACTATGGACTCTGGGAAACAAACTGAGCGTTTTAGAGAGGATGGGGGTAGGGGGAATGGGCTAGCCTGGTGATGGGTATTAAGGAGGGCATGTATTGCATGGAGCACTGGGTGTTATATGCAAAGAATGAATCATGGAACACTACATCAAAAACTGAGGATGTACTGTATGGTGACTAACATATCATAATAAAAAAATAAAATAAAATCTGTATTGATAAAAAAAAAGAACTGTAAGACCCTAAGAGTGTACTAAGTTTCTCCTTAAACAGCCAATATTTATTAATGAATACATAAGCCAAACTGTCTATAATTAAAAAGTTAAAATATAATTTCAGTTAAATTTCTGCTTTATAATGATGTGGATAGGCTCAATTTATTTGTTCCAGCTTCATCAATTCTCCCTGTCCTTTCTAGATTCCCATTCTTCAGTGTCTTCATGTTCATATCGTATTTGTACAAGAAGAAAATTCAAGTTTAGGGGCGCCTGGGTGGCTCAGTTGTTAAGCGTCTGCCTTTGGCTCAGGGCGTGATCCCGGGGTCGTGGGATTGAGCCCCATATCGGGCTCACTGCTCTGCTGGGAGCCTATTTCTTCCTCTTCCTCTCCCACTCCCCCTGCTGGTGTTCCCTCTCTCACTGGCCGTCTCTCTCTCTGTCAAATAAATAAAATCTTTAAAAAGAAAAAAAAATTCAAGTTTGCTAAAAACAAAATTAAAAAGTCTTTCAAGGGGAAGTAAGACGATCTTAGTTTTTCATGCTTCTTATAATTCTGTTTTCATAGTAAAAATAAAAATATTATATATTGACAAAAATATTCTATAATGAGAAACATATTTCAATAAACACAATAAAAAACAACTTTCCCAAGGTATTGAGTAGTTTTGGTTTGTCAAACTTTTGACAGAATTTACTTCCATGACTAGAAAGAAGGTAAGCTTCTCTGTGGTATGTCTTGGCCAGCCTGGTATGGACTGAATTTTGTCCCCCTAAAATGGATGTGTTGAAGCCATAATTCCAACTACCTTAGAATGTGCTGTGTTTGGAGATATGGCCTTTACAGAGGAAGTTAAGGTTATATGAGGTCACATGAGTGGGCCCTAGTGCCACCTGACTGGGTCCTTATGAGAAGAGCACACACAGAGCAGATAAGGAATGCACACGCATAAAGAGGAGGCCATATGAGTGCCCAGCAAACAGGCTATCGTGTGAAGGCCAAGGAGAGAGGTTCCAGCACAAGACACACCTGCCAACCCCTGGATCTTGGATTTTCAGGTTTCCCCAAAACCGAGAAAATATATTTCTTTTGCTTAAGCCGAGGTGGCTTCAACAACATTTTGTTGTTGTTATGGCCACCTTAGCAACAAATACATCTACCCACATGCCAAATAACTTCTAAGGCCTCACAGAAGACCACTGGCTTTAGCTATAGGAACGGTCATGATCTGGCTGTGAGTCTCCACTCTCAGAGTTTCTAAAGTCATCAGCCTCCTAGGAATTCACTTTCCTCTGCCCTCTCTTCCCTGAAACCACTAATCAAAGGATCATCCATATCCTTTTCACTCAGAATCTACTCTCTCTGTGTCCTGACAGACCCTGGAACTGAGTGGACCCTGTGTTACACAACTGTCTAAGCTTCTTCGCTGTCCCTGGGCCCTCTGTGCCCACACTTCCTATAGCAAGCCTACCTTCCGTTCATGGTTCTCTCTAGCTTGCACTGTTTACCAGGAGTACAAGACTTCAGGTGTACTCATTAGATTTGTTCCCCAGCATATGGAAGGGATCATTAAAGGTGTTGGAGACTATTTGGTGGCTCATGTGTTCCTCACACACAGCTGGATGGTCGGGGACTGGCAGATCCAGGGAGAAATCAATAGTTTTTGCTTACAGACAATATGCAGGGAAAAGCTCAAGTCTCACATCACTACAGCATATGCTCTTCCAGAATTTTAGTGACCAAAGAAGTAGAGGATCCTGTCAAAGCTCTAGCTTAGACATCAAGGTAAGAGAGGTATTTGTGCTCAGGCATACAGAGGACAATGGGCTCTGTGATGCTTCTCCTTCATCCTGGAAGAGAGAACATCACATTGGTGATGTATTTTTATTCTTCCATTTATATCTTGAGAGATCCCATGGTATTTCAAGAGAAATGTAGTATATTCAATGTTGCGAAGGCACTTATTTGCCAGTATATACTCCAGAAAAGGAAAAAGGAGGTGCAACTGGAAACTTGAAAGGCACATTTTGAGCCTCTCTCACAAATACCACAGACACTTTGAGTCACTGATGTGAAGCCTATTTTTATAAAATGCTAACTCTTTGTGTAAAAAAACTTTTTTCCCCTCAAACTGTGGCAAGATTTCTGAACTGGATAGAAACTGAAGAAGCATTAAAAGTGCTGGGGCTCCCCCTAATGATCATCAGGCCAAAACAAGACATCTTTTGCTTTTACAAAATTTATTTCTTCATACATTTGACAAATGATATTAAACATGCTAATCTACTTATGTCTCTGCTTTGCTCAAACTATGCAAATCCCTGGTGGCCTGAGTTTAAGTGTCCCAGGGAATATGGACTGCACTATGCCTAAAACTGAACTTCCCATGTTGCCATCTCCCCAAACCTGCTTCTTTGCCCACATTCCTTCTCTGGGGGTAGATTTTACTCAACTCCCAAAGCCAGCAGCTGGAGGCCTTCTTGGTAGTGTCCATGTCCTCTTAAATGTGTGTTTTGTCCCCTCATCATAAATTTGGATGTTTCTGTCCTATGAGAATCAGCAGCATAAGTGGTAGCCATGAAGTCCTTCTTGCTGGCTCGCCAGCTTTTTTCTGCTGGCCTGCGTCCACAGCACTCTTCACCATTGCCAGTGCTGCTCACCTCTCTTCTCTTCTGTTGTCTTCACATTAGCATGCTCCCAGAAATCCTCCATACCTCCCTTCTGCCTGTGTGAAAACCCTTAACTTAGCCAATCATGATCGGATCTAAACTATTTCCCTAATCACCACTGAAGAAAGGGGAGACGGAAGCACTAATAGCTACATTTGTCAGAATGATGGAGAATTATCTTCACTCGTTCCTCATTTTTTTGCCTTCACAATTCCTCTCAAATTTTCTTGTCATAACAGTGCCATTGTCACTAGTTTCACAGACATTTGACTAATTGTAGTGAATGAATGAATAAAGCCTACTGGTTCAAAGGAGATGAGGCTAAAGATGCTCCTAGCTTATGAAGAATAGAGTTTATCCCACTTTATATTAGTTTCTTGCATCATATTATTCTAATGACATTCAAAAAATTGAAATAATAGTAATTATTAGGAGAACATACAATTCTAGTATATGTGCTGCTGAAGCAGGCACTATTAGGAGGGTATACAAATCAACAACTGGTGACTGTACGAGTAGCCTCAAGATAAATTGTATCTTTAATCTCTGTATAAAAATGAGAGTGCTTTTCACATTCCCTTGGCCATAGTTCTCTTCATGTTAAAAATGGATATTTAGGGTTAGTCTACTTAAAAAAAATATTTACTTATTTTAGAGAGAGAGAAAAAGAGAGAGAGCATGGAGGGTGACAGGAGGGGCAAAGAAAGAATGAAACTCAAGCAGACTCCCTGCTCCATCTCAGGACCCTGAGATCATGACCTGAGCCAAAAGTCAGATGCTCAACTGACTGAGCCATCCAGGTGCCCCAGGGTTAGGCTACTTTAAAAAACCTTTTTCACATAAATAAAAGTGGTGCTCTTTAGAAATAACTCAAACTTAAATATAGAATTGGCTTAGAATGTTCAAAACCTAAAAAAAAAAAAAAAAAAAAAAAAAAAAAAAAAGACCTGATGAACAACAGAAACTTTATTTCAAATATAAGAGTAGACTTAATGCAAAGTTTTTGGTTTCTTGAACGAAAAGAGAAAGGTTGTGTCCCTGTCATCATTTTTTTTCTTTTTAAGATGAGAGGCTGCTTTATGTTAGAGTCTGTTTCTTCAGTCTGGAGGAATTCTAGGATTTTAAAGTTTTAGTAGGATGAATATCTTAGAGTTCTTTTGGAACCCTTTTGGAAAACCCAAAGAAGTGATTAACTGTGAAGAAAGTGGTCATGTATGAGTAATTTAAATGGGGATGTTCCTTGAGATTATTGATGTTCACAGATTTCAAATTACATACAGAGTTCTAATTGCTTCTTGATCCCCCCTTTTTATATAATCATTGGGAACAAGTATTTGTAATAAATACTTCATAGTTTACCCTATCTCTTCATAATAAATATCTAATTAAGAATTATTTTGGAGGTGCCTGGGTAGCTCAGTCAGTTGAGCATCTGTCATGATCCCAGAGTCCTGGGACTGAGTCCTACGCAGGGCTCCCTGCTCAGCAGTGAGTCTGCTTCTCCATCTCCTTCTGCCCCCACCTCCCACTCATGCATGCTCTCTCTCTCACTCTCAAATAAATAAAATCTTAAAAAAAAAAGAATTATTTTGAGAAAGGATCTTGAGGGAAGATGGTAGCGTAGAAGGACCCTAAGCTCATCCTGTCCTATGTTTACACCTAGATATCATTCACCTCCATGTGACTAAATTGGAGAGTGATTGGAAGACTGACAGAACAAACTCCACAACTAAATGTAGAGAAAAAGCCACATCTGAGAGGCTAGGAGGGGCAGAAATGATGGTTGATTGGGAGTTGCCCACAGAAAGGAGAGAACTGTGGGCATTACGAAGGAAGAGAAATGGATCCTTGAACCAGGGAGCCCACACGGGTAAGAATCCCCATAATGTCTGGCTTTGAAAACCAGAGGGGCTGAATTCCCTGAGTTGGTATAACCAGTGGGACGTGCAGTCCAGAGCTTTAAAAGTCAGCACTGGACAAGCCAGGGGGTGAGCAATACCTGAGTCTGTCACCCTTAAAGAGACAGCAGCCCATGCAGAGACAATACAGAAGCAACAGTTTGCATAATGCCTGGGGCAAATGGGAAGAATATCTGTTTTATACTGATTTCAGAGCATGTTGGGGGATTTCTCCTGGAACAAAGGAGCTGGCAGGTACCATTTTCCTCTCTTGCCCACTCCCCACCCCAGTGCACATAAACACAGGGCCACCTGCTGGAGGTAGCACTGCATAGACACTTGCTACCTAACCTGCTAATGATGTGCTACACCCATACATTCTTAGGACTCCCCCTCTTCAAGCCTGCTGGCCTCCACCCTGGCCTCAGCACAACTTTTGCTAATATTACATGTGGGCCCTGCACAGCCACCTCACACACAAAGAAAAAGCACACTCAGCTGTTGTACATCAGGGGATCTAGCCTCGAACTAGCAGTTCAGGGTAAATTTTGCTAACACAAGTGCCCTGCCCCTGAGCCCTCCTGCAGTTACACCCCCTCAAAGCCAGGCTCCCTGGAACTCACTAACACCACAGAGAGAAAGCACAGCTCCCAACAGGGAGATAGTGCAAATGTCTGGACTGAAAGACAAAGCAACTCAGTCACAAAAGCAGGACAAAAGCAACACACATAGGAGAGTCCCCTGAAGTGTCAGATTCCGGGGAACAGGGGACACTGCATTGCAGGGCACTACAGGACCTCTTCATAAGACTGCTCCTTTCAAGAGCAGAAGACATAGCAGATTTTCCTAACACACAGAGGTAGACAAAATGAGGAGACAGAGGAATAGGTCCCAAATGAAAGAACAGGACAAAATCACCACAGGAGACCTAAGTGAAAGAGAAATAAGTAATATCCCTGATAGAGAATTTAAAGTAATGATCATAAAGACAATCACTGGACTTCAGAAAAGGGTGGAGGACAACAGTAAGACCTTAACAAAGAGATAAAAAATAACATCAGAGATGAAGAACATAATACGTGAAATTAAAAATAAAATAGATGGTATAAATTGTACACTATGGGAAAGCAGAGGAACGTATCAGTGAACTGGAGGATAGACTCATGAAAAGTAATCAAGCTTTACAGGTGAGAGACAAACAAATACTGCATAATGAGAATAGACTTAGAGAACTGAGTGACTCCATCAAGTGTAATAACATTTGCATTGTAGGAATCCCAAAAGGAGAAGAGACAGAAAGAGGGGCAGAAAATGTATTTGAAGAAATAATAGCTGAAAACTTCCTGAATCTGGGGAGGGAAACAGAGATCCGGATCCAGGAGTCACAGAGATCCCGCAACAAATTCAACCCAAGGAGGTCCACACCAAGACACATAGTAATTAAAATGGTAAAAAAAAAAAAAAATAGGTAAAAATGAATTTTAAAGGTTACAAGAGAAAAGAAAACAGTTACATACAAAGGAAACCCTGTAAGGCCGCTGGCTGATTTTTCAGCAGAAAATTGGCAAGCCAGAAGAAAGTGGCATGATATATTCAAAGTGCTGAAAGGAAAAAAATCAGCAGCCAAGAATATTCTATCTAGCAAGGCTATCATTCAGCATAGAAGGAGAGATAAAGAGTTTCCCAGACAAACAAAAGTTAAAAGAACTCATTACCACTACACCAACACTACAAGAAATGCTAAGTGTTAACCGTGAGTGGGAAAACAAAACAAAACAAAACCATAAGTAAGAGTAAGAAAAAAAGGAAGCACAAAAGCAAAAAAAAAAAAAAAAAATTAAGTATTACTGTAAAAATTACTCAAGAGAAGCACAAAATAAAAGAACATAAAACATGATACCAAATATGTGAAACCTGGAGGGGAGAAGAGTAAAGAATGACTTTAAAACTGTGACCATCAGCTTAATATAGACTACTGTATGCAGTATAAAAATGGTATTCACAAATGAAAATCAGTAACAGATTATGCAAAAAATAAAGAGTAAAGAATCCAAATATATTACTAAAGAAAAGCAGCAAACCATGAAAGAGAGCAAGAGAAGAAAGGATCAGAGAAAAACTACAAAAACCATAACAAAATAAGGAACAAAATGGCAATAAATACGTATCTACCAATAAATACTTTGAATGTAAATGGACTAAATGCTCCCATCAAAAGACATAGAATGACAGAGTGTATAGAGAGGGAAAAAAAGGACATATCTATATGCTGCCTACAAGAGAGTAATTTGAGACCTAAAGACGCCTGAGATTGAAAGTGAGGGGATGGAGAACAATTTATCTTGCCAATGGATGTCAAAAGAAAGCCAGAGTAGCAATACTTAATCTATCAAAGAAAACAGACTTTAAAACAAAGTCTGTAAAAGGGATAAATATGGACACTCTATAATAATAAAGGGGATAATCCAACAGGAAAATACAGTTCTAAATATTTATGCACCCAACATGGCAGTACCCAAATACATAAAACAGTTACTAACAAACATAAAGGAACTCACTGAAAGTAACACAATAACAGGAGATTTTAACACCCCACCTGCATCAATGGACACATCAAACAGAAAATCAACAAAGAAACAGTGGCTTTGAACGACACACCGGACCAGATGGATTTAACAGATCTATTCAGAACATTCCATCCTAAAACAGCAGAATACACATTCTTTTCAAGTGCACAGAACATTCCCCAGAATAAACAACATATTAGGCCACAAAACAAGCCTCAAAAAATTCAGAGATTGAAGTCATACCATGTACCTTTTCTGGTCACAACACTATGAAACCTGAAGTCAATCACCAGAAAAAATATAGAAAGATCACAAATACATGGAGGTTAAATAACATGCTACTAAACAATGAATGGGTCGACCAGAAAATAAGAGAAGAAATTTTTAAAAATACATGAAAACAAATGAAGATGAAAACACAATGTTCTAAAACCTTTGGGATGAAGCAAGTGTGGTCCTAGGAGGGAAACTTATAGCAATGTAGGCCTATCTGAAGAAGCAAGAAATATCTCAAACAAACAACCTAACCTTACTCCTAAAGGAGCTAGAAAAAGAACAATAAATGAAGCCTAAAGTCAGCATAAGGAAGGAAATAACAAAGATTAGAGCAGAAATAAATGATACAGAAACTAAAAAACAAAACAAAACAGAAAAACACCAATAGAACAGAGCAATGAAACCAGGAAATGAATCTTTGAAAAAAATCTATAAAATTGATAAACTTCTAGCCAGGCTTATCAAAAAGAAAAGAGGAAGGATCCAAATAAATAAAATCACAAGTAAGAGAGAAGCAATAACAATTTTAAGACAGTATTATGAAAAACTATATGCGAACAAACTGGACAACTTAGAAGAAATGGGTAAATTCCTAGAAACATATAACCTATCAAAACTGAAACAGGAAAAAGTAGAAAATTTGAATAGACTGGTTACCAGCAATGAGATTGAATCAGTAATCAAAAAACTCCCAACAAACAAAAGAATGGGACAAGGCAGCTTCACAGGTGAACTCTACCAAACATTTAAAGAAGATTTAATACCTATTCATCTCAAACTATTCCAAAATGTAGAAAAGGGAGGAAAACTCAAATTCATTCTATAAGGCCAGTATTACCCTGATACCAAAACCAAATAAAGACACCACTAAAAAAAAAAAAAAAACTACAGGCCAGTATCTCTGATGAAGGTAGATGTATAAATCCTCAATAAAATACTAGCAAACTGCATCCAGCAATACATTAACAGAAATCATTCACCATGATCAAGTTGAATTTCTTCCCAGGATGCAAGGGTAGTTCAGTCGACATGATATATCACATCAATAAGAGAAAGGATAAAAACCATATGATCATTTCAATAGATACAGAAAAAGCATTTGACAAAGTATGACATCCATTCATGATAAAAATCCTCAACAAAGTAAATTTAGAGGGAACATGCCTCAATATAATAAAGCCCACATATGAAAATCCACAGCAAACATCATATTCAGTGAGGGAAAACTGAGAGGTATAAGGTCAGGAACAAGACAGGGATGTCCACTCTCACCACTCTTATCCAACATAGTTTGAAGTCCTAGCCACAGCAATCAGGAAAAAAAAAAAAAAAGGAAATAAAAGGCATCAAAATTGGTAAGGAAGATGTAAAACTTTCACTATTTGCAAATGACATGATACTATATACATAGAGACTCCAGTAAAAAACTATTACTGATACATGAATTCAATAAAGTAACAGGATACAAAATCAACATACAGAAATCTGATGCATTTCTATACACCAATAATGAAGCAGCAGAAAAAGAAATTAAGAAAATGATCTCATTTACAATTGCACCAAAATAATAAGATATCTAAGAATAAACCTAGCCAAAGAGGTAAAAGACTTGTACTCTGAAAACTATAAAACACTGATGAAATAAATGGAAGACAACACAAGAAGTGGAAAGACATTCCATGTGCACAGACTGAAACAACAAATATTGTTTACAAGTTTATAGTACCCAAAGCAATCCACATATTTCATGCAATCTCTATCAAAATACCAACAACATTTTCCACAGAACTAGAAAAAACAATCCTAAAATTTATATGGAACTACCAAAGACTCCAAATAGTCAAGGCAATTATGCAAAAGAAATCAAAGCTGGAGGCATCACAATTCCAGACTTCAAGTTATATTACAAAGCTGTAGTAATCAAAGCAATATGGTACTGGCACAAAAATCGACATACAGATAGTGGAACAGAATAGAAAACCCAGAAATGAACCCACAATTACATGGTCAATTAGTCTTCTGTAAAACTGGAAAGAATATCCAATTGGATAAAGACAGTCTCTTCAAAAAATGGTGTTGGGAAAATTGGACAGCCACATGCAAAAAACCATTAACTGGACCGCTTTGTCACACCACACACAAAAATAAATTCAAAATGGATTAAAGATCTACGTGTGAGACCTGAATCCATAAAAACTGTACAAGAGAGCACAGACAGTAATGTCTCTGACATTGGCCTTAGCGACATTTTTCTAGATATGTGTCCTGAGGCAAGAGAAATGAAGGCAAAAATAAACTATTGGGACTACATCAAAATAAAAAGCTTCTGCACAATGAAGACCTTTGACCAATAATGCAATCCACTACGCTCATCTCCTAGTTGCCCCAATCCATCTTGTATACTCTATATGCGTTGGATGTAGGGCAGAAATAGGAATTTCCAGGAGAGGCAGCAGTGGTGTACTGTGGACACGCAGTTTCTATGCCAGGTGCAATCATGCCTGGCACATAACACATGATACCATTTACTGTGAGATGGGAAAAATGTTCCGAAAACCTGTGTGGAAAAGGCAGGAAGCAACAGAGGGGCTGAAATGCTGTCAGGACAGTGAAATCTTGGTAATTCCCATTATGTGACCATTTTGTTCTAATCTACCATTCGGTAAAGGCCTAAGAATGTCAGGTTTATGAGCACTGAGGGACCTAAATAATTAATACTGTTAACATAGTTATATAAAGGCATTGCATCCTTCCATATACTTACATTTTATTCTGTTCAAAACTATCATCTATGAGAAAATATCTGAAGGTATGAATATCCGTTCATGTTTCTATGCTTGCCAAAAATAAATAAAATAAGCAATTCAATCTTTTGAAGGCCAACTTTGGTCATATGAGAAACAAATACTTGTTTCCCAGTCTAAACTTATTATTAGCTCAGCATTGCCCAGATTCCACCCTTTTCAGATATCCGCAAACCAACAGAACAAAGCAGGGACAGAAATTCTGCATGAAGAAGAGGCTTATCTAGTAATTGTTTTCCACAAGCCACCTTCACCTACACCAAATTCCACAGAACATATCCCCAGTTTTCCCTGTAGAAAGTCCACCTGCCTAATGGTAAAAATACCACAGACGGAATTCGGGGATAGCCCGTATTCACCAGGGGTCCCATTGATAGCAAGGGGTCACTGATGTTCCCACTCTGAAAGTACTGCTGTCTAGGGATCTGACCGAAAGACAACAGTGCCCAGGTATGTGTCGGAAAGGCCAAATTACTTCAGGTTTCCCTGAGCCCTTCCCACTTCAACTCTGACTCATCACATAACTATCAGCCTTGGCCCTTTCATAGCCCGTCCACAGAAAGAGAGGTGCAGAGCGTGATCACAGCGGCCATGTATGGCTACTCCTATGCAATGAAAATCATGTTTTACTATGCACACAGCAGAGGCTACTTTTTATTGAACAATTTTCCTAGTCTCTTTCAATGTTAAAACTATGGCATGATTACAAAATATTGCATAGAAAACTCATGTAACCACATGTCATCTTCAAGTCATTGAATTGGTTTTCAATATTTTTCTGATATATAATATGCTGCAATAAACATCCTTACACAGATGGTTTTGTTCATATGTTATCATATCCTTAAGACAGGCAATGAGGACTTTGATTTGGGGGTCCAAAGTAGACACATTTTGAAACCTATTTTGCTTGACAGCCCTCCTGGACTACACAGATTAATATTTCTTTCCATCATTTTCACATATAAGCGAATACAAAAACCATCAATAATCTTTGGAATGACTGATAATCTGAGAGAGAAAAAAGATACAACAGTATTTTAATTTGCAATTTTTATTCATTAGCAATTTCCACCATATTTCCTTTTCCTTTCGGCTATCTGTGTTTATTATCATGTGAATTACCATGTATTTTCCCATTTTCCTATTGGGGTGCTCACAGCTTTCCATTAAATGCATAAAAATTATTTACATAAGTGATATTAAGCCTTAAGTATCATATATATTAAACTCTCTTGCAACTCTTTCCAGTCTGGGTTTATGTTTTTCAATTGTTTTTGAAATCAGATCTGCCAATATTTAACTCTGTAGTTTCTGGCTTGGATGCCAGAAGTTTTGAGGGGCTTGCCTCCAGACTACTCGTTAATCAAGGCAGGATGTACAGGAGGTTCTGGGGAGGGCTGAGGTGTATCTTAAGTAGGAAAGGTGATCACAGAGAGTTCCTAGCACAGTAGAAACCCTCATGGCCTCCAGAGGGTGCTCTGGGGTTTGGGACAGGGATAATCACTGGGTGTTCAGAAGGGAAGTATACTCCAGTTCCCCACCCCCCCCAAGCTTGAGTGTGTATTTAAGCACTGAATTGATTCTTGACTTTTCTTTGATAGCTTAATAGGATAGTTTGCAATTCTACACTCTGAAATGTATCTTCATATAGCTAAAAAAAAAAAAATCACTATGCTTTTTACCTGAGGATTTTTCACTAAGCAGCAAAAATTTAAGTATTTTTCCAGAAAGAAACACCCTTTCCAAATACATATACACACCCCCAAAATAGACTTACAACAACTACAGGGTACTGTTTTTAATTAAATGCCATTGATCATGATTTTCGTAGCTTCCAACATATTATCTGGCCAGTAGAAAACATTTAAGAAATAGTAAATTAATAAATTACTCTTAAAAGATGAAACTGAAATTACTCTCAAATGTATATATTTTCCCATGAAATTATCCAAATTTTTTTCAATTTTCATTTTAAAAAAAAGATTTATGTATTTATTTGAGAGACAGAAAGTACACACATGCATCAGAGGAGGGGCAGAGGGAGAGAATCTTCAAGCACACTCTCCACTTAGTGGGGAGCCCTATGTGGGGCTGGATCTCAGGACCCTGAGATCATGACCTGAGTAGAAACCAAGTGTCAGACACAACCAACTGAGCCACCCAGGCGCCCCTCAATTTTCACTTCTACCAGCAGTACGTTGCTCTGACCACTCACTGTCACTTTGCACAGTACACTTTCTCTTTTTCTTTATTACAGTAATAATAGTCTGTCTTACTGCTTATAATTTAGATTTTGGTAATAACTGATCAAACTGAGCATCTTTTCAAAGCTTTATTGGCCCTTTGGTTGTCTCCTGTTTGAAGTGTTTGCTTAAGCTTCTTCCATGATTTCTGTTTCCTATTTGCTTGTCTGTATTTTTCTTATTGATTTGTGAAAGCTCATTATATATCCTGAGTAAGAGCTCTTTGACCATTTTTATATATCCTGAGTAAGAGCTCTTTGACCACTTTATGTATGATAAATATCTTCTTGTAGACTCTGGCTTGTCTTTCCATTCTCTTAATGGTGTATTTTAATGAATAGAAGTTCTTAATTTTAATATAATCCAATTTGTCATTATTTCTTTTCTGGTTTCTAATTTCTATGATTTAAAAAAATCCTTGCTTACTCAACAGTTGTAAAGATATGTTCCTATGTTATATTTTGGAAATTATATTTTTTTGCCTTTCATATTTTGATCTTTAGTCCTCCTGGTGAATATAGTGTCATTAATGTGATCAATCTTGCCATTGAGGTTTGAAGAATAATAAAGGACATAGAGAACGTTGTTGGTGATGAATGTGTTCTGTATCTTTAGTGTGGTGGTTATACAGTGCTATATGTTTTTCAAAACTCAGCAAAAATAAATTTAAAATAGGATCCTTTTATCGTAAGTAAGTGTACTTCATTTTTTTAAAGATTTTTTATTTTTATTTTTATTTTTATTTATTTGACAGAGACAGTGAGAGAGCGAACACAAGCAAACAGAGTGTGAGAGGGAGAAGCAGGCTTCCTGCCGAGTAGGGAGCCCATTGCGGGGCTTGATCCCAGGACTCTGGGATCATGACCTGAGCTGAAGGCAGACGTTTAACGGCTGAGCCACCCAGGTGCCCCGAGTAAGTGTACTTCAATAAAGTTGATTAAAAATAGCCAATTTGAGGTATTTTCCCCTTTTTGAACTTGGATATTCAAATACCCAAAATTATTCATTTGAAAGTTTGAGTTGGAGTCTATTAGAAACATAGAAATACACAAAGTCTTACAAGTTTGCTTAATTTCCACTGCTCACTGTGAAACCTTCACAATAATTCCATATTAAATATTGCTTAATAAAAGCTTCCTGTTGTCACATAATTGTTCATAATGCTATTGATCAGCAAATAATAATGGGTTGGAACTGTCATGCTGTTTATAATTCAAAGCTTGATAGTTTATTTTCACATTATTTAAATTTTTATCTAAAGAGTTCTGCTTTTTCACGTTTAAAACAGCTGTGAAACCATAAAGGCTGAAGTATATAAAGCCAATTTCTGCAATTTTTACTTGACTGGAAGAAAGAGTTTTACAAATCTCACCAAAAACCTTTAGAACAGGAGATTTGCAGCATATGTTTTTCTTGTTCTCAAGAACTGTAACAAGTTCTTATTTGGTTCACATGTCACTGGATTATTACAATGAAGTCACATCCCCTCTGTTCATACTTACCATTTCCTTTTTTTGTGAAAGCAATTTTTTTTCTTTACAGTGAAGAGCTGGTGAGTGAGGAAAGCAGGCGATGAGTCAGTCATCCAAAATTTCAAAGGCATCATGTTACAATAGGAAATCTACTCAACAGCAACAGCTTGCAGGGCTAAGCAATGGGACTAGTCTGACTCATTTTTCAAAAATATGGACTTATCAATTAAATGAAGAAAAAGGAAGCGTCAATCCAAAGTATTTGACGTCCCTATCACACCTTTTGGGCAGATACACCTGATTCCTAGGCCAAGTTTGATTTACATGTGGATGGAATAAATTATCACTTAAATAATGTACTTTTTAGAAACAGTGGATCTTCTTGGTCCCTAAGTCCTATCTCATGTGTGTCTCAAGTTTAAATACCCCTGTAATAATTTTTCTCTCCAGGGGCCCTGACTATTTCTTTTACTTATTTTGCTTTGGAAATCTGGTAACACAGATCTCAGGGTAGTCATACTTCAAGCCACATTAGTTAAAATTTTTGGGACATCAGTTGCTCTTTGGGAAAGGAGGCCATAAGTATCCCCAGGATTTCTGGGGTGCTGAAGCCCAGAGAGAGTCCCTGGGAAGCTAATGGTCACAACACCAGAATTCAACTTAACTTTAGGCAAGCCTTGGAGAAACTATTAGATAAAGCATCAACCTTACTCTAAAAGTGATTTATACTTTAATCGCTAGAACACAACTTACAATTTATGTATTACTTACTAAACTATTGGGAAATTGGTCAGTTTGTTTGGGCAGTATTCCGATGAGCCAGCATTTGAAGCATTTAGTCGGCCACTATGGTCCTATCTGGCTAAATAATTCCTTTCCAATACTCTGTTGATTAAATAATGTATTATGTTCCAGACATTGGGATACAGGTTGGAAATTAAAAAGAAGAAGAAAAAAGAGTGCTATAGACATAGTCCCTTGTTTCATATACTTTGCTTTTTACAAAAAAATTTGTGGGTTTGTGCTGATGGAAAATGGTTCCACTTGAGATGTTTCAAACTATATCCGTATTTGAATTAAGTTAAAATGATGCAGTATTTTTTCAAAGAAATTAAGAACTGTTTTTGAAAATTTATGATAATTGTTAGGGAGGATAATGATTGCTATATTTTGGGTTCTAAAAATGTTTTGTTATTTCGTGTATTCTGAATATTGCCCAGATTGCCTCTTTTAGTCACTTTATCCAGTCTATAGCCACAATTTTCTATCTTTTTTTTTAAATGATTTTTTATTATATTATGTTAGTCACCATACAGTACATCCCCGGTTTCCGATGTAAGGCTCGATGATTCATTAGTTGTGTATAACACCCAGTGCACCATGCAATACGTGCCCTCCTTACTACACATCACCGGTCTATCCCATTCCCCCATCCCCCTCCCCTCTGAGGCCCTCAGTTTGTTTTCTCAGT
The DNA here is from genome assembly GCF_017311325.1 of Ursus maritimus. Classification (NCBI taxonomy): domain Eukaryota; kingdom Metazoa; phylum Chordata; class Mammalia; order Carnivora; family Ursidae; genus Ursus; species Ursus maritimus. The sequence continues at coordinate 72,717,313 of NW_024426885.1, read as the reverse complement.
TTGTTTCTCATAGTCTCTCATGTTTCATTACCCCTTCTGATTACACCCCCTTTCTTTATCCCTTTCTTCTCCTACCGATCTTCCTAGTTTTTATGTTCCATAGATGAGAGAAATCATATGATAGTTGTCTTTCTCTGCTTGACTTATTTCACTTAGCATTATCTCCTCCAGTGCTGTCCATGTTGTAGCAAATGCTGAGAACTCGTTCTTTCTGATACCTGAGTAATATTCCATTATATAAGGACCACAGTATATAAGGACCACAACTTCTTAATCCAGTCATCTGTTGAAGGGCATCTCGGCTCCTTCCACAATTTAGCTATTGTGGACATTGCTGTTATGAACATTGGGGTGCATAAGGCCCTTCTCTTTACTATGTCTGTATCTTTGGGGTAAACACCCAGTAGTGCAATGGCTGGATCAAAGGGTAGCTCAATTTTTAACTTTTTAAGGGACCTCCACACTGTTTTCCAGAGTGGCTGTACCAACTTGCATTCCCACCAACAATGTAGGAGGGATCCCCTTTCTCCACATCCTCTCCAACAATTGTTGTCTCTTGCCTTGTCTATTTCTGCCATTCTAACTGGCGTAAGGTGGTATCTCAGTGTGGTTTTGATTTGAATTTCCTTGATGGCTAATGATTTTGAACATTTTTTCATGTGTCTGTTAGCCATTTGTATGTCTTCATTGGAAAAGTGTCTGTTCATATCTTCTGCCCATTTTTTGATTTGTTTATTTGTTTCTCGTGTATTGAGTTTGAGAAGTTCTTTGTAGATCTTGGATACCAGTCCTTTATCTGTAGTGTCATTTGCAAATATCTTCTCCCATTACGTGGGCTGCCTCTTAGTTTTTCTGACTGCTTCCTTGGCTGTGCAGAAATTTTTAATCTTGATGAAGTCCCATAAATTCATTTTATCTTTTGTTTCTCTTGCCTTTGGGGATGTATCCTGAAAAAGGTTGCTTTGGCCGATGTCGTAGAGGTTGCTGCCTATGTTCTCCTCTAGAATTTTGATGGATTCCTATCTCACATCGAGGTCTTCATCCATTTGGAGTTTATTTTTTGTATGGTGTGAGAGACTGGTCAAGTTTCCTTCTTTTGCATGTAGCTGTCCAATTTTCCGCACCATTTATTGAAGAGACTGTCTTTTTCCCACCGGATGTTTTTTCCTGCTTTATCAAATATTAGTTGCCCAAAGAGCCGAGGGTCCTTTTCTGGGCTCTCTATTCTGTTCCATTGGTCTATGTGTCTGTTTTTGTGCCAGTACCATGCTGTCTTTGTGATCACACCTTTGTAGTACAGCTCGAAATCCGGCATTGTGATGCCCCCAGCTTTGTTTTTCCTTTTCAACAGTTCCTTGGAGATTCGGGGCCTTTTCTGTTTCCATACAAATTTAAGGACTATTTGTTCCAGTTCCTTGAAAAATGTCCTCGGTATTTTGATCGGGATAGCATTGAAAGTGTAGATTGCTCTGGGTAGCATGGACATTTTAACTATGTTAATTCTTCCGATCCATGAGCATGGAATATCTTTCCATCTTTTTATGTCTTCCTCAATATCTTTCAAGAGTGATTTATAGTTTCTAGAATATAGGTCCTTTATGTCTCTGGTTAAGTTAATTCCAAGGTAACGTATGATTTTTGGTGCTATTGTAAATGGGACGGATTCCCTAATTTCTCTTTCTTCGGTCTCGTTATTCGTGTATAGAAATGCAACTGATTTCTGAGCATTTATTTTGTATCCTGCCACGTTACTGAATTGCTCTATAACTTCTAATAGTTTGGGAGTGGCTTCTTTTGGGTTTTCCATATAGAGTATCATGTCATCTGCAAAGAGAGACATTTTGACTTCTTCTTTGCCAATTTGAATACCTTTGATCCCTTTTTGTCGTCTGATTGCTGTTGCAAGGACTTCTAGTACTATGTTGAATAATAGTGGCGAGAGTGGGCATCCTTGTCGTGTTCCTGATCTTAAGGGAAAGGCTTCCAGCTTTTCCCCATTGAGAATAATATTTGCAGTAGGCTTTTCATAGATGGCTTTTATGAGATTGAGAAATGTACCTTCTATTCCTACACTCTGAAGGGTTTTAATCAGGAAAGGATGCTGTATTTTGTCAAATGCTTTTTCGGCATCGATTGAGAGGATCATATGGTTCCTGAGTCTTTTCTTGTTGATATGATGTATCACGCTGATTGATTTGCGAATATTGAACCACGCTTGCATCCCAGGTATGAATCCCACTTGATCGTGATGGATAATCCTTTTAATGTACTGTTGGATTCTATTAGCAAGTATCTTGTTGAGGATTTTGGCGTCCATATTCATTAGGGAAATCGGTCTGTAATTCTCCTTTTTGAGGGGGTCTTTGCCTGGTTTGGGGATCAAGGTAATATTGGCCTCATAGAATGAGTTTGGTAGCTTTCCTTCTGTTTCTATTTTTTGAAATAGCTTTAGGAGAATAGGTATTATTTCTTCTTTGAATGTTTGGTAGAATTCCCCAGGAAAACCGTCCGGGCCTGGAGTTTTGTTATTTGGAAGGTTGTTTATCACTGACTCAATTTCTTCATAATTAATTGGCCTGTTTAAGGAATCAATTTCTTCCGGTTTCAATCTTGGTAGTTTATAGGTTTCCAGGAAGGATTCCATCTCTTCCAGATTGCTTAGTTTATTGGCATATAGCTGTTGATAAAAATTTCTAATAATCCTTCCAATTTCAATGGTGTTCGTCGTGACCTCTCCTTTTTCATTCATAATTTTAATAATCTGGGTCCTTTCTCTTTTCTTTTGGATAAGTCTTGCCAGTGGTCTGTCAATTTTATTGATTCTCTCAAAGAACCAGCTTCTAGTCCTGTTGATCTGCTCTACTGTACTTCTGGTTTCTGCTTGATTGATTTCAGCTCTAATTTTGGTCAACTGCTTCCTCGTGCGTGGATTAGGCCTGTCCCTCTGTTGCTGTTCCAGCTTCTTGAGGTGAGAATATAAAAACTGCATTTTAGATTTTTCTATTCTTTTGAGTGAGGCTTGGATGGCTATGTATTTCCCCCTTAGGACTGCCTTTGCAGTATCCCATAGGTTTTGGACTGTTGTATTTTCATTCTCATTGGTCTCCATAAATTGTTTAATTTGATTTTTGATTTCCTGGTTTATCGAGTCATTCCTGAGCAGGATGGTTCTTAGTCTCCAAGTGTTTGAGTTTCTTCCAAATTTTTCCTTGTGGTTGAGTTCCAATTTCAGAGCGTTGTGGTCTGAGAATATGCAGGGGATAATTTCAATCTTTTGGTATCGGTTGAGACCTGTTTTGTGTCCCAGAACATGGTCTATTCTTGAGAATGTTCCATGGGCATTAGAATAGAATGAGTATTCTTTGGTTCTGGGGTGTAGTGTTCTATATATATCTATGAGGTCCAACTCGTCGAGTATGGCATTCAAAGCCTTTGATTCTTTGCTTAGTTTTTGCCAGGGTGTTCTGTCTATTTCTGAGAGTGGAGTGTTGAGGTCCCCTACTATTAATGTATTTTTATTTATATGTCTCTTTATTCTGGTTAAGAGTTGGCTTGTGTATCTTGCTGCTCCCCTGTTGGGGGCATATATATTTATAATTGTCATATCCACTTGTTGAATACTTCCCTTAAGAATAATATAGTGCCCTTCTGCATCTCTAACTATAGTCTGTAGTTTAAAATCCAATTTATCTGATATGAGAATTGCTACCCCAGCTTTCTTTTGAGGTCCATTTGCGTGAAAGATGGTACTCCATCCCCTTACTCTCAGTCTGAATGCATCTTTGGGTTCGAAATGAGTCTCTTGTAGACAGCAAATGGATGGGTCATTTCTTTTTATCCAATCTGCAACCCTGTGGCGTTTTATGGGATGGTTCAAACCATTTACATTAAGACTGATTACTGAGAGATATGATTTTAATGTTGCCATGTTGCCAGTAAAGTCTTTGTTTGTATTGGCTGTGACTTTCTGTTCTGTATCACTCTTGGGGCCTTTTTACTTTTATAGAACCCCCCGTAATATCTCCTGTAGGGCTGGTTTCGTGGTTACAAAATTGGTTAGTGACTGGCGATTCTGAAATGTCTTTATTTCTCCATCAATTCTGAATGACAGCCTTGCTGGATAAAGGATCCTTGGCTGCATGTTTTTCTCTGAAAGAGCTTTAAATATGCTCCCCCAACCCTTTCTCTCATTCCAGGTCTGTGTAGACAGGTCTGACGTAATTCTGATGCTTTTGCCTTGGTACGTGAGAAATTTCTTTGCCCTGGCCGCTTTCAATACTGTATCCTTGCATCTAATATTTGCGAATTGCACTATGACGTGACGTGGCGTAGGTTTGTCGTGGTTGAGCTTGGGAGGGGTCCTCTCTGCCTCTTGGACACGAATGTTTGTTTCCCTTGCTAGATTAGGGAAGTTTTCAGCTACAATTTGTTCAAATATCTCTTCTAGACCTCTGTTTTTCTCCACCCCCTCGGGGATGCCGATGATTCTAACATTGGATCGTTTCATTGAGTCAGTAATCTCCCGTAACCTACATTCGTGGGCGTGGATTTTTTTAAGACCATCTTCTATTTTCATTTTTTCCTCTATTAACCCATCCTCCAATTCACTAACCCGTTCCTCTGCTTCTGCGACCCTGGCCGTCAGAGCCTCTAGTTTTGCCTGCATTTGGCTCATAGAATTTTTAATTTCTGTCAGATTCGCTCTCATTTCTGTCCTTAGGGATTCTATATTCTCAGTAACCTTTTCGTTAATAGTTTTTTCAATTCTACTCATCATTTTGACCATCGTTACTCTGAATTCCATTTCTGATAATTTGGTTACATCCATATCCATTATTTCTGTGGCAGAGGCCACAGAATCACTGTCTTTTCTTTGCTGGGGGGGGCTTCTCCTTCTTGTCATTCTGATGAAGAGAGGTTGCGGGGTTTCCAGAGCCCAAATTATTGACTGGGTCCCAGGCCGTGCCCCTTGTTTTATAGGGATCTTAGGGATGTGGGCTTCTTCTTTAAAGATTTTATTTATTTATTTATGTGGCAGCCAACCAGCGAGAGAGGGAACAGAAGCAGGGGAGTGGGAGAGGAAGAAGCAGGCTCCCAGCGGAGGAGCCCGATGAGGGACTCCTTTCCGGAACGCCGGGATCACGCCCTAAGCCGAAGACAGGCGCTCAATGACTGCGCCACCCAGGCGCCCGGGTTGTGGGCTTCTTGATTTTTCAGCCTGCCTTCTGTGTTCTGGGGGAGGGGCCTGCCGCGCCGATACTCAGGCAACCCTGTTTGGGTAGAGTCTCCGTGTCCCCTGCGAGGGGGGATGGGGATGGGCACGCTGTGAGCCGGTATTTCCAGGCTTTTGTTCTCTGGCGGCTTTCCCTGGCGGTTTGCTGTGCCTCTTCTGAGAGTCAGAGCAGCAGCGGCCAAATTTCAGCCTCTGTCACGGAACAGAGGGATTGCGGCCCGTTCTCTACTAATGTTCTGGCCACTTTAACTCTGTTTCTGTTGGTGCTGCTCAACCCTGCAGAGTCCCGGGATGTGTGCCCCACACCCGGCGTCCCAGCCCTCACTTCCAGGGCCTGCGCGTCTCTGTCCTTTGTGTTTCTAATGCCGCCAGCTGCCAGCCGCCCCACGCGCTCCCGGATCTCCCGGTCTCAGTCTATGCCCGGTGAGCACACCGGGATTCCGGAGTTCCATGAGAAGCCTGGTGGCGCGCGCACCCAGTTCAGGGTCTCAGTCTGCTGTTTCGCGGGTGCCGACCGCGAGTCCGCCCGCTCCTCCGTTCAGGTGGCCCGCCAGCCGCCAGCCGTCCCGTGCACGCTCCGGGAGCTCCCGGTCTCAACCTGGATCCCGTGAGCACACCGGGATTCCGGTGTTCCATGAGATGCCTGGTGGCACGCACTCCCAGCTCACCGGTCTCAGTCCGCTCTCTCGCGGGTGCCGTGTCCGTGAGTCCACCTGCTCCGCCGTGCAGGTGGCTGCCACTTCCCGGCGCCCGAATGCAGTGGCTCCCTCCCCCTTCCGTTTATCTTCCAATATCTGTGCGCGGTTTCATGGCTCCCCGCTTCATACCCCAATACTCAGTGCTGGAGATGTTCATTTGTAGAGATCCAGATGTATCTTCCTGCGTCTCAGGCTGATTCCGTGGTTATTTAGGCTGGTCTGGTACCTATCCAGCTTGACTCAGGGGACCGGCTGAAAAAGGGGTCCCCTACTCCTCCGCCATCTTAACTCCTCCCCACAATTTTCTATCTTATGTTGCCCATAATGTTGCCCTTTATTTGGACTACTTCAACAACCCTTTAACAAGTGGATTGGTTTTTGTTAACATCTTATGTACAAGGTACTGTTCCAGGCAATGCAGATACAATAGAAACAAGAATGACCAGAACTCTGCATTCACTGAGTTTATATTTCAATTTGTGTATTACTACACTCAAAGAGATTAAAAATTTGTTATAACTATTTTGAAATAAAAATAAACATAGAGGCATGACAGAGAGCAGCAGTAATGCATGCACTATTTCCTGAAGTTGACAATTAACCACAGACCTGAGCAGTGAGAAGGTCCAGATACTCAAGAGGTGAGGAAGAGCAATGCAGACAAAGGAAAGTGAATTAATGGGTCCTGTAGTCAGAAAAAGGCTTGGCATTCTGGAGTGGCCAAAAGAACCCCAAAACATATGTACTATGATGAAATGTGTGCAGCTAATTTAAACCTCACAGATAATTGGGAGATACTTCTCTATTGGTCTTTATCATTTTTGTTATCTTAGAGGAGAGGCACCAACTGACATTTTGTTCCAAACAATCTTTTCAAGGGTGTTTATGTAGAATGGAACATAAAGTTAACCAGCTTATTACAATAAGGCTCTCATTGTACACACACTCAGCAAAATTAAACCTGACATTATATTTTGTCTTTATCATCTATTCAGTAATCACTAGGAGCATCGAGTGGTTATTTTTATTTGATGGATGCATGTAAGAGTCTAGTTTATGGTCTTGGAAAAGATACTCAAGGGCATCCTCGAGTACATTCCCTTCTGTACTTTAGCATCACTGATGCTAATTCCACAATTATGTACCCCTCTACAGCTCATCTTTCTTACGTGCATCTCATTCCACATTTTGTACATATTCTAATTTATCCCTGAGTTCATTAGAACTCTCTCTGTACAACCACATTATTTTTAAAATTTATCTTAGTAATTCCCCAAGGACAATTAGGAAAACATTGAAATTATTAATAAATATTGAAAGAAGAAAATGTCTTCTTTTGCTGGATAGTCTCCTCCTTTTTAACAACAATATGGATCCATCTTTCACCAATCTATTCTTTCTGAGGCAACTTGACAATATTTACCAATACTTCATCCCACTTTCTAGAATATGACAGACATTCAAATTAATTTCCCCTTTCAAAGTGTTGATGGCTTGTGAAATTAGACTCTGGGAGATAGCCTGGAAAAGTGATATTAGCCTCTCTCTCCCACTCAGACTTTCTGAATGAACAGGCAGCATTTCCTCCATTTGAGCAATGTTTTTGTTTTATTTTATAAACAGCAAATGCCTCTATAAAGATAGAAAAGTGGGAATCAAGAAGACTAGTACTTTTCATATAAGAACTCAGATAACAATCAGGGGTCAAACGTAAATTATGTATATATATATCATTTATGAAAAACATTGAGCAAGCAAACCACTTTATTTTGAAAAACTGCCTCTGCAAAATTGAGGGACTTAAAAAAATTTTTTTAAGTATCTCTTTTCCTTATGGAAAAAAAAATTCACATATTGATATGAAATGAAAAAAGACATATTAAAGTGTAGGGGGAAATTACATGTAATAAAATGTCATCAGAAGAGAAAATAACTCACAATAGCTGGACTCCTGGCTGTTATATTACAGATTTTGGATTTACATGTTTTTCTTAATTTGCATGGATTCAAGCAAATAAAAAGGGGGGATATGCAAAGATGGAGCAGATGGTGTGAGATTTGCCAATTTTCATATGTAGAACTGAAAGTTCGAGAAGTTGAGATATGATTTCATTTAAATGACTAGTTTATACTAAAACCAAAATGGCTTTAATAAAGTATCTCACATGGTACCAGGAAAAACTTTCTTAAGTAGATAGCATTTCTCAAACCTATAATTCTCTGTTGTTCTAAACAATCTAAATGGATGATTCTGTCTTTGAAACTGTGAACAATCAAACAAATCATTTTCAAAAAAGCTTTTACACAATCTGTCCAAATGAAAAAAGTAAAGTCAACTGTCAGTATAAATTACTTAGCAGGAATATTCAAACTAATTTAGTTCAGGTGAAAAAATGGAAAGTAAAATGATTGCCTATTAATTGTTTGGGCCTCTCTCTAGCACTGGAGATATTTTAGACAGGGTGAACAAATAAATAAATTAATGATAACTTAAAAAGAAAGAAAGCAAAATGATGACAGTAGAAATCTAACCCCATGGGACCAGCTTCAGATGTGTCCCCTATTCCTGTGCGTTCAGTAGGACACATCAGTATTATGAGTGGAAACCCATCTCAGGATCTCTAATGCTGACAAAGCTCAGCAATATCAAGTTCATTGCTGCTGCTGATCATGCCATTAAGTGCCAGAAGGATATTTTCAACAACAGTGTCTGAGACTTGCAACTGTTTTGTAGAAATAATCTTCAGATTAAACATTCAAAACAAAGAAGAATCAAATATGAGGTGCATGGCAATTTTCTGGAGGATTAGGGAATCTTGTTATCAGTGCTCTTGTTTGTTTTTGACTATTCAAATCCTAATAAAATGATCCAAAATCCCTGTTGGTCATCCACTGATATAAAGCATATTGATGAGGTGGGGTTCTAGATGCACAATGGCAATAAAGGAAATTTAAAATTGTTAAATGTTTTAGTCATCTCCTCCAGTTGAATAAATGGCCAGAATAAGGGGACTTCTAAGCGTCTCTAACACTTTTGCTCAAGTTCAGGCTTCGTCTCCTCCTTGGTAGTTAAGTACTATAGCATTTGTATGCACATGCACATGCACATGCACACACACACACACACACACACACACACATACACACAGGTCATTGCCATATGCAGGCTTGCAGTTGAGTTACTTCCTACTTTATTCCATAAATCAATTATTTGAAAAAATTGGGATTCACATATCTTAATGTAGGGGGGGTTGGAAGATGGCAGTAGAGTAGAAGGACCCTAGGCTCACCTGTTCCATGAATACTAACTAGATACTAGATAACTATCAACTCATTCCAGAAATTGACCTGATGACTAGCAGACTCCACAACTAAAGGTAGGGAAGAGGCCACACTGAATAAAGTAGGAAATGCAGAGATGGGGTTTGGAAGAGATAATGGTCTGCTGTGGTGGGGAGGGAGCTTGGTTGTGGAGAAGGGCTCAAGGGACAGACTAGCACACAGGGGAGTAGATGGGGAAAAGGAATCTCCATAGTAATTGGCTTGGAAAGTGAGAGGGGATTAAAGCCTGGAGAATTAGAGGTCAGCATACTTCATTCTGGGAAAGCTCAGAGGACACTGTGCTGCTCTTGGAGAAAAGACAGGGCAAACAGCCTGTGGGCAGTCAGGAAACAGTGATCTGAGGACCACCTAGGGCACACAGTAGGGAGGTTAGTTGCTCATCTCAGAGCATGTCACAGAGGGGCAGCATTCATGAAGTGATCCCTCCAGGAACAAAGGAACTGGCAAGTATCCTTTTCCTTTCTTACCCTTCAGCATAAACACAGAGCCACCTGCGGGATCCAGTGCAGAGTCAACACTCACTACCTAACTTGCTCACACCAACCCTACACCCCTTCCATGCTCCAGTGGCACCACCCCTTACAGTCCTGTTTGCCTCACTCCCGGTGTGGCAGGCCCCCTCCCCCAGAAGACGAGCCCAAATCCATGCTCAGACCACATCTCCCAATGAGGGAGTTTTGCAGAGCCTCAGTTCTGGCAGTTGTGGTGACATATCATTTCACAAACAGACCAGAGCATATCTAGTTAAAATGTGCCTCATTCAGGCCAGGGATGAAATACTGCCCATAATAGGCATGAAAGCCTTTGCAGAAAACTGGCTTGAAGGATAAAGTGGCCAGGACAAAACAGTAGAGCATATGCAGCACACATTAGAGACACTCACAGAATAAACAGGCCCTGGGGAAAGGAGGACACTACACAGAAAGGCACTACAGGACCTATTCTTCATAAGGCTATTACCCTCAAGAACAAGAGACATAGCTGACTTTCCTAACACAAAGAGAGACACACATATAGATTTAGACAAAATGAGAAGACAGAGAAATTTATCCCAAATGAAAAAACAGGACAAGGACATGGCCACAAATCTAAGTGAAACAGATGTAAATAACATACCTGATAGAGAATTTAAAGCAATGATCATAAAGTTACCCACTGGATTTGAGAAAAGAGTGGAAGACATGAGTGAGATCCTTAAACAGAGATAAGGAATAACATAGCACAGATAAAGGGCTCAACAGACAAAATAAGAAACACATCTGATGGAATGAAGAGGAGGCTAGAAGAAGCAGAGGAATACATTAGTGATCTAGAAGACAGAGTAATGGAAAGTAATCAGGCTGAACGAAAGGAAGAATAAATAATCATGCAAAATGAGAATACATGTAGGAAACTCAGTGACTCCATCAAACATAGTAACATTCTTATAGGAGTCCCAGAAGAAGAAGAGAGAAAAGGGGACAGAATATTTATTTTAAGAAATCATAACTGAACCATCCCTAATCTGCAGAAGGAAACAGACATCCAGATCCAGGAAGCACAGAGAAATTCTATCAAAATCAACAAAAGCAGGCTCACACCAAGACATATTGTAATTAAATTTGCAAAATATAGGGAAAAAGAACAAATCTTAAAAGCAGCAAGGAAAAAGAAGTCAGTAATTTACAAGGGAAAACTTGTAAGGCTAGCTGGAGATTTCTTAACAGAAACTTGGCAAGTCAGAAGGCAGCAGCATGATATATTCAAAGTGCAGAACGGGAAAAATCTGCAGCCAAGAATATGCTATCCAACAAAGCTATCATTCAGAATAGAAAGAGAGATAAAGAGTTTCACAGACAGATAAAAACTAAAGGAGTTCATGACTACTAAACCAGCCCTGCAAGAGGTATCAAAGGGGACACTCTGAAAGGAAAAAAAGACCAAAAGTGACACTATAAAGACAGGGAACACAAAAGCAGCAAACATGAACATTTCTGCTGTAAACAGTCAGTCAAAGAGCTCACAAAGAAAAGGATATAAATATAATAACATATGCCTAAACATGGGGAGAAGAGGAGAAAAGAATGGGTTCAAACCTAAAGGACCATCAGCTTAATATCGACAGCTATTTGCAAAAGAGGTTACATAAACCTAACAGTACCCACAAATCAAAAACAAGTAATAAGCATGCAAAGAATAAAGAGAATTAAATCCAAATATATCACTAAAGAAAATCCACAACACATAAGAGACAGAAAGAAAACATCAGAGCAAATCTTCAAAAATAACTGTAAGACAAGTACTAACATGAGAAAAAGCACATATCTATCAATAATTACTTTGACTGTATATGGAGTAAATGCTCCCATAAAAAGATAAAGGTGTCAGAATGGACAAAAAACAAGACCCATCTATATGCTGCCTACAAGAGATTCATTTTAGACCTAAAGATACCTATAGACTGAGAGTGAGGGGATAGAGAAACGTCTATCATGCAAATGGATGTCAAAAGAAAGCTGGAGTAGTAATGCAAATATTGGATAAGCTAGACTTTGAAACAAAGACTGTAGCAAGAGACAAAGAAGGGCACTACATAATCATAAAGGGGGCAATCCAACAGGAAGATATAACAATTGTAAATGTTTATGCACCCAGCATGGGAGCACCCAAATATATAAAACAGTTAATAACAAACATAAAGGAACTAATCAATGGTAATACAATAATAGTAGGGGACTTTAATAACCACTTACATTGACAACACATCAAAGCAGAAAATGACAAGGAAGCAGTGCCTTTAAATGGCACACTGGACCAGATGGATTTAACAGATATATTCAGAACACTCCTGCAACATAAAACTGCAGCATACACATTGTTTTCAAGTGCACATGAAACATTTTCCAGAATAGATCACATATTAGCCCACAAAACATATCTTAACAAATTCAAAATTGACACCGTGCTATGAAATTTGAAGTCAACCACAAGAAAAAATCTGGAAAGGTTTTGCATGTTAAATAACATGCTACTAAAAATGAATGGGTCAACCAGGAAATAAAAGACGAAATTAAAGAGTACACAGAAGCAAATAAAAATGAAAACACAAAACCCCTCCAGTGCAGCAAAGGCAGTTCTAAGAGGGAAGTATATAGCAATACAGGCCTACATCAAGAAGTCAGAAATATCTCAAATAAACAAGCTAACTGACACTTAAAGGAGCTAGAAAAATAACAAATACAGCCTAATACAAGAAGGAGGAAAATAATAAAGATTAGAGCAAAAATAAATGATCTAGAAACTAAAAGAACAGTAGAACAGTTCAATGAAACCAGGAGCTGGTTCTCTGAAAAAATCTACAGAATTGATAAGCCTCTCACCAGACTTATCAAGGAAAAAAAAAAAAAAGGACCCAAATAAATGAAATCACAAATGAGAGAGGAGCAATAACAACCAATACCACAGATACAACCAATTTTAAGAGAATATTATGAAAAACTATATGCCAACAAATTGGACAACCTGGAAGAAATGGTTAAATTCCTAGAAACATAAAAGCTACCAATATGGAAATAGGAAGAAATAGAAAACTTGAAGAGCAGAGAAACTGAATCAGTAATCAGAAAACTCCCAAAAAACAATGGTCCAGGAACAGGCGGGTTCACAGGAGAATGCTACCAAACATTCATTCATTCATTCATTCATTTATTCATTCATTTATATTATGATATGTTAGTCACCATACAGAACATCATTAGCTTTTGATGTAGTGTTCCATGATTCATTGTTTGCATATAATACCCAGTGCTCCATGCAATATGCTCCTTCCTTAATACCCTTTACCCCTACCAAACATTTAAAGAGGAGTTAATACCTATTCTTCTCAAAGTATTCCAAAAAGTAGAAAAGGGAGGAAAACTTTCAAACTTATTCTGAGGCCAGCATTACCCTGATACCAAAATCAAAGACACCACTAAAAACAAAGAACTACAGGCCAATTTCTCTGATGAACACAGATGCAGAAATACTCAATAAAATACTAGCAAACTGAATCCAACAATACATTAAAAAAACATTCACCATGATCAAGTGGAAAATATTCTCAAGCTGCAAGGGTGCTTCAACATTCCAAATCAGTGTGATACATCGCATCAATAAGGGAAAAGATAACAACCATATGATCACTTCAATAGATGCAGAAAAAGCATTTGACAAAGTACAACATCCATTCATGATACAAATCCTCAACAAAGTAAGTTTAGAGGGAGCATAGCTCAACATAAAAAAGGCCTTGTATGAAAAACCCACAGTTTACATAGTACTCAATGGGGAAAACCAGAAATTTTCCCCTACGGTCAGGAATGAGGTAAGAATACCAACAACAGTTTTCACAGAGCTAGAACAATCCTAAAATTTGTATGGAACCACAGAAGACCCTGAATAGTCAGGGGCGCCTGGGTGGCTCAGTCATTAAGCGTCTGCCTTCGGCTCTGGGCGTGATCCTAGGGTCCTGGGATCGAGCCCCACATCAGGCTCATATGCTGGGAGCCTGCTTCTTCCTCCCCCACTCCCCCTGCTTGTGTTCCCTCTCTCGCTTGCTGTCTCTCTCTCTGTCAAATGAATGAATAAAATCTTAAAAAAAAAAAAAAAAAGAAGACCCCGAATAGCCAAAGCAACACTGAAAAAGAAAAAAAAAGCTGGCAGCATCACAATTTGGACTTCAAGTTATATTACAAAGCTGTAGTAATCAAAACACTGTGGTACTGGCACAAAAATAGACACATACATCAATGGAACAGAAGACCCAGAAATGAACATACTATTATATGGTTAATTAATCTTCAACAAAGCAGGAAAGAATCTCCAATGGGAAAAAGATAGTCTTTCAACAAATGGTGTTGGGAAAACCTGACAGCAACATGCAAAAGAATGAAACCGGACCACTTTCTTACACGATACACAAAAATAAAATCAAAATGGATTAAAGACCTAAATGTGTGACCTGCAACCATAAAAATCCTAGAAGAGAATACAGGCAGTAACTTTGACACTGGCTATAGCAACTTCCTTCTTTCGTTTTGTTTTTTTTGGGGGGGAAGCAACTTCTTTCTAGATATGTCTCCTAAGGCAAGGGAAACAAAAGCAAAAATAAACTATTGGAAGTATATCAAAATAAAAAGGTTCTGCACAGTGAAGGAATTTATTAGTAAAATTATCAGAAAGCCTACAGAATGGGAGAGGATATTTGCAAATGACATATCTGATAAATGATTAGTATCCAAAATATATAAAGAACTTATAACACTCAACACCCAAAATATGAATAATTTTTAAAAATGGACAGAAGACATGAATAGATATTTTTCCAAAGAAGACATACTGATGGCTAACAGACATGAAATGATACTCAACATTACTCATCATCAGGGAAATACAAATCAAAACCACATTGAGATATCACCTCGCATCAGTCAGAATGGCTAAAATCAACAACACAAGAAGCCACAGGTGTTGGTGAGAATGTGGAGAAAAGGGAACTCTTGTGCTCTGTTGGTGGGAATGTAAACTGGTGCAACCACTCTGGAAAACAGAATGGAGTTTCCTCAAAAAGTTAAAAATAGAAATACCATACAATCTAGTAATCACACTATTAGGTATTTACTCAAAAAATATAAATATAGGGGTGCCTGGGTGGCTCAGTCGTTAAGCATCTGCCTTCGGCTCACGACATGATCCCAGGTCCTGGGATTGAGCCCTGCATCAGGCTCTCTGCTCCCTGGGAGCCTGCTTCTTCCTCTCCCACTGCCCCTGCTGTGTTCCTTCTCTTGCTGGCTGTCTCTCTGTCGAATAAATAAATAAAATCTTTTTTTTTTTAAAGATTTTATTTATTTATTTATTTGACAGAGAGAGAGACAGTCAGCGAGAGAGGGAACACAAGCAGGGGGAGTGGGAGAGGAAGAAGCAGGCTCCTAGCAGAGGAGCCCGATGTGGGGCTCGAACCCAGAACACTGGGATCACACCCTGAGCTGAGGCAGACACTTAACGACTGCGCCACCCAGGCGCCCCTAAATAAAATCCTTTTAAAAAATTTAAAATACATATATAAATATAATAATTCAAAGGGATACATGCACCCCTACATTTATAGTAGAATTATTTATAATAGCTAAGATATGGAAGTAGCCCAAGTGTCCACTGATAGATGAATGGATAAAGATATGGTATGTATATATACATAATGGAATATTATTCAGCCATGAAAAAGGATGAAATCTTGCCATTTGCAATGGCATGGATGGAGCTAGAGAGTATAATATTAAGGTGAAATAAGTCAGAGAAAGACAAATACCATATGATTTCACACATATGCGGAATTTAAGAAACAAACCAATCCAGCAGAGGGGGAAAAAAAAAAGAGAAAGAGAGAGGAAATCCAAAAACCAGACTCTAAACTCTAGAGAACACACTGATGGTCACCAAATGGGAAGTAGGTGGGAGATTAATTAAACAGGTGATGGGGCTGAAGGAGTGCACTTGTGGAGGTGAGCACGGGGTGATGTATGGAAGTGCTGAATCACTATATTGTGCACCTGAAACTAATATAAACACTGTATGTTAACTAACTAGAATTAAATGAAAACTTAAAAAGCTCCCCCCCAAAAAAACAAGAAAACCAAACATCTTACTGTAATAAGTAAAACTGGTTAGTCCAAATGAGCACTTCATTATGCAGCATATTTGCTAACAGTTTGCATATTTTAACATTGTCTCCCCCCCACTTTAATAATGCATAACCGACAAATAAAATTTTATATATTTAAGATGTACAGTGTGGTTTGATATATGTATACACTGTGAATTGATTACCAAAATCAAGCTCATTAACACATCCATCATCTCACATAATTACCACTATGTGTGTGTGAAGAGAATAATTAACCTCTACTCTCTTAGTAAATTTCACATATAGAATACAGTATTATTAACTATAGTCACCATGCTGTACATTAGACCCCCCAAACTTATTCATCTTACAACTTTGTACCCTTTGAACAACTTCTCTTTATTTTCCCCAACCCCAGGCTCTGGCAATCACCATTCTATTCCCTGTTTCACTGAGTACAAACTTTTTCAGATTCCATATATAAGTAATACCACATAGTGTCTGTCTTTCTCTGTCCAGCTTATTTCACTTTATATACTTCCATTCAGTTTCATTCATGTTCTTAGAAATGGCAAGATTTCTTTATTTTTTATGCATGAAATATTCCATTATATATGTACATTCTCTTTATCTTTTAAAAAAGGTAAGAATAGCATCTATCATTATTTAATAATTAAAGGGCCAGGATACTGTGCTAGGGACTTTGCATATAATATTCATTTATTCAACAAACATTTGTGTCTACTCTGTGCTAAGAGCTAGTGTAGGTTGAGCCTTCCCATACATTTTCAAATAGAAAATCTGGAGCATTTGTCAAATAAGAGGTGATTAACTCCAACTTCTATAACTAACTATGACAGAAGAGAGATATTTACTCCTGTCTCTGCTTTTTTTTTTTTTTAAACAAACAATGAAATGAAAACATGCATGAGAAACTATAATCTCTAGCAAGTTCTACTAGGAGTCCATTCTCTCTTTCAACTCCACAGCAATTTAATTCATAGAGCACAACTCTACAAAAATCAAATTTTTACTTCAGATCCCTGTTCCTTTTAAACCATTATTTGCTAGGAGGTGAAAACATTTTGCTGTGTGTTAGCTCTTTGAAATAATTTCAAATTTACTGAAAATTTTAAGGGCAGAAAAAAAAAAAACCTTTGTTTTCTGGAACCATTTCAGAGTAAATTGAAGATATGTTGCCCTATTACTCCTGAACACTCCTGAACTCCTACCCTATTACTTTTTCCCATGACATAGACATTCTCTTTCACAAGGCCAATCGAAACACCAAAACAGAAAATTATTAATGATATGCTATAAACATCTAGAATCCAGATTTTCCAACTAGGAATTTCCAAAATTTTTCTTTTTACAGAAACTGACCAGTTTAAAAGTACACTTGGATTATAAAAGGAGTTCTTAGAATTTAATTATAAAGCATAAGTGAAACAATAAATTGAAGAGTGGGAAGATAAATGTGAGCAACTCATCCAAAATACAGCGCCAAAGGCAGGCTTGGAAATTGGGAGAACAAAGATTAGAAAATTAGACGACCAACTGAGGCAGCACAACATTCAAGAAATCTTACCAAAGTGGCCTTTCTATAAGGGTGATGGAACCACTGGAGTGAGACAAGGTAGGGAAAAGGACTAATCCCAATAAGAAAATTTTAATATGACCTTGGAAATAAAATGGAATTCAGTTGCGCTTATGCAACACAATCTTACACAGTCAGTGGCTGTCTCCAATCCTCTCTGTGACGTGGACAGTGGCAATACAGAGATGAGACAGGGAGGGCAAAGGCCCCATCAGTCCTTCTTTTGACTAAGATCTAAATTGTCTCAAGGGGGTGGATTTTTTCCTGTGGCATGTGAGAACAGAGCTGCCAGTTGTAAATGCAGTCCTACAAGTGGGTAAGGAAGGGGTGGAATCTCTTTCAGACCTGCTTCTTCTGTTACCTTTTTTTAATAGGCAAAGTAAAAGATCATTTAAAATTAAAATAAAACAAACAAAAACTCTCCCTGCCTTCACCATAATAAATAAGCTATAATACTGAAGACTTGGATTCTAATATCCTCTTCAAAATAATGACTTATTAAGGTTCTTATTTCCTGCATAATCCACATTTGGTCAACAATGTGACATGTATTCCATGCTCTGTCATTTTTGCATGCAGTTAATGCCCCAAAAGTCCTCAGTCAGAAGCCATTTTTGAATTCTCGGCTGTGAGTCAGGCACTCATCCATAGGGCCCCCATCAAAGCACACTCCTGGGGGTTCCCACTGGAGAACCCTTCAATAATTATGGAGTTAGAAGTTAGTACCCTCAATCCTTCCTGTTGGTGGGATTTGGTCAGAAAGCTCTAAGAGAGATTGCTTTCCTTTTCCTTTTTTTTTTTTTTAATTTATTTACTTGAGAGAGAGAGAGAGAGAGAGCAAACAAGCACCTGCAAGTGAGGAAGAGGGGCAAAGGGAGAGGGAACAAATCTCAAGCAGACTCCTTGCGGAGCATGTAGCCCAATGTGGGGCTTGATCTCACAACCCATGAGATCATGAACCTGAGCAGAGACTGAGAGTCAGATGCTCAATGGACTGAGCCAGCCAGGAGCCCCTGGGAGAGAGTTCTTAAAGAAGATAAAATTTGTACAATATATAATAAGATTCCTGCAAATATTTAGAGGTGCATTCTATGACTGGAATCATGATTTAGTATCAGGTACAGAACAACAACAACAAAAAACCACACTAAATAAACAAAAATAGGCCATTATTAACACAAGAGAAAACAAAATCCTGGAAGTCTTGTATAGTGCATGACTGAGCTCCGAATGCTTTCATTTAGTCATCATGTGAGAGACATGAATATTCATTTCATCAAAATTATGATATACTATTTCAAGAGGATGAGAGCTCAAAAGTGTGCACGTGTGTGATAGGGGCTGGAAGATGAAAGAAAGCTAAATTTTTATGTTCCACAGTGGGAAGCTAATAAATAAAGCCTATTAATAAATAATCAAAAAACAGCGATATAAGCATGTTATTTAGAGATATGGAGAGATCTCGAAAGAATCAGCTACTATAGCTGAAAGCAGCTGCATCTGTGCAACAGGAAATGGGCTGCACAAAAAAGCACAGGAACCATTCGACACTTTAAACTATATTCATATATAAGTTTGATTAAAATAAAGAGCAAATTGAACAATACTATACTATATATATTGAAATATATATGCATCTACAATTTTGAATTTTTTATGAATACTGTAATTTATTTGATATTAAATTCTCTCACATGAAATCTGTAAACTGCATTCTAGTGGGGACTTTAAAAACACAAAACTAAAAATATTTACTTTCCTATAAGTGGAAAAAAATCTTTTAAAGATACTGAAACTAAAACAAAGTTGAATATTTAGTGTAGAAACTGGTAACCACTTTCAGAGGTAGTGAATTTGGCCAAAAAAGAGGAGAATTTGATATAAAGAATTCAGTATTGCATACATAGTAAGTCATTTATGAAATATTGAAAAAATTATGCCTGATAGGAAAATGTCATGGACAGTTTTCTGTCTCCATTTCATAGTTAGCAGGATTCTGGATGACCCTGGGGATGTCACACATCAAAGCTGTGTTCTGCCATGTTTCACTCAAAATTTTAAATTCCTGACAAACCGAACAGTGAAAAGAACACTCATCATCAGCGACTTTAACAAGTTTTTCTGTGAAGATTTGAAATATTTTATTTTCTCATGAAAATTATTTTTGGATATTTTAATTTCAGTTATAAATGATTTAAAAGTTCAGTATATTGATACACTCAAGCATAGAATTATAAAATGTTATCACATATTTCTTAACAGTGCTTTATTTGCTTGGTCACAGAACTGCAAATCTTGACCTCATGAGTACAAATTAACATTTTTAATGTATAGGTGAAAAAGAGAGCAGCCAGACTATTAAACATCGAAGCCTCAATATGTCCAGGCTAGACGTAGGCCTAAAATAGAGAAACTATCTGGAATGAATGACATTCTTTGACTATTTAACCTAAACTTTCCCTTAGCTTTCAGATTTCAACAGTTAGATGGGACAGCAAGGCAGGTCTAGAAAAACCTACAGCTAAAAAAGAGAAACCATAAGTTTGACTCACTGACAACATTGTTTCCAGACAATGACAGTTGCAAGGCCTGGGCAGTTCATTCCCAAATTCAACAACTTAAAATGTATACAACTTAAAGCAAGAAAAAAGAAACCAACACACTTAATGTTCTTCAAAATTCTTATAGAATGACAAATCTACCAATCACCAAAGACAAATCCCAGACTGTGCTCTAATCCTTCTTCTCCAAACTGTTTGTTCTTTGATATTCCTTATCCTAAAACTTTCATGCTGATTTCCCTGGAATTTCCCACAGCCTGCCATGCATGCCTAGTTTAAAAGTCTTAAGTTTGCATGCACACATACACACAGATCTATACATACAGGAAGAAATAGCAAAATGGGCCTCTAGAGATATAGATATTAAATTATCATACAAAGGATATTTGTATCTACAAATGAGAGGTCAAAATATTTGATTGAAAAACTGTAATTAATACACATGTAACTAATCAACAGTAAGTTCATGCTGTGGATAGACTGCAATGAGGGCCCTCCCTGTGTTTATATCCTTTTCCCTGTGACTTCACAGTTCCTCTTCCCAGGAGGTGGTATATATGCGTTTAATTCTGAGTTCAGCCACAGGCCTTCCTTTGGCCAATGGAGTGTAAGCAAATGTGACTAAGCAGAGATTTGAAAGGCTTGTTGAGTTGGGTGTGGAAGCACCTGTCAGTGCTGTGAGATCACAGCCAGGCTAGCCCAATAGATGAGATTCAGGAGGTCCGCTCTCCCCCTCGCCCCTGCTGAGGACCAGACAATTACACACTGATCCACACCAGAACAAGAGGAACCAATCAGTGACTCAGACCCTGACCAAACAAATGCGTATTGTTTCAAGTTAACGAGATTTAGAGTTCTGTATTATGCACTAGATAACTGATATAGAGTTCTCTCTCTTCATGACATTTGCAAGGCTATCACCTAAAGTGCATGGGAATGGTCATTAAATTCTAGAAATTATATTTCTAAAAACTACACTACATAAAAACATCATGTAGTATCTAGTGTGAAAATACCACACTGGAACTCATAGCCTAGAAATCCACAGTTGGAAGTTTAAATTCTTGGCAGGAAAACAAATAAATTTAAAAATACCTACATAAATAAGTGAATTGTATTCTGTTTGTTTCCTGAAATTTGCTTCTCCTGGCAAGAGGGACTCTACTAAGCTCTCCAACAGTATTGGAAATATTTGGATAAAAATACACAGCCACTCATGCTTCAAACTGTTAGACACAGGCTAAAGACTGTCAGAGCAGACTCCTCTTCCCAGAAAAGTTACGTTTGGGTTGATGCCATTTGCAAGGGTGGTCATCTACCCATGCCAAGACCCTTTGCCCTCATCGATCCTTTCATTAGTGCTTATACACTGCCTTGTTTATCCTACTCCAGAGCCATTCCCCGACTGCACAGTCTCCTCTATCTTCCTTACTCAAATTAATCATAGAGCCCACTTGACTTACACGGAGCTAGGCTATTATTCCGGTTGGATATTCCCACACTACTCTCCTCATTTAGAAATGGAAAAGCATTTTTAGCCCTTTTCAAATTCAAATTTGTATGTTAGAAAGATTCAAGAATATACTGTATCCCTAAAGCAAACCTGGGGTACTGTTTAAAGACAGAAAAAAAGAATAAAATCAGAAGAGTAGAAGATATTTTGTAAAAAAAAAAAAAAAAAAACTGCAGGGAAAAAAGTTGGAATGGTTGAAAAGATACCCAAAAGACAAATTAAGGAAAATTTCCAAACTATAGGGACAAAAAACATGGAAAATAAGAGCAAAAGTTAAGAAATATACAGACAGATCTAGAAAGTTCTATCTGTTCTAATAGGAGGTATTGAAGCCACTCCCCTCCCTCCCAAAAAACAAAAACCTCAATAGCAAACAGAAAATGAATAGAAAAAAGGAAATTGTGATTTAAAAAATTAAGTGATCTCTTCAAAAAAAATTGAATGATCTCTTCAAAATGTAACATGATATACCAAAATGATGATGATGATGATGATGATGATGATGATGATGATGATGATGAAGCTGATGAAAGTGGATGTTGAGGTAGTTTTCCAAATACAGAGCAGAAAGATAACAGGATGGAAAATGAGCTAAACTTGTCTATAGGACAGGCTTTGCAGATAATATTGCATTACTAAGTATTTCTGGTCCCTTAAATAGGATGTCTTTAATAAACTCAAGACTATATTTGGTGGTACCAAATTTTGAAAATGCACACATTCCAAAAGAACACTAGAAATAGGTAGTTTTTTAATCATTAGAAAGAATGCATATTATTAGTCTTAAAGTAGAGCCTTTATAAACAAGACAAACAAAGAAACTAAAGCCTAACCAAGGTTGAGAAACAGGAGATGCACCCAGAGGGGAAGAAGGAAGGATGTGAGCAGGAGAACAGGAAAGACCTTAAAACAAAACACCAACTGTAAAAGAAACACACAGAGGCAATAAGAAAAAGCTTATTTCAGGGTTATAGAAGTTTTCTATTTATTTTCTGCAAGTTGTCTCCTCTATATTTATTATTTATTTTCCTTTTATGAATTTTTAGCATTAAGTTAATATAAAATATCTAGAGCATCTGAGAAAAATTTTGTATCAGAGGTCAGTGATAATTATACTATTATTATTAATTATATCATGTATGAGAAAGAAAAAAAAGACTGGTGATTGACAGGCTAAAAAATCAGTAAATAAATTTGTAAATCTGATCTTCAATATGTTCACCAAATTAACTTCTTTTTCTGAATATGTTAATTCTAACAACAGTATTATAATACTTCTGGACAATTAGAACATGTTATACCTTTCTAATTCATTTTCAAGACTTCTTATTGTTAGTAGATTATTATGTCCCAGAGGTGAGAATACCTAAATTCTAGTCCATTTTTTCCCCTCAATAAACTCATTGTGTAACTTAGGCAACTCATCTAAAACTTTCTGGACCACAATTTTCTCATCTTAAAGGCAAAATGATTATAATCTTTGTCACATAGTTCCATTTTGATATATTTTTGCAGATACTGTGATATGTCATATATATATTTCCAGTTAAATCCTTACAATGATATTATAGAAAAAAATTTTATCCCCATTTTTCAGATAATGAAACTGAATTCAAGAGACCTGCACAGAGGCACACACATGTGTGTCAGCATTCACATTCTAGCTTGTCTCCGCTGCTGTGCACTACTACTCCAGCTAGGAGCTCTGATGCCTTATCAGTCATGGAAGGGTTGAGGGTGTGAGTAGTTAGACATGCTAATTGCTCACGCTATATAATCCGAAGTGTGTTAGAAAGAGTCTTCTCCCATTAACCATTGCCCCCTATTTTTCTTGTCCCATTAAGGATGCATTACTTTGGGATTATAGACACTATTGAAATGGGAATTGCAATGTGGCATCAGTGTGAATCAGTACATATCCAGCTGATAACAAGATCAGTCAGGGATTAGATACAGGATAACTAAGGATAAAAATATGAGTAAAATTTTAGAAAACACCCTGAAGCAAATTCTATCTACTTCACACATTTTCAACATTTGGCCAACAGCAGACAACTGCAGTTCTCTCTTTTTCAATATTGGAAAAAGCAAATCTAGAACCCCAGGTAGAAAGAAGGGTGAAGACTTGAAAGCACTTTCAGACCAAATACAAATATTTATAACTTCTGGTAGATAGAGTTACAGAACCCCATTTGGCTTCTAAGAAACTATTTAAGGAAAAAAGTTAGCAATACAGCATTTAAAAGCTAATAGAGGCAGTTTGCTTCATTCCAGGAAAGCTTGTGAAGAGCACCAGCAGTCACTGAGCTGTGAGAGGTGTTTCCCCTTCTTGAAACAAAGGGGTTCACAGAAACAGAGAGCTTCTCCTGAGCTCAAGGCTCCCTCTGCCCAGCACACCCCTCACTATCAGTGAGTGTGTCTATCTAGAGATGAAAGAGTTTTGCTGTCTCCGATCAGAAAGAAAACTTCGCAGAATTTGGAGACTGAGATATGTTAGAAGGTTATTGCTACTCTTGGCATTAAACATTAGTTATCTTGCACTCCGTGAACTTCTTCCACAAAGGACCAAGATAGCAGAGGTCTTAAGGAGTTAGAAGCATTTCCTTGCAGCAAAATATTGATCAATAATACAGGCACTAATTAACAGTAATAACTAACCTCACCAGGGTCTATTTCAGGCACTGTTCACTGCTTTACAAAGACTATCTTGTCTCATTTCCTCAGCAGTCTCATGAGTAGTCACTGTGTTTTACACACAAAGAAGCTGAGAATAAGAGAAAGCATGTGGTTAAGACAATGCAGACATTAAGCAGTAGGTGGTGTTTTGAAATTAGTGCTGAGAGCAAAGCTTTCAGTCTTAATAAGCAAACATTTTGAGTTTTATTGACAAGCATTATTTTGCTGAGCCTCATCCCAGCTGTACTTTTCTAGATAGCACTGGTGGGCAAATCTTTCTCTCTCTCTCTCTCTCTCTCAGTGAATATTTATGGATAAAGTATGTAGTAGAAATTTATATACTTATATAACATCTAGAGATTAACATATATATGTTATTATATATGTTAACATATATAAATATATATATATATTTACAGTGAGCAAAATAACCCCACATGTCACCATTTAAAAACCAATACAAAATAATTCTGTACCTGAATTTTATGATGATGAAATGGAAACAAAACAAAAAAACAAGGAAAAAAAAAACCCTTAAGGTTAAAATCTCCTTGAATATTTAATTTCAAAAGTGCTATTTTCTGAATAAGATTATGAATGTTAAAAATTCACCTTGTACTCTGCTTGCTAAAAGCATTTATTAGGCCAAGGTGGCTGTTGACATGCTCATGAAGTGTTCTCCTTATGCAGAAAACACCTAAATCAAATGGCTCATAAAAACTGTTTCCATATCTACAACTCAACAAACAGATGTGCTGCTCATGTGACTGCCTCAAGTGCAAGGTCAGAGCAGTGTCCAGGTGGTCAGCCATTAGTGTGGCCAGTGCAGCCATCCCCAGTTATAAGGGAATAGAAACAATGGGCCCCACACAGCTGGATGGCAGTGCAGACCAGGCAACTCACTCTGACTGGGAGGGTCACACTCCAGTGGCATAGAGCTCAGCCCCAAGGAGGAAGACACACAGGGCTGCAATAGTGCCACTGACAGTGCCCTTAGTAGAGAAAGGATGAGAAAAAATACTTCATAGTTAAGAACCTGGCAAACACTCTCTTGAGCCAATGATCATGTAAACATCACCAGTGATAAGTCATACTGTTGGCAAGTACCTTTGATATGATGAGTTGAAAATGGAACTTCACTGATGTGGACTTCCTCTCAAATACCCATAACTCTGGTTTAACCATGAAGAAAAAAAATCATACAAATCCAAATTGAGAGACATTCTACAAAATGCATCCCAGCAATTGTCGAAACTGTCAAAGCCATCAAAAACAAAATCTGAGAAACTGTCATAGTCAAGAGGAGCATAAGGAGATATGACAACTACATGTAATTTGGTATACTAGATGGGATGCTGGAAGGAAAACGGACATTAAGGAATAACTAATGAAATCTGAACAAAGTATGAAGTTAGGTAATAGTAATGTACCATACAGAAGTTGGATATAACCGATACGGTAAGTACAATCAAGTGTTATGATAAGCATGACAGCATTCTATCATCTCCATGATGATATTAATTTATATACATTTTCATAAGCAAGAGTCGAGTCCTACAGCAGATAAATACAAATGAAATAAAAAATCCTTGAGGCCACCTGCCATTAATCATTGTAATCTTGGTTGGTGGCAAATTTTTGTCAGGAAACTGACAGGTTATTTGAATATGGAACACATTGTCCTTAAATGAGTTTTTGAATTGACTGTCTAAGTAAAAAAATGTTTTCATTTGTTAATATTATTTTAAATGATTCTGTCTCAAATGAAAACAGTGCATTCTTTTTGCTATT
Organism: Ursus maritimus; assembly: GCF_017311325.1. Lineage (NCBI taxonomy): Eukaryota > Metazoa > Chordata > Mammalia > Carnivora > Ursidae > Ursus > Ursus maritimus. Next base: position 72,691,259 of record NW_024426885.1, on the reverse strand, counting down.
TGTAGTATATTTATCATTACACATGTTAACTTTCTTCTCCAAAACCAGGCATCACACGTTTTTATTTTAATCCTTCCATGGCACCTTGTAGCATGACCATACATATTGTTTGCTTAGCTTCATATTTTGTACTTCTATATTAAATATATTTGTATGCATCATTACTGACATTACACATTCCATGAAATTCTAAGATTCAGTAAAAATTCTGCACTGCTTAAAAAGATCTAAGTTAATATTCTAGACTATCTAGAATTCACAAAACAAAAATCAATTCAGCATTTTCCTTTTCTGTGAAAGTATTGGTTCATAATATCAGTTTTCTACTAATTATAAGGATGAAAATATTTGGCTACAAAAGGGAAAATTTTATCTTTTTTTTTTTTAACATAGCATCATCATGAATGATGCATGTGTCAGTTGCCTTAGTATCTGCTCATTGGTTTGACCTCTCTATCTAAGCACCATGCTGGCCTTCATGATGTCTTTTCTAACAATTATTCAGCTATATCTAAATTTCAGTACTTGAACTATAAGCTGGAATGTTTTTGTATTCATATAAAATTATTATGTTTATTACTATTTTTTAATTTATATGAACATAAGAGCAAGCTGTATACTATTGGTCCTAAAAAAGTGTCTTCAAATTCTATCAGATCAGGAAAATTATTTAACCAAAAAGAAAAAAATAATACATTCTTTTAACCATAGCTCTAATAAAAAGTTTCATGTGCAAGCAAGCTGCTCAATGTTTGATTCAACTCACAGGGTAATGATAACTTGGTTATATACATTAATTCAAAGTGCCACTTGGATAGTTTCACTGAAAATCAAAGATTACAAAGGAAACCTTGGTTACGGGGCATTCAGAATGCTATGCTGAATACGGCAGAATGCTAAAACCTATGCCATATTTTGAAGATGGGATGTGTATATATGATGAAATATTACTCAGCCATGAAAAAAGCATGAAATCCTGCCATTGCAAGAACAGGAATGAACCTGGATGGTACAATGCTAAGTAAAATTGGTCAGTCAGAAAAAGACAGATATGATATGATTTCACTCAGATGTGGAATTTTTTTTCTTTACTCATGTGTGGAATTTAAGAAACAAAACAAAAACAAACAAACAAAAGAGACAAACAAAAAAACAGACTCTTAAATACAGAGAACAAACTGGGTTGGTTGCCAGAAGGGAGGTGGGTAGTGGATGAATGAAATAAGTAAAGGGGATTAAGAGTGTTTGCCAGAAGGGAGGTGGGTAGAGGATGAATGAAACAGATAAAGGGGATTAAGAGTATGCTTATCTTGGCAGAGGGAAGAAGACAGCATTAGAGTAGGAGGACACTAGGCCCACTTCCTCCCATGAATACCACTAGATAATTATCATAAATACCCCAGAAATTGACCTGAAGACAGAAGAAACTCCACAACAACAGAGAGAAAAGAGGCCACACTGAAGAAGGTAGGAAGTGAGGAGACATGATTTAGGGGAGAAATGGATCCTGGCTGTTGTGGAGGGAAGGGAGCCATGGTCATGGAGAAGGGTAAGAGAGAACAGAGCACAACAGGGGAATGCACAAAGACACTTCACCGTAGCCAGTGGCTTGGAAAGTGAGAGACACAGAATTTTGTGAGTTATTGCAACCAGTGGGGCTTAAAGCCTGGAGTTGTAAGGTCAGCAGGCTTGGCTAGGATAGAGCTTGGAAGGCACTGCACTGCTTCTGGAGACAAGGCAGGCTAACAGGAGGGGGGCAGATGGCATAGAAACAGTAATCTGAAAAATGCCAGCGGCACACAGTGGGAAGAGTATTGCTCTTCTTTGAGCTTGTTTCTGAGGGGCCGAATTCACAGACATACCTCTCAGGGAACAAAGGAGCTGGATGGCACCATTTTACTCCCCTACCCCTCAGGATAAACACAGAGCAACCTGCAGGAAACAGCACAAAATGGACACTGGCTGCCTAACTTGCCTACACTAAACCCCACCTCTATGTGATCAAGTGGAACTGCCCTTTCTCACAAATGTTTACATCGGTCCCATAGTGGCAGGCTCTTCACCCAGAAGACCAGCAACCCTACCCATACCACATATCCCAGAGAGTTTTTCAGAGCCTCACTTCTGGTGGAGGTTTCCTTTCACAAGCATACCAGAACACACTTAGTTAAAAGTAGTCACATTCAGGTTAGGGCCCAAACAATGCCCATAGCAGGCAATGAGAGCCTCTGCACATGACTGGCCTCAAGACAGAGCAGCCAAAACACAATAGCATAACACAAGCAGCACATACTGGAGACACTCCCTGAAGCACCAGACCCTGGCTACTATATGACCTCTTCTTCATAAGGTCATTTCAGAAGCAGAAGACATAACTGGCACTTCTAGCATGTAGAAGGCAGAGACATACACAAAAAGCCAAGATGGACAAACTTATCCCAAAAGAAAGAAAAGATAAGGCCACTGCCAGAGAGCTAAGCAAAACAGATATAAGAACACACTTGATGGAGCATTCAAAGCAAAGGTCATGAGGATACTCACTGGGCTTGAAAAAAGAAGCGATCAGAGACATCTTACCACAGAGATAAAAGAGTTAAAAAAGATTAATCAGAAATGAAGAATACAATAAATGAGATTAACACATACTTAATGCAACGAACAACAGATTGGAACAGGTGGAGGAATTAATTAGTGACCTAGAAGACAAAGTAATGAAAAGCAATGAGCTGCCAAAAGAGAGAAAGAATTATGCAACACAAGAATAGACATAGGGAACTCCATGACTCCATCAAACATACTAACACTCATATTACAGGAGTCCCAGGAGAAGAGGAGAGAGAAAGGGGGAGAAAATTTCTATGAAGGAATAATAGCTGAAAACTTCCCTAATCTGGGGAAGGAGACAGATATCCAGATCCGAAGGAACAGAGAACTCCCATCATCATCAACAAAAGGAGGCTCACACCAAGACATACTGTAATTAAATTTGCAAAATATGGAGATAAAGAAAAACCACAAGACAAGTACTAACATGAGAAAAAGTACATATCTATCAACAATTACTTTGACTGTGAATGGAGTAAACACTCCCATAAAAAGATGTAGGTGTCAGAACGGACAAAAAACAAGACCCATCTATATACTGCCTACAAGAAATTCATTTTAGACCTAAAGATACCTATAGATTGAGAGTGAGGGGATAGAGAAACGTCTATCATGCAAATGGATGTCAAAAGAAAGCTGGAGTAGCAAGGCATATATTCCTAAAAGCAGCAAGGGAAAGTAGCAACTTACAAAGGAAAACTCATAAAGCTAGCTGGAGATTTCTTAACAGAAACTTGGCAAGCCAGAAGGCAGCAGCATGATATATTCAAAGTGCAGAAAGGGAACAATTTGCAGCCAAGAATATGCTATCCAACAAAGCTATCATTCAGAATAGAAGGAGAGATAAAGAGTTTCACAGACAGATAAAAACTAAAGGAGTTCATGACTACTAAACCAGCCCTGCAAGAGGTATCAAAGGGGACCCTCTGAAAGGAAAAAAAGACCAAAAGTGACACTATAAACACAGGGAACACAAAAGCAGCAAACATGAACATTTCTGCTGTAAACAGTCAGTCAAAGAGCTCACAAAGAAAAGGACAAGTACTGGGGCGCCTGGGTGGCACAGCGGTTAAGCGTCTGCCTTCGGCTCAGGGCGTGATCCCAGTGATCTGGGATCGAGCCCCACATCAGGCTCTTCTGCTATGAGCCTGCTTCTTCCTCTCCCACTCCCCCTGCTTGTGTTCCCTCTCTCGCTGGCTGTCTCTATCTCTATCAAATAAATAAATAAAATCTTTAAAAAAAAAAAAAGAAAAGGACAAGTACTAACATGAGAAAAAGTACATATCTATCAATAATTACTTTGACTGTATATGGAGTAAATGCTCCCATAAAAAGACAAAGGTGTCAGAATGGACAAAAAACTGATGAAAGAAATTGAAGATGACAGAAAAAAAATGGAAAGAGCTTCCATGCTCATGGATTGGAAAAACAAATAATGTTAAAACATCCATACTACCTAAAGCAATCTACACATCTAATGTAATCCCTATCAAAGTACCAATAGCATTTTTCACAGAGCTAGAACAAACTAGCCTAAAATTTCTATGGAACCACAAATGACCTGGACTAGCCAAAGCATCTTGAAAAAGAAAAGCAAAGCTGGAGGCATCACAATTCTGGACTTCCAGTTATATATTACAAAACAATCAAAAAAGCATGGTACTGGCACAAAAATAGACACATAGATCAACAGAACAGAATAGAAAACCCAGAAATGAACCCACTATTATATGGTTAATTAATCTTGGGAAAAAGACTGTTTAACAAATGGTGTTGGGAAAACGGAATAGTTACATACTAAAGAACGAAACTGGACCACATTCTTATTCCATACACAAAAATAAATTCAAAATGGATTAAAGGGCTAAATGTGATACTCGAAACCATAAAACTCCTAGAGGAGAACACACACAGTAACTTCTTTAACATCGCCATAGCAATTTATTTCTAGATATGTTTCATGAGGTAAAGGAAACAAAAGCAAAAATAAACCACTGGGACTACATAAAAATAAAAAGCTTCTGCACAACAAAGGAAACAATCAACAAAACTAACAGGCAACCTATAGGATAGGAGAAGACATTTGCAAATGACATACCCAATTAATGGTTAGTATCCAAAATATATAAAGAACTTATGAAAGTCAACAACCAAAAAATGAATAATACAATTTAAAAAATGGACAGAAGACATGAATGGATATTTTTCCAAAGAAGACATCCAAATGGCTAAGACACATGAAAAGATGCTCAACATCACTTATTATCAGGGAAATGCAAATCAAAGCTACAATGAGATATCACCTCATACCCATCAGAATGACTAAAATCAACAACACAAGAAACATCAGGTGTTGTCCCAATGTTTATAACAACATTACTTACAATAGCCAAATTATAAACTATCCAAATGCCCATGTACCAATGAGTGCATAAAGAAGATATGGTATATATATACAAGGGAATATTACTCAGCCACAAAAAAAGAATGAAATCTTGCCATTTGCAATGACATGGATGGAGCTAGAGAGTATTATGCTAAGTGAAATAAGTCAGCCAGAGAAAGACAAATTACTATATGATTTCACTAATATGTGGAATTTAAAAAAGAAAACAAATGAGCAAAGGGAAAAAGAGAGAGAGAGAAGTGCACCAAGAAACAGACTTAACTATACAGAACACACCAGAGGGGACGTTGGTGGGAGGATGTGTGAAATAGGTGATGAGGATTAAGGAATGCACTTGTCCTGATGAGCACAGGGTGATGTATGGAAGTGCTGAATCACTGTATTATACACCTGAAACTAATATAATATTGTATGCTAACTAACTGGAATTTAAATAAAACCTTAAAAAAAAGAGTATGCTTATCTTGATGAGCACTGAGAAATGTATAAAATTGTTGAATCATTATATACCTGAAACTAATATAACACTGTGTATTATTTATACTTGAATTAAAACAAAACAATACACACTAAGTTAATCTGAATAAGTATGGACTTCAGTTAATAAAAATTTTTTTAAAAATACCTACACATAATTTTAATTCTTAAATTTCATGGTCAAATACTATGTTTCTATAATAAAAGGTCAATATTCACTTAGCAGAAGTTATCTTAGCAGCATAAAATAAATGATCTCCTAAGGGCTTACTTTTCATATGAATTATGAAATAGAAGTCAAATACTAAAATATAATTATCATTAACCTGATAGTGTATCAAACTTTCAGACCTTAGTATGAACTTGTATTTTATAATGGTTTCTCTGTATCTATTTCTCTTTCTTTCCTATTTTTAAAAAAATTTTGCAACCATGTTAGATGGATGGTTCTAGACAAATCATTTTCTAGACCTTGATACGAAAGCTGTCTTCTTAGGAGAAGGCTATAGTCATAAAAATTGAATAAAGTATGCAATATCACTTTTGAAGTTTGGATTGGGGTGCTATGTTTTCTAGTAAATCCTGAATTTAGGTTTGTTAATGGGCATCCTGAATGCCATCAAATAATAGCAGCTCACAAGGATGAGACTGGACCTCTTAAAGCAAAGAATTTGAGTTACAAACACATGTTCTATCTTCTTCTCTAATGGTCTTCATCCCCCTCCTCCACTCCACTCCCTGCCAACATCAACTGCTGCTTAAAATTGGAAAATATAACTAGTAATTGAGGACTTTAGAGGCTACTGTAACAGTATTTCTTTTTTTTTTTAATTTGTTAAAATCCTTTATAATACAGCTTTTCTTTGGTCCAGATATTGTTTGACTCACATGAAATGAAGGACACAGTACAGCTGGTGAAATATCCTAAACCTTACTGTAAAAGCATTCTCTATCTTACCCCCAGCATGACATGTTTTCTCGGACCTGGAGTCAATCCTCCCTGGAAGCAGGCTAGGTTGATTCATGTTTGAGTAAAAAAAAAATCATTACAACTTGAAAGGTCACTAGGCCTTTTCTAATTTTATCCAAATGAGAGTCTTTCCATGTAATGTGTACACTGAAGGCAATTATGACTCTAAGCATATGGAAAATTAATGAATAACTAAGTAGCTGGGCTTGAGTGTTAACACAGGATCTATTTCCAGATAACTTATCCATCATATAATGTTGAATGTTTGTATTAAGCTTGACATCAGTTACACCAAATACAACATGATTTTGAATTCTGTTTTTCTACTTTCTATCTTCTCCCCATTCCCATCTCATGTCTGTAAAATATTTGCCACCCAGTGTATTAGTTTTCTATTCCTGCAGTAACAAAACCCACAAATTTAGTGGCTTAAAACAACACAAACTGTATCTTACAATGGTATAGGTGAGAAGTTCAACACCAGGCTAAAATCAAGGCATCAGCAGCCTAGATTCCTTTCTGGAGGTTCCACAGAAAAATCCATTTCTTGCTCATTCAGATTGCTGGCAGAATTCAGTTTCCTGTGGTTGTAGAGCTAAGACCCCTATTATCTGGCTGTAAACTAAGAGTTGTTCCCAGGTTCTAGAGGCCACCACACTCCTTGGTTCCATCTTCAAAGACAGCAACATTGAAAGGGAATCCTTCTCATGCCGTATCTCTAACCAATATTTCTGCTTGCCCTTTCTGCTTCTAAGGATTTGTGTTACTGTACTAGGTCTATGCGAGTGATCCAAGATAGTGTCCCCATCTCAAGGTACATACACTTAGTTCCCTTTGCCATGCAATTTAACATAGTTACAGGTTCCAGAGAGTAGAACAAGGTGCCCTTTTTGGGTTTTCAGGTCATCCCCTAGAACCATAGATTTGATTTTCTTACTGAACTTGTAAGGATTCCCCACTTTTGTTCTTCTTGAAAGAACATCCACTCCCTGAAAACTGGGTAGTCTACTAAATGGGTGAAAATTTATATTCTTTCCCTCAGTAAACTTTCATTCATCATCCTAAAAACAAGGCTTCTTGTATAGGAAATACATCAATCTCAAGTTATAACTTAAAAAGTATACATTGTACAAACCTTGGTAAAATCATGCAATCAATATTGCAAGAAGCAGTATTAATTTAGCTATTAATTCATATGACATATTTGGCTGTCTGTAAATACAGAACTAACCAAGCTCCTTGGTTTTCCTGGGTCTCAAATTCCCACAACAGGAATCTTTCTCTGCACTTTGTTTTGAAAATAGAAGTATATAATATGATTTTATTACTTTGGAGTTGAGACAGATTTTTGGTTCTCATCAGTGGAGAAATTTGTTGTCACTGTACTATATGTTTCTTCTTACTTTCTTCTATATTATTTTTTAGAGGAAAGAATATTCTTGGTTTTTCTTTTTTGTTACAGTTGTTAAATTTGAATCCTAATAATTTTGGGGTATAAAAATCACATTAAAAATAAACTTCCCCAAACCTTGGAAAACAAGATAGTATATAGAGTTCCTTCAGTAAAGGAACAAAGAAAAATGTTAAGGGAAATAACTTGGTCTGATTTACTTATAAAATATGGAGACTTAATACCTAAATTTTATCCCACTACTTATCCAAAACATCTACAGACACTCTATGCTTCAGAAATGAGAAAACGACGACAACAACAACAACAACAACAACAACTTTAAACTACTATTTTCTACTTTCTTTTCCACTCTTTCTCCAACTCCATTCCCCTGAAATAAGTTGTTTTGGATATTTTCTGTTTTCAAATAGTAATGCATTTTTGAAAATAAAATAATAATAAAACCCCCACTAGCATTGCTAGTCAACCTGGGAACTCAAAATTAAATGAAATTCTACCGCACATTGCCACTACAAAATTTACCATCAGAACTTTAAAAATGTGCTGATGATGCACAAAGGAAAATGAAATCCATTTCTGGGGAAAAATAAATTAGCTCTCTGCAATGGGCAGGCACAGTCCCCAAGCTATAACCTTGAATCTATATAGGACTGAATGCTTGAAACCAGGACATATATAAATTCAAAAGAAGAGATAATAGTCTCTTTTTATATTTTTCTAATTTGAGTATACTTCATATTCTTTTGTTAATCTCACATTCCTCAATCTATTGACAATTTTTACTCAAGACCAAATAAATGAAAATGTATGTCTGGATTACCATGCCTACCATATAGGCACACATATGTTCTGCAGAGAATAAGCTAATTTGTTTTTCACACTGATTTCAAGCAAGGTTGCAATATGTTATAGATCTAGCTTCAGTAATAATCATCAAAAATAGTTTGAAACACACAAAATGAAATCTAATTTATAACTAGGAATAAAGGATATTCACAAAATTCAATTTTTGATGCTATTCTTTGGTAAAAAGTAAAGAATAGGAGCAACTGATGGAAAAGTGCACATAAGGGAAAAATGCAAGTTTTATTTGAAAGGTGATTAGAGAAAGAAAAAACGAAAGGGAAAACAGGGAATAAGAGATCAAAAGAGACTACATATAACACTTTTAACATCTAGAATCTCCATGTGATCTTCAGTAGTTGAGATTAAATTCTAGTGATTATTTACTATTTGTAAATATTTTGCCCCTCCCAGGATGGATTCTTTAAAATACTTGCTTAGGCAATTAGATAAGTTATACAGAGATCAAAAGAAAAGAAAAAGATGACTTTCAGTTATTAATCCAGCCACCCATGTGTCTGTATGTCTGTTCATCTATGACTCTCCAAACTTCCAGTGTCTCAGGATGTTTTCAGAGTAGAAAAATGACTATCTTTAAAAACAACGAAAACCAAACAAACAAACAAAAAATAAGAGCTATGTTCTCCTTTAAATGTCTTTCTTTCTGGTATGAATGAAAAATTCTGATAAATAAGATGACTATGCAAAGAGGTGGAGCAAGACGGAAGGCTGGTCTGTAAACTGTACATCCCATATTCATGGGTATTATGCATACTTGCGTCCCTTTCCTTTGTCAAGAGACAAAATAATGTATGACTTCTAGCAGGTTACTTAATTTCTCTGTGCTCCATTTCCTTTTTCTGTAAAACAGGGTTAAGTTATCTGCCTCGTAAGGTCATTGTGAGGATTAAATGGTATCGTATCTGTGGGGTGCCTGGCTGGCTCATTTGAGCATCTGACTTGGTTTTGGCTCAGGTCTTGATTTCAGGGTGGTGAGATGGAACCCTGTGTCAGTTGGGCGCTCAGCTCACAGTCTGCTCTCTCCCTTTCCTTCTGCCCCTCCCCCGGCTTGTGTGCTTTCTCTAAATAAATAAATTACTTAAATCTTTAAAAAAAAAAAAAAAGGTATCATACCTGCAAAGTCCCTAAGACAGAGTTTAACATATGTCACATGGTCAGTAATTGTTAGCCAATATTTCTATTACTTTAGTTCATATCTATAGTTCAGTTAACCATAACCACATCTCACACAGTCACAGTGGCCTTGGGGAATAAAGACTCAAAAACTATCAGATGCACAAACTATTACCACATCAAGCGTTCTGGTCCATAGAGGATCTTGCCAAATTTTATTTTATCTCCAGTTGTTTGAGCCCACTGAAGAAAGACCACCAGGGACATACTGGAAACAAAATACAGTTAGATTAGCTTGTTTCACAAGATAGGAAGCAGCCCAGTGAGTCATGGGCTTCTCTGAAGGGGACAGATGGGAAAGTCAACTGAGAGAACTTGGAAGGTACAGTTAGTCCCCATTCTAGCAGGGCTTTGGCAGGTCTTGTCTTCTTTAGAACACAAGACCTCATGCCAAATTACTATTAGGTTGGTTTAGCGGAGGTCTTATCATTCATATATGGGAATAGAAAAGAGTTTGTGCTTAATGTGTCTTGCCTGTCTTGGTTCGGGGTGGTCTGCCTGTTTTGTGACTCACGGGATGTTTCACGGGTCAGGGTTTACGTTCAGTTCTAAGTTCCTCTCTCACAGCCTGCAGCCTGTCAGCCAGGTGGTTTTCACACAATCAACAATCAATGTGGAGACTTCTAGTATTTCTGGTATGAAATAATTGTGGATCGTAGAAGGGGGTTTTAAGTGGAAATGGAAATAAATGTCCAAACTTGAGAAACATTTATGAGGCAAAACTATCAGGTTTTGGTGATTGATGAGATGCCAGGGGTAAAGGAAGAAGAGGTATCAAAGATGCCTGCTAGATATCTACGCCTACCAAATGTTTTGGCAAATATACATCTACACATACAGAGCGAAATACATATTCACCACAACAGAACAACCACCACCCAGTATTCAGCTAAATATGAATAATAAGCTGGTTGGAAAATCAAATATAATATTAAAAATGACATCCTCCATAAAACACCTTCGATATTATTAAGATGATTTTAAGCATGGAAATTAAATAAGGATAACAATGAGTATTTTTTTATCCATTCAGTTGAGAAATTGCATCCATTTTACTAGAGTCTTAGATTTTCAGAGGAGTATTTTACTTTGTATTTGGTGCTATGGTCTGAGCACAAATGTTTTCTTTAATATTTAACAATTCCATTGAATTTGATCATTGTAGTGGCACAGATTTTAATAGCTCATTGGTTTTATTCATGTACAAATTATTCCTCTTCACTGGGTAGCATCTCTGCTGCCACCTCTTTCCCAATGCCTGTGCATTCACACATAAGAGAACACTTTTCAGTAATGCTCAGAATCTGGCCAGTGTTTCCTAATTCACATATTCACAGGGCACAGGTAAATAAGAGGTCCCTTGATGTAAGTATTAAGGAAAGTAATAGAAGAGGATGAAATGAAGCTTAAAATTAGAGCTCTATTAAAAGGTCCAGCTGAAACCTAGAAAATAATTATATAATGGAGTGGGTTTATAAGCTACATGAAGAACCCTGCTGGGACAGAGCATGTGGAAAATCTGCCTCGCCAGGGACAGCTTTGATTATGTTTGTACTTTCCTTATATGATCAAGTAATTAAAGAAATAAATGATGTGGAGCCTTACAGTTCAAGCTGGAAAGGCAGACCAAAGTCAGACTGTTTTTCCAAATATGCTAGAAAATCATCCATTGCAGGATGTCAAATGTCAAAAAGGAGACTTAGAGTTTTATAGAGGCAATTATTCCAACTTATTTCATAACTTCGCTAGGGAATTTCTTTTTGCACAATGGCTTGGACTCAGTATCATTAAGAGTTAAAGCTGTCAAAACTTAACTGGAGACACAATGTATATACGTCAACTCCTGAAAAATACTAGTCTGAATCAGTGTGGTAAATTCTGTGAATATTTTGGACATGTGTATATACACATATGTGTATTTATAAATACAATGCTTCAATCTAGTGTATTTCTCAGTATTATAATCCTATCCACTAATTTGTGCTTGGATTATTTATAGCCTAGTGTTTTTTATGTCATAGCTTAGTTTTTTAAAATGATTTTATTTTGCATTTTGGTTATTTCCAATTATTTGGGTTTTTGCATCCATCTATTCTTTTCTTTCTTTCTGTTTTAATTATTTCTGCGTATCAACAGATTTGTCTTATTTTTTGCTAGCCTAAATATAATGATTTCAATTTAATTTTACATTTTCACAATTATTTTCATCTTCTAGAGTGAATGAATTTGCAGCCCCTAACTGTATTTTGTTCTCTCACGTAACTGGAATTTTGGTTCCCAGGCTGCACACTGATCTTGATGCCCAGCCTTCCTTCTCCTCCTATTAGTTGTCTTGCAGTTTCGTCCGAGCTGCCCCCAGAGGCTCACCATCCAGACCAGGTCTTCTGCTGAGGGTGCATGAAGCCTGTTCCCAAGCAGCAGTGGCAGGGTGGGCTTCTGGGGCAAGTGGTCAGGTCATACACGTTCGCTCACTCAGAAGGGCCCCGCCCTAGACTTAATGCTCTGCTGTCCCAGTCTTAAAGTTCTTAGTAATTTTATCTTACAACTAGCGTACTGTCATGAAGATCTGAAGGGATGATGGAGGCTGTGTGTGAATGCGTCCTGCCCTTGTGCCCCGTTCTCATGGAGCTTTGGGGATGCCCAAGAATCCAAAGTGAGTGCGAGTTCCAGAAAATGCAACATGAGCATTAGGTCAATGTGTTCTGTGTGAGCAGACCTGCTGACAGCCTTGAGAGACCACACCTTCTGCTCCACCCAGAACTTGTCTCAAAGCAGAAGGAAGGTCCGGGAGCTCTGAGGGCCTGAGCAATGAGGGAACCCACTCACCCCTTTCTTACTGGGGTATCACTTCTCTATATTAGCCAAGTGCTTGAGCTGACAGTGAAGACACAGAGGGGGAGGAAAGCTCAGGAACTCACGGCTCATTTCCTTTCAGTCCTTCCTTACCACCAGGGAGTGTGGGCAAGATGTGTGCATATTAATAGTTCAATACAGCAGTAGAGTCAGTTTTGTGCAGTGTTTCCACTGCTGGAAATAAACTATATATGCAGTATATACTATGAAACATGAACTGTGCAAGTGTAGTAATTCTGTGTGGGAGTTAAATGCTTTTATATTTGCATTTTAAATTGGCAATGCACAATGTAAAGATGAATTATGGAAGTGTATTTCAATAATTTAATTTTTAACTTTTTAAACTTTTTTAAATTAGGACATTAAATAGCAAAAATTAAATAACAAGTCGAAAGAGAGACCACAGATAAAAGGAAAAGGTTTTTATTCTACTGCATTTAACATTACCTTTTTCCTGTGTTTTGAACAAGGAGCCCACATTTTCATTTTATACCAGGTCCTGAAAATTATGTAGCGAGCCCTGGATAGTGGATAAAGGAAAAAGCCAGTATTTGAGCCAATAGGCACTTTGGACCAGACTATTGTTCTGAAGCTATACTAGCTGCTGTTTCAACCTGTGAGCCTGAACTCCGTTTCAGGAAGGAAGCCTGCTCAGGTCTGTGTACAATGAATGAGGCATTCTTATTCTACAGGAGCCTCTATTAATGAACAGAGGTCTTAAAGAAAAATCAGAGATTACTGTTTATATTTCTGTAATGCTCTATACTTGAGAAGGTAGCCTCTCCCCATCATAGATTAAAGAATAGTCTGTGGCTTTAGCACTTTACATTTTTCATGTTTTCCAGTCCATGGCCTATTGAGATATTTATCTTGATTTGCATATCCACCTTTTAAATTTTATGTATTCATGTTCCGTCTAATAATGCTCTGTATTTGGACCAGAGTGGTGGGCAGATGTCTCCACAAGAACACTTACTAGCAAGTAAAGAGCACAGTTTTAGAAATAGATTTAATGAAATGCAATTTAAACATTAGATGTTTAATGCTTAATATTTAATGTTTTAATAAAATATGCAATTATTAAGAAAAGAAGGGGGAAACAAGTGGGTTAGTTTCCAAAATATCTACTGCATCAAAATGATTCATCCTAGCTATATTCCTTTAGTGATTATGGAAGGGCTCACTTCTATAATTAGCATTTATATGAATACAGCTCTGCATGTCTGATGGTTACTAATATTGAAGAGCCATTTCCCTTCTCTGCTAGATCTTTTTAATTTGAGTTTACATTTCAGTCAATGATTATTAGGCTTAACCAAAGAACTCTTGTCTCCCTATTTAATTCTTTATGTTATCAGCAAAAAGGTGATGTTGCAAATAAACAGAATATTTCCTTGATATCCCCCTAAACTGGAAAGCAAACAAAATGGGTGCAAGCCATCTAGAAGATGTTATCACAGATTACTTATCTTCAGAAAAAGCATTAACTATTCCATTTAAGCTAGGGAAGTTTAAAAAAAATCATATTCTGAAAACTACTCTTCTACACGTAATTATGATCTATCTGTGAACCTGTCACAAGGTCATGCACAAAGGAAATTATTCCCTTGTCTGAAACCTTTGCTTTCTGCAATGTGAGAGGTGGAAATTTTGGGGTATGAACATACTTCCTTTCCTCTATCCCATAGCATCAAATAAATTGCCAATTAAGTGCCTCAAACCTTATATTATTAGAGTCTAAACCCAAGTTTATAAATAGCATCTCTCCTGTATCATATGCAGATGATAAATTTCTTGCCCAGTGTCACTTGTCTAGTGTCAACATAAAGGATCAGAGGTGGTAGAACCTGCCCATTTTCTAGCCAAAAAGTGCAACTGCCACTTGGCATTCTATCTAATCAAGGCAAGGAAGTATCTGTTGCCACCAACATTATTTTGTCAGATGTGGTTGCATTTTGGCAGATGCATCAAGGAGATAACTCCAAGACTAACTTCATGTCTTTCCAAAGCATTAATTGGTCTTCTCTCTACATCAAATATTAAGGATGGTAAATGTAGATGAAAAGCTTTGTTGTCCGTGGATTTATATACATTGCAGGCTTGACTTCTGACCTACTTTAACCTTTTTTTTTTACACTTTAATATATTTTTTATTGATATATAGTTGACACACAATGTTACATTAATTTCAGGTGTACAAAAGAGTGATCTGAAAACTATTCACATTGTGTAATGCTCACCACAAGTGTAGCTACCATCTCTGACCTGCTTTTATAAGTTTGAGAAATGTGTGCCTTAGAGGGTCAAGAGTACCTTGTCAATTGGACCTCTTTAAGAATATCTATTTAAATATACCTGATTGGACAGATTTAACTTGAAACTCATTAGGTCAGCAAAAGGATGAGTTATAAAAATACACATTATTATACAAAAATTAGTGATAAAAAAACACACTGACGTGAAGCATAAACAGAAAATATACAATTCAGTTAAAATTAGGCTTTAAAATTCAAGATCTTTGTTTTTACATTCAAATATGTGTTTTGTAATCCACCATCTAAGCAACATACAATTCAAATAACATCCATATGTCACAGAGTTTTTGATCGTTTCTATAGGCAGCCCTGTGTTCAAATACTGGCACCAGTTCTTGCTTATAGAATGGTAGTAGGGCCACTATATTATCTCTCCTATGATATGCCAGCTTCATTATGCATAAGAATCACTTGGCATGCATGTTTAAATACAGGCTGTATGAGCTACAACTGCATAGATTCTAATTCAGAATGTCTTGCTAGTGTGCAAGAATATGCATTTTAAGCATGAACCACAACAATTTTGATTTGAGGGGTCAGTGGATACTTAAGAATCATCCATATATGTGAATCAAGTAGTACAATGTCACAGATTCGGAATTTTGCTCGTTCTAGACATTGATAATGTGGATTTAGAACTATAGTGACATACTGGTGTTACCTACAAATCCTCCTTCTCTAGGGTGCTGTTCGGCCCTTAGCTGGAAGAAGCTAGCCTAGTGACCCCTGCTTAGGAACAGTCTATATCCACTTCACACTGCCATTGTGCTGAGTCTGACCATATTCTCAGATTCTGAGTCTTAGACTGGATCAGTCTTTCAGATGTAAATGCAGATACAGAAATCTTGCTCTCTCCATCGCAGCTGCTCAAACGTCTGCGTACTGCTCTGGTATTTATCTCCCTCAGTGTTCTGCCCAAGTCTAAGGGGCACAGGAACTGATATCACCACCCTCTCCTGGCGTCTCCCTTTGGGTTTCCCTTTAAGGCCCAAGAATGGCGTCTATCCTTTGCCTCTTTTCTTGTTCCTGTCTCAAATGTTCTTTAGGCAACATTCTGATGAAAAAAGAGTTCTTTCTGGGAATTAAAGTAAATCAATGTGGAACTCTGACAGAGTCCAAGCAAATGACCCAAAGTTTAAACATTTATAAAGTGACCAGAAAATACAATATTAAACAAACAAATAAATTGCTTTTAGACTGATGAATATCTTACATCCTCCTCTACCTGTGAACTGGAATGTTAGGGGAATCCTGGGAAATGTTTTGATTTCAAACAAACACCTTAATAGGACTGTCATAAAGTGTAAATAAAATAGGATACTAGCAAAAGTATATGGTTTGTGAGCAATCACCTGCAGATCCTTCTTTTCATAGTACTGTAAAAGCCAATGAACAGAGACTGATTTATTCAATCAAGCATTCAAACTTAAGGAATCCCTTATTAAAATGCAAATAAGTTACATAATTAGCCCATAACTAACAGCCCTGTTGGAAAGCTCACTTCAACAAATTGATGTTGCAAATTAAAGTTTTAAAACATAGAAAGGGAATATAGAAAGAGATGCTTCCCGGACACTGGAGGAACGCCTCAGGATGGCAGGGGCTTGTTTGTCACATTGGAACATGTACCTGGGAGGAAAGATCATGTGCCAAAAATGGGGACATAAGAGAGAAAGGAAAAGTGGTCAGAATCAAACTGAAAATTCAGTTACTTCACCATTTTTCTCAGGGTCTCCCTGTCCCTAAATCATCCCGAGAGGCAGAGTTGATACTGTGCTATGCCTTGGAGCATGCGAGAGGAATGATTGCTATTCTGTACCTTTACCGTTGGGCAGAAGGTGTGGGAACAAATCCTCTAACCGACTCAAATCCTCAAAGTATCATGAATGAAGAATCTATATTATTTCATGGTGATTGCTAAATTTCTAAACAAATTATATTATTTTTAAATAAGATTTTAAATCTTAAAAACTTTTAAGTAAGAAGGATGAAAATAATGATTTCAAACAGGAATTGGTTGATTTATTCCTAAGATATTTTTTAAATGTAGTTTCTTAGGTATGTCATCTTATGCTTAATGCTTAGTGAGGTCAGTTTTCCACAAAGTGCAGAACTTTTAAAATCAGGGTCAGCAAGTCTGGCCCACCGCTGTTTTTGTAAGTAAAATTCTATTGGCACACAACCAACTTGCTGGCCACTTCCAGCAACAATGGCAGAGTTAGATCTTAAACCAGTTATAACAGAGACCTGAGAACCTTCAAAGCCTGCAATATTTGCTATTTGGCCCTTTATCGAAATAGTTTTCCGACCCCTGGTTTAAATAAAGTCCCATCTTTAAAAAATTTGAAAGCCTGAATATCTTTTAAACAAAATAGCATGAAGCCTTAGTAGTTAAACACAGCCATTTGACAGACACATGGACCATAAGAGTATCCAAGGAGAGCATGATACTTTGAAATGTAAATTTAAAAATTAACCTGAAAACCCAATTTACTCTTTTTGGATATAATTTTGATATGATGACTTACCAAAACCAAACAAGCATTATCATAAGATTAACAAATGGCCTTCACAGATTCATTTAAGATATGATTCTATATACTTTTTTTTTCAGGAACACAATAATGCCTACATCTCATTAAAATGCATTATACAGAGAAGTGATGTGTAATTAAATATTTAAAATGAATACTGATATAAGCTATTGGGACTTGACTGTAAGAGATTTAGGACAAAGTATTGGTTGGAAATTGGCCAAAGTTAGAATCAGAACTAAAGAACCTGGGTAATGGTGTTATCCCCTGAGAAAACTGGTTTGTGTTCATCAACAATAGGGCCATAGGACATGTTTGCATATAATCTGGGCAGACACCATGATCAAAAAGACCAGATCTGGCAGGTGGTGTGCCACTCTAGGTCAACAGGTGTGACTAGCCTGGTGTCTGGGAATTGAATTAGTTTGAAACTAGAAGCACAGCCAACAGTAACAGGTCCAGCCTCTGTTCTCAGGGATTCTGGATGTGCTAGCCCAGCTGCTTGCCAGAATGTATTTCATGCTCTGGAGTGTAGTTGTATATCGGTGAGTGTAGTATGCTTATGAGAAGATTGAAAGCCTAAGGTCACCTCAATCACATTTAGATAAATGTGGTCCAGCTTTCAACCAGTCTTTATCAAGTCCCAGATATTAGCCTTCTACATCATTCACGGAGGAAGACTCGGCAGAGTTAAAGTTCATACCACTGAATTTAGAAAACCTAGACTCAAATGTTAATCTGGTCACTTCTTGATTGACATTGACACATCTTTTCAGGACCTTTCTGGCCCTTGGCTTGCTCTTAGGAAATCTAAAATGAGAACATACTGATGTATCTCAGAAGACAACATGAGTCAGTGTGAAAATGAAAAAAAGAAACCTACTCAAAACGGCTCAGGGAAGTTCTCCCTTACCACTTCTCAAAGCTTCCTCTACCTGTTCCAGCAAGAAGGACTTTCCCCTCCTGAATTGTAACGACTCAGCCAATGAGAAATTGAGAAAGTGTCACCACTCTGCCAATGAGAAGCCCCAACTCCTGCTCTCCTCCAGCCAACTTTTCCCAGCCTCCCCCTCTCCTCTATAAAGGAGCTGTCTCCCTTCATTCTTCAGACTTGCCCACGCTTTGCCGTAGTTTACATGTCCCAAATGGCAATTCCTCTGCTATTCCCAAATAAACTCATTTTTTGCTGGTTAAGTAATTGGCTATTTTATTTTTAAGTTTGGTGTAATCATATAAGTGTGTGATTGCTATACCTGTGAAAGAGTGGTTTTTTAATTTCATTTTTTTCTATTATTGTTCATACTGCTATATTGATAGTAAAAATTTTCCTCTAAATCTGAGCAAAAAAATATTGTTAACATAGATGTCCAGTTTCTTCACAGACCTTAATACATATGCTTTCTTTTACATTTAACTATTTTTGAATATTTCTTAAATGGAGATATAGTTGACATATAACATTACATTAGTTTCAGGTGTGCAATACAATATCTAATATATGTATAGAGATTTAACTTTTTAACATATTTTTATGTAGAATTTTATCCGTTTGTTTTACATTTTTTTTTTACAGTCTTTTTACAATGCTTGCATGTGGTGGAAGAGGAGAAAGGGATAGTTGGGTGGATGGCACATTACAAATGGGTCCAACAGGGAGCTTATCTCCTCGACTCCCTTTGTGGTGTCTAAAACCCACCCCTGGGCTCTAGCACTCCTGTCTGTGGCTACATTGACCAACAGCCACAAAACAGAAGAAAGATAAGATCTGAATCTGAAATGTCACCCATTTATGTATCAAGTCCAGATGCTCAACTGAAATGGGACCGGAGAGTGAACGGGGTCAGAAGGAGATGGGGAGGAAAATAGGAGAGCCTTACAAAAGACAGGGCAGGTCACTAGCCAGGGAATGAAAGCAATTCTGAATATCCCCCAGGACACCACCTCACTCAGCTCAAAGTGAACACTTTAAAAAGGTTGAGCAGGGCCAGAAAGATGGTGACTAAGAGACTGCTTAGACCAGAAAGACCCTCAGACCAGCGTGGCCCCAGAGGACTCCTCACAGGAACTCTTGCCCATCTCACATGTGAGAGCCCAGCCTTCTTGGCAACCAACAGACTTTCTGTAGACTTACTTCCCAAGAGAAGTATGATTAAACACACTTGTCTGCCCTAAGCACACTTCAGGAACACATTTGGAAGAGCTCTGCTTCCTCATAAGGTAAACTCCACTTAAAGTTGTCTGATCATTAAAATTTGGAAAATAAATTTGATGGCTTTTGGGGGGAAAACCAAAAGCTATCTGTGAGCTGTGAATAATGATTATTTATTTATTTATTTATTTATTTATAGTATACTTCTATTTATAGCCATTCTTTATACCTATTCCTCTATTCCACCAAAAAACCCCAGATTCCATGAGAATTACTTACTATAGGGTAAAAATAGGCATGGTTTTATATATATACACACACACAAAGACAGATATTACATACATATTCATATATATTACATATACATTACTAAGTATAAATATTTACTGATCTAAAAATCTTGCTTGCTTTTTCATAAAGGCCAAATTCTTTATAAAGCACTACTTAAAAACATACAAACTACAATGAAGATTTTGATAATTAGAATAATAATAGTAGCCACTTCCATTTATTTCCCAGTGTGCCATTAAAACATTAACTACAGTAATCACTTGAAAAACTCTAGGAAGTCTATGATAATATTTTTACCTAATAAATAAAAAAGATTAAGTAAGCTTGATTTTTCTATACAATCTTATATTTTAAATCCCACTCTCTGGGAACTATAATTGTGGTTAAATGATGAAGTTAAATTAATCAAAGTTAATGTTCACATCGCTATATTCAAATACTGAAAGACAGTCTAAAAGTTAAGGACTTGGTCAAACTGCTACGATTTAACACAGTTTCTTATCAGCAGAATTATGAGTCTATCAAATTTAATAACTTTAAATACAGTGATTGTTGGTTGAAGCTCAACCATCAATAAGAATCAGTGCCCAGAAAACCAAACTGCCTCCTTTACAAAAATAAAAGTATCATTCTTCACTATACGGTAATGAAGGAATAAGCTTAATTGTTCTCTAATAGGAGAAATACATGTGCATTTATCCTCTGGAAGTATTATTTGCTCAAGTCTTGAGGAAGCTCTGACATTTGTCTTTGTAAATAGCTCTGGTATTTCAAATATTTCAATTTGGGGTAAATGTACCTATATAACTTTACTAATGTCAGAAAGGATCAGAAGTTTCCAGACATAAAACACACATTTTCAGTTTTGTCTCCTTGAGGTAGTAAAATGAAAATCAGCTTAGGATATCATATGGGAAAAGACAGTAAGTGAAGAAATCCACATCATTTTATGAGTATGCAGACAAGGAGAAAATAAAAATTAGAGATTATAATACTAATAAAAATGTTAAGCTGTGAATGATGCATAAGTGGCATAGTTCAAAAAATAATTGGACTTTCTGATCACATACTGAATTTCATTTATATAATGCAGCTAGAATTCTCTAACATGCACACAATTACTCAAATTTCACATTAATATATTTATACCTATTAATTCATATACAGAGTTACTGGGACATGGAAGTCTCATTGCCCATCTAAAAAAGATAATATATTAATAGCTTAGTCTCCCCAAAGAATGTTTGTTTGCAACATGAATATTTCATATTTGGAAAAGCTCTAAATTTGAATATAGATTGACTCATAATGTGTTCTTGGGCTCTACTCAGTAGTGTAAATGACATCTGGTAATTCACATAACTTCTGAAAAATCTACAAACCTAACCTTTCTCAGATTACTATATTACTTTTGCAAATTAACTATAAATGACACTCAGTTTTAGAAAATAAATATCCACAGGAAGCCACTTGGATAATTAAATATTTTATTCTTTAAACATTAATGTATGTAGGCAAGCATACGGAGCAACAGGAACTCTCCTTCATGGCTGCTGGAAATGCAAAATGGTGTGGCCACTTTGGAAGACAGTTTGGCAATTTCTTATAAAATTAAACAGATTTTTACAATACGATCCAGCAATTTTACTGTTGAAAATTTATGTCCACATGAAAAACCTGCACATGATGTTTAGAGCAGCTTTACTGACTACTGCCAAAACCTGGAAGCAACCAAGATGCTCTCAGGCAGTTGACTGGATAAACTGTAACATTCAGATTATGGAATATTTTTCAATGTTAAAAAGAAATGCTATCAAGCCATTAAAAGACATGGAGGAAACTTAAATGCATATTACTAAGTGAAAGAAGCAAATAGAAAAAGGCTACATACTGTATGAGTCCACTATAGGACATTCTGGAAAAGGCAAAACTATGGATACAGTAAAATTCAAATACCAAGGGTTAGCAAGAAAGAAGGGAAAAATAGGCAGAGCTCAGAGGATTTTTAGGGCAATGAAACTAATTCTATATGATACTGCAATTGTGAGTAAATATCATTATACATTTGTCCAAACCCACAGCATGTACAAAACCAAGAGTGAACCCTAATGTAAACTGTGAACTTTGGATGATTACAATGCATCAATGTAGCCTCATGGATTACAAGTGTCCCACTCTGATGGGGGATGTTGATTATGGGTGAAGCTGTTCATGTGTGGGGGCAGGGAATATAGGGGAAATCTTTCTACCTTTCTCTCAATTTTGCTGTGAACATAAAACATCTCTAAAATAACAAAATCTTTTAATTTATATTTTAATGGGCAAAGGATCTGAAAAGACATTCCTTTAAAGAAGATATGCAAATGGCCAACATGAAAAGATGTTCAACATCACTGGTTACAAGAGAAATGCAAATAAGAACCATAATGAGGTACCATTTCATACCTACTGAGATGACTAAAATAAAAAAGAGAGAGAATAAGTGTTGGTGAGGATGTGGAGAAATTGGTACCCTCAGACACTGCTGGTGGGAACAAAAAATAGGGCTGCCACTTTGGAAAACAGTCTGAGTTTTTTATGAGGAAATAGTTCCTCAAAAACTTAGAATTTTCATATGATCCAGCAATTCTACTTCTAAGTATTTAACCACCCACCCCCGCAAAATCAAAACATACATCCCCACAAAAAATAGTAATGTATGTTTGTAGCACCACTATTCACAATAGTGAAGAAGTAGAAACAGCTAAAGCATCCTTCAACTGATGAATGGATAAATAAAATGTGGTCTATCCATACGCTGGAATATTATTTGGCAATAAAAAGGAAGTATTGGTACATGCTCCAGCATAGATGAGCCTTGAAAACATATGTCAAGTACAAGAAATAGGTCACAAAATATACATATTCTATGATTCCAATTATATGAAATATCTAGAAAAGGCAAATCTGTAGAGACAGAAAGTATATTAGTGGTCAGGTAGGGCTGGTAGGGGATGGGAGATCGAGGGTAAATGGGGA
Organism: Ursus maritimus; assembly: GCF_017311325.1. Classification (NCBI taxonomy): domain Eukaryota; kingdom Metazoa; phylum Chordata; class Mammalia; order Carnivora; family Ursidae; genus Ursus; species Ursus maritimus. The sequence continues at coordinate 72,668,190 of NW_024426885.1, read as the reverse complement.
ATGACACTAATGGGTTTAGGGTTTCTTTCTGAAGTTATAAGAAAATTCTAAAATGGACTGTGCAAATGGTTACACAGGCTCATGAATATACTAAAACCCACTTTATTGTACACTATTTATTTTTTCCTATTGTACACTTTAAACGGCTGATTTGTGATATACAATTTATATCTCAATAAAGTTAACATTTTAAAAAAACTTAATGGGTTCATGACAGAAAAACATGTTAGAAAGGTAACCACACATTTCACAAAAATACATATATGACCCTCAAACCTATGAAAAGATTTTCAATCACATGAATAGAAAAATGCAAATTTCAATTCCACAGAGACATCATTTCTCATCTCTAAAATTGGTAAAAAAATAAAAATGATTAAAACTGTGGGTGAGATTGGGAAAAAGAACTCTCACACATTTCTGATGGTAATATAAATTAGAAAACCCTTATGAAGGGACATTTTGCATTATATAATACACATATGGGCTTAGCTTCTGACCCCCACCCAGAAATTTACCATGAGGTTGCAACTCCAATAACATAAAAACACATCTGCACAACGTTATTCATAGCAGTAAAGCTTATAATTTCAACATGTCGTAAACAACTTAAATGTTCAAATGTATAATAGTTGAAAAAGATTTGGTGCATCCACATAATGGAGTAGTGTCCTGCTATAAAATAAAGGAAGATTTTTATGAGCTGACATGGAATGATTTCCAAGCTAAGTTGTTAAGTGAAATGAGCAAAATGCAAAGGAATATCTGTATGATGCTCTTTTTGTATAAACAAAGAGAAAGTATGTACATCCATGCATACACACATGGGAAGAGTAAATCAGAAATTAATGAGATCAGTTACCTGCAGGAGCGAGTGGGGAGAAGAATGGAGAGCAGGAGCAACAAAGAGAGGGTAGGAGGAAGGATGTGACACTTCTCAGAGTACATGTCATGGTACAATCAAGTGAATTATTTTTAGAGTGCTATTCAAAGTTGGTAAATTTGCTTTTTACTCTTTGTTTTATGGCAGTTGAGTTACTTTTTGTGAATTTAGGGTTGAGCAAATAAGATAACCCAGTTCTGTCACATTTACTCCCTGAACAATTTATTCAAAATATACTTATTGAGTACCTAACAGATAATAGCTACCAGTTCATATATAGATAACTGCACAAAAATTACGTAATGGTGAAACATTCAATGTATCAAATTTTATTTGGGAAGATAAAAAGCAAAAATAATCTCAGGGTAGAAAATTAAATGTAAAAAAACTATGGGAGAAATTTACATACTTGTTTGTACTTGTGAGTGGTGAGTGAGAGGGATTTTTCAGGAAATAAACCAAAATGTACATGCACCTTCTTTGGGGAAGATGTGGCCAAACAGGGAATTTGACCACTCATTCGCCTTGAAAAGACATTAGCATACTAGCCTGATCTATGTACACTACAAACAGATCACTGCTGAAAGGCTCATAATACATGTAGCTGACAAAGTTTCACATTATAAAGACATTCTTTTCATAGACATTCAGGTCTCTTGTGAAATTAGCATAGTACACACACACAAATGCATATAAATGACTTAATAATTTCTACCTAAGTATCTGCTGAAGCATTTTTATTAAATTGTCAATGATATTGTTTGCTAGGTTATTAATGAGGACCCTCTAAAAATAATGCTTTGTCAAAATACAAGTAATTCATCTCTTTTGGGGTGTTCATATTTAAAACAGACTACTTATTACTGCTCCCATTACACAGAAGTGCTGTCTAGAATTAACCATTTTCAAATTGTCTTAATTACATTGTAGCATAATTTTAATTTGATTAGAATTTATGGCATCTATCCAGTGCCTTTCAAATGAAAGAATATATTCAATAAGTGTATGATTAAATATTAAAGCTTAGGAGGAACGCAATCGAGAAGGAAAGCGTACCTTTTTATGTTTTGTTTATTGTTGACTTGTAAATGAATTGTCAGAAAAGTAGGTGTAGAAAATCTGCTTTGCATGGCTATCACAGATTTATTCTACACAAGGAGTATTACATACAAAGCAGGACAGAAGGTAGAGAGAAAGATTTATTTGTATTATTTGCCACAGATGCCACACTGTGTCCTATCACTTCAAAAGGAATTTAAGTATGGATATCTAGATAAAGGTATCACAGTTTTGAAGAAACAAAAAGGAAGTACTCACTCCAAAGCTTATCTGTTTTTTTTTTTTTCCCATTAGAAGACTTAAGTACTATGACATAGGGCATTCCCTTCTATATTCAAAGTTTGAGGGTGTGATGGTTCATTTTCTGTGTCAATTTGACTAAGCTAAGTGATGTCCAAATAGCTGGTAAAATGTTATTTCCGCGTGTTTCTGTAATGCTGTACCTGGAAAAGACTATTTTTGAATGGGTACACTGAGTAAAGAAGATTGCTCTCACCAGTGGAGATGGGCATCATCCAATCCTGAGGGACGGAATAGAGCAAAAGGCAGAGGGAAGGGCAAATTTCTTCTTTATGCTTGAGCTGGGGCATCCACCTTTTCCTGTCCTCAAACATCTGCTCACCTGAGTCTTATGCCTCCACACTCAGGCTGAATTATACTGCTAGCGTTCCTTGTGCTCCAGCTTGCAGAAGAACTGTGGAATTTCCCAGCCACCATAATCACATGAGCCAATTCCTATACTTTATAGATTATAAATCCCACAAAGCTTCTCATTCTGGAGAATCCCGACTCATACAGGGGGCATTGGCTTCGAAAGTTTGTTATTAAATATGTTCTGGGGGAAGTTACACAAGTTTTCCATTAACAAGCTTCACATGTCTTCAGAAATGAAGCATGTAAGTGAAGCATGTCACCAGAATGGCTCTCCTTGATCTTCTGATCAATACAGAATTCTCCTTACAGGGGGAAGCATTCTGCTCAACAATTTCAGATTTGGTATCACAACAGATGTCCCTGACAGGACAGCGATCAATTGCTGACTTCTGCTAATTGCAAAGCAGAAAAGATAAAGCATTTCGAGGAAATTTATCATGTGTGTGTGTGTTTTGAAGATGTAAAATGTATTTTCTGTCGTGGATTATAGTCAAAATGGCAGAAAGTCACTAATTTAGATTTGGATTGTTAGGACAGCAACAGGTTTTACTGGCAAAATGTGTTACCATAAGAATTGTGAATGACAATAGCCTAACACCAACCTGATAAAATAAAAAATTGTCTTGACTAGTATTAGGTTAACTAAATCTTCCACTTATATCTAATGTTATCTTTATAAGTGATAAAATCATGTAAGATCTGTAGTGTAATCTGGTCAGTTAGAATTTGTTACTGTTTTATTAGTGTATTTTAACTTCAAAAGAATTACTTTATTACATGGCTATTAAAGTCTGATTGTGGAAATTGCATCAGATTCTAATGAGATTTGGCATCTGTAAGCGTTCTTGAAACATGAATATTTGTAAGAGGAGGATATATTTTGCATTGTACTAAGTACAAAGTATTCCTTAGCTTGGATTATCCCACCAAGGCAGAGGCCCATTGGCATGGGGAGTCCATAATAACGAGGTAGTAGTCATAACTCCAGGTTTAGTAAAAATCTCACTGTATCTTCTGTTGGAAGAATATCTCATTTGCTAAGAAACAGAGCCTCAAATGCAGCACAGCATAAGTTTGCAAGGTAGAAAGCACAAATTTTCAAGTAGGTTTCTGGAGGTAATGCTAAGAAGGACCAAACTTTTTATCTCTTCTTCTAGATATTGAGGAAACAGACCCATATGTTGGCTATTGCCTTCGTATATGTAAAGTGCATATAGTTGGGTGTGATTTCCAAGATGGTAGTTTAACAAAGCCCTTAATAGGTCATTACGTTGTTCTGTTAGGCCTGTTTCTGTTTTTGTTTCTTTTCTCTGATGAAACAGTACATGGAATAATAGGTAGTCAATGAACTCACCCACTGTCATACCTTATCATAAAATGAGCCCCTTGATCTGCAGGATGTTATGTGATACATACATAAGAAGATATGTGAGCCCTTAGAAAGTAGTACAAGCTGAGGTACAGAAATTAAGGAAATCCCAAAATAATGAATGCCTGTAGCCTCCAGGATGAAATGGGTCTGATGTAACTAACTTCTCAATATATGGCTGGCTGGTCTTCTCGAGTTATGGTACCATATTGAAGGCTCATCAACGGTAGTTGCTCTTGGCAGACAATCAGTCATGGCATTACCTACATCATTCTTAATGAGAAGGTGCTTATGCTGTTTGGGCAGGGATTACATAACCCTGCCTGCCACCATGCCCTCCCCCCCCACCCCAGCATTCACAGGATTTTTGCACCAGGAGTAATCAAAAGGACAGGCAGGCTGGCTGTCATTATGCCCACCTATTTGTCAAGGGAATGCCAGACAGCAGATGCTCTGTGGTGTGCATGTGCAGGCAACACAAGATCTACATGCTCTGAGCCCCCTCTCATAGGTCTATGTGTATTCCACTTCTTGACATCCTTGTTATTGATTTTTCTATCTTGCCCACTGCCACTCGTGATTGACATTCATTTACCACTGCTTGATTCTGCTTGATTCCATGTGTATCTTTACCTTAGACAATGGAAAAGACCAAGTAAACTGCTCACAGAAATGCTCATTGGAAAGATTCATTCTATCTTCTCAGGTGTCTTCTGAGAGGATATGCAGTGTACAGCTCACATCAACATACCAGACAAATCCATGATCCAAGATATTTTCCACTCCTGTTATGTAGTCATAGACGATTCCCTCTGAGGACGCAGATGTGGGTAAGGGTGAACAATCAGTGCAAAAGAGGCAGGTGGTATGAGAGTCTGGACTACCTATTCATGGAATGTCTTTGTAAACATGTTACCTGTTCAGACTAATAAAAAACAGACAATTTCTGCCATACAAAAGACTGTTATTGTAACTATCTGGTGCCCTTAAGTCTTAGCATATCTGATGTTTCCTAACATTTTAAAAGGCAGCGACAGTCGAATGTCACATGATCATAACTTCAGAATGCTATTAGGGACCAATAGCTCACCAAGAGAACTATCTTGTAAGTAATTACTACAAAGTAAGTAATTTTCTGCTGCAAATGACATGATGAAGACTCCACAAATCTCTTGTACCCACCATGGATACCTGGAGGAAGATACTGAGCTCATTTAGAAAAGTTTAAGTCCAGAACACTTATACTGTATTCTGGACCTAATGCAGAGCTCACTGTCGTGAGGTACCACTCAAAACTAATATCTTCCTCCACCCTCTAATAGTTTTCAGCAGTATATCCAAATACAGTACATACAATCTCCCAAACCCAAAGAAACCCGCTGTTAAGCTTCTTCCGCAAAGGCACGGGGGCTACAACTTGCTCTTTACCTTTAAGGGAATGCCCTGATAACCTTTCAAACCACTGAACCCCTAAACACTTTTTTGATGAGTCAGGACTTTAATCTCTGTAGTAATTTTCTCCCACATTCTGCCGTGTATCTATCTTACATGGGATTGCTTGATCACTAGAACCAATCAACTTCATGTTATTATATAGTGAACTAGCATGAGATTCTTCAGAAATTAAGAAAATAAAGATCTTCTAGACCACACTGTGACTGAAATCATGACAGTTAGCACATCCTGGGACAAGACACTAAACATGTACTGTTTTCCTTCTCATGTAAAAGGGAATTGGACTAATTTTCCTTCATAAGTGGGATTGAAGAGAAAACATTCTACTGATTGGAAACCATATATCAAGTGCTGTAGTTACTGTTAGTCAAGGCCCAGAGAGAGTTGTCCTCTGCAGCTACAGCTGTAATTAAAGATGAGGTTAGGTTGACATGAGACAGTGCACTAGAGTATCTCATACAGAATAGAAAGCGGATTGTTATTAAAATAGATGTCAATTTCTAGTTTGGTGTTAGTTTGAAATTCTTTTAAAACCATTAAAGTAAACTGAATATCCCATCTTGTTATTCATATGGTAAAACAAATGATAGAATGACAAAGCTAAATGCAGTGTATTTATATAGTGACAATTTCTTGAAACACTGTCAATCACTGTGCTACATGACATATATAGTGATAAAGTTAGTGTTCAGAGAAGTTAACTTGCGAAAGTCACACAGTCATTACCTGGAAAAGTCTGAGATTCAAATCTGGCCAACTTGAAAGCCACTATACTTTCCTTTACAGAATCTTACTTTCTAGTTTATTGCATAGTTTCAGAAACTTTTATTTTCTAACATTTATTTTATAGCAACTACTATTTTCACAGACAAGCGGAGGGGAATAAAAAGAACAAACATGGCAGAGTGACATAAAATTGCAGAATTTACCCCATCTACCCCTAGGAATCCTATATGTCTATTGTACTTGTTCTCAAACATCCTCACAGATGCCCCTTTAGACCAAAGAGAACTAAGTGCATGTCTGTAATGTTCTCCTTTGTGTCTTCTGATGGGTATGGGTTTTGCTGAAAGGTGGGTGAAATGGGGATGGGTCTGGTGAATATTCAAAGTGATTTTCTTTGTGTAAGTTAAGACTCCAGGGCTGGACAGCACAAGAGTATATACCCATGAAAATGGGTTTTCTTCATTTCACATTTAGAGTGAAACAAAATAATATTATAATCCTCCTGACCTTTTTATTCATCACAGACTGCAAAATCCTGGACTTCTCATCCTCTATGACTATTCCTCATAGTCAGAAGGAATCTTTTTCCTTGTCCGCACAGTCACTTAAGTTGGTCTAGACCCATTACAGACTATAGCACTATTATATAGGCAAGAAAAACAGTTGGTCTAGAGCATTAGGATAACTCCAGAACAGCAGAAAAATTAAGAAACCAAGTCAGCAATTGTGGCAGTTCCTAGAATTTAGGAGTACTTTATATACCATTCAGATATGTAGGCCAAACCAAAGTATCTTTGTAAAGGATGAATCCCATTAGGGGGTAAAAAAAAGGCATAGAAAGAAAATGACTTTTAAAGGTTCCTTTTTACACTTCTCTGTGCTTCCCTTTCTGGTTTCAATAGATATACTTGGTCTCCTGATATTGTATTATCCTTTATTTCCTAATCTTTTAAAATAAAGTGACCTCAGTCTTGCAGGTGGTAAAAATGGAAATGACTGAATAAACATTATGCCACAGATGAGAATTGCTCTATAAAGTTAAAATTTGTTCTTCTTTATGTTTCTTTTCTAAAGTGCATGCATTCAATTCCCTGTTTGCCCTTTCTTCTATTTTAATATAATCGAGTGGGAAATTATGTTCTCTAGAATATGTTCTTTGTGGAAGACGTTAGATAGCACACTCACTATAGGAAAGAAAATTCTTCCTGAAACTCTTTACCCAGCATTGAGCTATACTTTGTATCTTACAAAAAATCTTTCTATATGTTTTACACTACAGAACCCTGAACATTAAATGCTTTCTGCCACCTCCATGAGAGTTTTGTTGGTGCTGTTCAAGAGAAGGGCACAATTTATTTTAACATTGTTCCTGTATTCATCAAAGAAAACTGTCTCCTCTTGAGTTTTTTCCTGAAGCTATCTCTTTACTTAATTGTTACTAAATTAAACTTAGTTATATGTTGAGCAACCTCACAATATTTTCTACATCCCTTAACCTAATTTACATATTTATATTTTTACGGAAATTAAATATTTTTTTCATTTATATTTATTATAATTGGTTCTTTAATACAAATACACTTTTTCCCTCATAGTAGAATATTTTGGGGGCACTTGTGCCAAATTTCCCTATGGCCTACTCATGGAGTGTGTGTGTGTGTGTGTGTGTGTGTGCGTGTGTGTGTGTTTTGGGGGATTATTTTCAGCATATGGACTTCATGCTGGGGTCTCAGTTCTAGATTACTGCCTGGTATGTCCCTAAGGCCATATACATCTTCTTTCTTTTGGTGTATTTCAAAAACTCCAAATTTCATATAAAGCCCCCTGGGCTACCATAACATCAGAATTTAATCTAATTACTTTGAATTTAAATTCTCAATGCATTTCTACCATCATTTAAGGATGTGTGTGTGGACACATGCACAAGTACTATTTTGTTTTAATGTAGGTGTGTTTGAAAAGTAAATTTGTTGAATTTTATTTAACATTTCTAGTTAGGAGTAGAAATCTTGCTTATACTCATTTCCAGGCTACCATGTTGTTGAAAGATCACAATTTCAATTTTTAACATTCAGTATCAGTTCTTTATTTTAAAAGTATCTATCTACACTTGTCCCAAATCGGAAACTAGACATTCTAAAGGGATTAGCTTATATATTTATTATTATTAGTCATTATCACTTGTATAGGTAAACACAAATTAAAAAAAAAAAAAAAACCAAAAACCTCTCCTTGTTGAAAATAAGGAAAGAAATTCCCTGTATCCCCTTTTTCTAAGAGCATTTGCTTCAGGTTTAGAATTACAATTGTAATTCTTTTTCTGTCTCTTTGAAATGTATATGAATCTTTTAAAAGCTAAATAAGCCTCTTTCTCAAGGACCTGGGAACTATCTCTCTGAAATGTAATCAAGAAAGATGCTGCTCCTATCTCCCAGTTATAGGCACTTAGCTCTTACAGTGCCTTGCTCCAAAACTACTCCCTGTCATGAAGACCTGAGAAGTTTATTTTTCCTTTGGATAAAGCCATTTAACTAGCACAGATGGTCACCCCAAATGCTAGATGCTTTTAGGATGAACTCTGCAGGATAAATGTTGTCTAGTCCTCTTTCTTACTTGCAGATTAGTCATTGTTTATCTTAAGAACATGTATGCCACGGGGTGTTACCTACTTACCTATAATAAAAGGATGAGCTATCTTATATGCATCACATTCTGGTTTAATTTTTATTCAATAACATAACTGTTTTCTTTCTCTTACACCTTTGTGAAGAGATTTTCTGGTTTGACAGGAAATTTTGCATTTAATTGTATTTCCAAAACACACCTTAGCCTTAATTGATTATAATAATAATTGTAATAATAATTATAATAGAAAAGAGTGAACCAAGTTATACAGCATACAATACTGCACACACATATTGTGATGAGGGAGAAAGAACAAATGTTGATTCAGATTAGGAAGTCCTGCTGCAAAGAAAAGAAAATATTATAGTACATTTTAATGGGTAATCTGAGGGCAGGAAGAAGGTACTTTTAGAGTTTGATACAGAAATATGGAGAAGGAAGATGATCATGGACTAAATACAGCAAAAAAATTATCACAAAAGACAAAAGTACATTTTAATTTTATCTAAGTTGGTTTGATAGGAACTGATAAATATGAATGAGAGAACTTAATGATTCAAAATGAAATACTAATATGATGTTGTTAAATGTATATATATGCTGAAGGACAACAGAATATACCACTCAAAACATGCCTGTTTGTCTTATTGATCATTTTGAGCTATAGGCACTTGAGAAACAACACTCTCTCTGAACTTCCTCACCCATCTACAGACAGATCCTTCAAAACGAACTTAATTGTCATAGATCCCCTCCCTGGAAGTTTTATCACCAGGGAGGACTGAGGACTGATTTTCATCACCAGAGAGGACACCTGAAGAAGACATCACACCCAGACACCAGACAGTGTCACAAACCACCAGACGTCCCAACTTCCTTATTTCCTTCTTTCCCTCTTTTTCTTTTTTCTCTTCTTTTCTTTTCTTTTCTTTTCTTTCTTTTCTTTTCTTTTCTTTCTCTCTCTCCCTCCCTTTCTTTCTTTCTTTCTTTCTTTCTTTCTTTCTGAGAAGGGGGAGGGGCAGAGGGAGAGGGAGAGAGAGAGAATCCCAAGCAGGCTCCACACCCAGCGTGGAGCCCAACACCAGGCCCTGATCTCACGACCCTGAGATCATGACCCTGAGATGGTGACCTGAGCCGAAAGCAAGAGTTGGATGCTCAGCCCACTGAGCCACCCAGGTGCCCCTCCCATCTATTCTTCCAAGAACTCACTCATCTTTCCTAAAAACCACTTAATCTCCCCTAAGAGGCCTACATTCCCCCCTCCCTTCCCCTGTTAAGATGGTATTTAACCCTGAATTCTAAAGCCACCTCTTCAGGTTACTTATCTTTCCTGGGTATCTCCTATGTATACATGAAGTATACATGTTAATAAACTTCAGTTTGTTTTTCTTTTGTTAATCTGTCTTTCATTACATGAGAGGTCTCAGCCAAGAACTCAGAAGGGCAGAGGAAAAATTAATTTTTCTCCCCTAAAGTACATATATAGTTATATACATTACAATTTTATATCTATAAAAAGCCTTCTAAACTCGGTAAATCATGTTATATGAGTGTCTGAAAATGTTTTCAGTTTTATGCTAAGTTGACCTGATCAGTAAGATAAAGAGGAAAAATTTACATGGTTGACCTTCCAAATCAAGATTATAAGAAACACATTACATTTATATGTTTCTGGTCATAACCATGAGATGGACTAAGGTCACAGTAGGAGCCCAACTAAGTTAAAAACTGTTCTAGACAAAAATTAAACTGCATAAGCACTGGATGTTCAGATAATAGGGCCACTCTCACATACTAATGATATTATAATGAGATAAATAATAGGTCCATTTAGAAAAGAGTTATTAGCAGCTCATCATCTTGTGATCTAGCTAGCTCCACTCTGATTGAAGATCTGGACAGGAGCTCGAGGGGGATTTGTGAGGTGGACCAAGGATGGGATCACAAAGCATAGACCCAGTAGTTAGCAAAATAAATCACACTGAGCCTCTGAACATGATGAGAACTTCTTGGGTGCAATACAAATGTATTATTTCTTTCACTTATTTGAACATGGTCACTTCAAAATTAGCCAAGCTGTTTTATGTATTCTTGTGGCTCCATTTTGCCTGTCAACACTGTTACAAGAAAAGAAACCTGACCTGAGAAAACAGAAATTACTCTCCTGGTAACCTATGTGAATTATCTGGGGACTGCAGCAAGCATGCAGCCTGTTGATTAGAGTGTTCTTTCAGATCCTTCATTCTGTCAAAGAGGGCTGAGTCCTCCTTAAGGAGGGAGAAGGAATAAAATAGGAAGTCAATATACTAGAATTATAGTGGGAAGAAGAGGAAAAGAAATCTAGCATGAATTTAGGAAAATTGGAGAATTATATTCCAAACCATCAGGATTCCTAAAGCGCTTTAGAAAATCAATAGTAATGTCTAGGCAACACTTTATTGAAAGGAATTTCTGAAGCATTTATTGAATCCTGAACTTTCAATTGAGAACTCTGATTTTAGGCCTTTGCACATTGGCACATATATTGATTTCATCCCCTTAATTTTTAAGAGCACAACTGAATGGTGAATCACAAAGAACCCTGTGGTTTACATAGTTGAGAAGTTACTATCTCTCCTATTACCTCAGAACTCAAAGTGAGACAGAATAATAGTAAAAAGGAAAGAGAGGCCACTAAGTTCTCTGCCCTGAGCTATGTCCTTTATTTTATTTTTATTTTGTTCTTTATTATACTTTTTATGTTCTATATTTTATTTTTATCTTTTATTTTATTTTTTATTATATTCTTTATTTTATATTTAATTTTTATAAAAATAAAAAATATTTCATTTTATATATATTTTATATCTTTAGTTTATTTTTATATTCGCCGAGCTCTGTTCTTTAAACAGTGGTCGTAATTGAAGTATTAGCCATTTTCAAGATAGAATATTTGTTATGGCTGTTCTCTGTCATCTCTTTAAAGAGATACAGTGTGAAGATAATGAAAACTTTTAAACAGTTTGCTTTTGCATTTGAAGCTTTAATTTTGTTTAAAGGAGTCCCCTGTATATGTTTTCATTCCAAGTAATGTGAATTTCTACTTTAAAATAGTAATTAAATAAAGTCATAATTTTAGTGGTAAATAGAATTTTAATAAATTTGTCTGATAAATGAAGTCATTTATATAATAAATGTTTTTATATCCACTTTGTGGTGTGTAAAACTTTGAGAAATCTTGATTGACTTGAAACTTAATGAACTTAATGAAACTGAAAGCTTTTTCTGTAAAGGTACACAAATAATTATTTTGTATTTACTTTGGGCTGTGCCGGCTGGCCATAAGTTCTTGATGTTGCAATTATTCAACTCTGCCCTTGTAGTATGAAAGATGTTATAGACAATTTTTAACATAATAAGTGTGGCTGTGTTCCAATAAAACTTTATTTACAAAAATAGGCAGCTGGTTAGTTGGACCTGTGGACAGTAAGTCTACATGAATCCTGCTAAAAAAATATGTAAAAAGTATATTTTCTCATTACAAAATCTTTGAAATAGCTTAAAATTATAGAAAAATAAAGTGGAAAATTTATACTATTCATAATCCTTCTATTACAAGATAATGGTTATTTAAATTAATATAGTTTCAGATATTTCTGTGCTCATGTGTATGAGGAAAAGATGGAATCGTATTGAATATACATTTTTTCGCCCTATTTTTTATATTAAACATTATCTTCATAGGTCTATAAAATAGTTCTGAAAACCTCGTGCTAGTTGCAAAAAATATTAAAATTTAATGGCTATAAACAGTCTTTTGTAATAATCTTCTATTGTTAAAATTTTACTATATTTCCCAAGTGTCTGCCATACTGCAATTAGTACATGTTTGACAAAGAATTTAATCACTTTTTAAAACTTAGGTTATATTTTTGAAGTGGTAACATTATATCAAAGTGTATGTTTCTTCGTTTGCTTTAATCTGGATAAGTAATGCCTAGTTTGTTTTTAAAAAGTATAGGACTTCCTATTTCATCAAACAAACATCAATAGCAGTGCTAAAAGAACTTCAACTTTTTTTTCCTAAGTTAAATGAGAGAGGAGAGAAAGCATTCTAAAAAATTATTTCCAATTTCTAAAAGGAATTAAACACATACACACTGATACACACATGACGTTTTTCTATTTATATCACACAGAGAATTTTTTTCTTCTAAGGATAAAGGGTTATAATAATTACAACTCTGCTCATTCATTTACAAAAAGCAGGGCAAGTTTCTGAAATTATCCAATCTCCCAGAAATACAAAATTGCAAGACTTACAGAAGGCATCAAAAATTAATAAACGATGTGAAATTTTGACAGGGATCTCAGCAGGCATCCCAGTAAGATCTGTGCTCAAGGATTTGAGCAAAAAGTAAAGCTATATAAACCATTCACACTTCATAGTGTATGTAGCAAACTAACAGACATTTCTTTCCCAATGTGTAAAGAAAGTCCATAGCTACAGTTTTGGGGAAGCAAATCTTGGTGGTCAAATGTACTGCAGAGTCAGTAAAAATAGGAAATAATGGCAAATGAAATACTATATATGTGTGAATACATAATATAAAAAAAAGAAATTATTTATTGTAATAGTCCTAATAAACCCAAATTAGAAAAGTATCTTGATTCAGTAGTAGACTTTAGATAATATATTCACATCTTATTCTGAAGGTCACAGAAATTCAATGTTACTTCTTCAAAGGTGAGTTTCCTGAACAGAAACCTCTGAACCTTGGACTTCAGATATGTTAACTAATAGAATTACTTAAATTGCTTGCCCACACTGCTCCTCCAATTCTTGACCTTTGAAAGAATTATTATTATTAATATTAAATATTATTATCCTTAAGCCTACATGAAATATGCTATTTTGTATATCCTAGTAAGGCAGAATATAATCTTTTGTAACATTATTTTTATTTCTTTAATTTTTAATTTTGGTAATTTTCAAGCAGAAAAATCTGAACATGTATTGTGCACATAAATGTACCTACCTAGATTCAATAATATTTGCTTTATTTATCTATCTAGGTAGCTAGACATACAGGGTTTTACTCTTTGTTTTTCTTTTTCTGAGTGAACAGAATAATTTGCAGAAAATAGTAATATTTACTCCAAACTAATTCAGCTTTCATATATAAAAATCAGAACATTCTCCTACATAATCTCAGTCTATTATTTTTTCCAAGGAAATTAACAATAATTTCCTAGTATAAAATATCTAGCACATACCCAAATTTCAAATATGCTTTTATCTCACATGATATATTTAAAAAAGATTCAACATGGATCATAAACATAAAAGCTGAAATTATGAAATTCAAGAAGAAAATCCTAATGCCCTCAGAGTAGGCAAAGATTTCTTAGGACCATAGGAATAAAAATTATAGATTGGGCTTCTTCAAAGTTAAAAAATCTTCAGGTCTCTGAAGAACACAATCGAGAAAATGAAAGGCATGGTATAGACTGGAAGAAAATAGTTGCAAGATTTATACCTGCCAGAAGACACGCATCTAGATAGATTATATAAAGAATAATTATGCCTCAATAATAAAGGCAAACAGCCACTTTTTGTAAAAGGGCAAAAGGTTTAGAAAATATTTTATGAAAGACGATATTAGAGGGGCACCTGGATGGTACAGGCAGTTAAGCATCTGACTTTTGGTTTCGGGTCAGGCTGTGATCTCACGGTTGTGAGATCGAGCCCTGCCTCGGCTCCATGCACACTCAGTGGAGGAGGAGGAGGAAGAAGAGGAGTCTGCTTGCGATTCTCTCTCCCTCTGCCTCTTCCCTTCCCACTTGTGCTCTTGCTCTCTCTGTCTCTCTCTAAAATAAATAAATAAATCTTAAAAAAAAAGAAAGAAGATATTCAAATGTTCTCTAATCATATGAAAAAATCTTTAATATCGTATTAGCCAGGGAAATGTATATTAAAATCTTGATGCGATATCACTATAAAAGTACTAATATTTAAGGGGCAACTGGCTGGCTCAGTCAGTAGAGCATGTGACTCTTGATCTCAGGGTTGTGAGTTCAAGCCCCACGTTGGGCACGGAGGCTACTTAAAAAGAGCACTAAAATTTAAAAGACTACATAATTTGCAATATCTATATAGTGGAATATCATTCAGCAATAAAAAGAATGAACTATTGATACATTCAATACCATTAAAAAGTAAGAGAGACTAAGAATGAATGAGAATATTTCTCGTATTTCATTTATTTGAAATTCTAGAAATCAAAAAATGTAACTACAATGAGAGAAAGTAATTCAATAGTTGCCTGGATCTGGGAGCAGAGATTGACCTCAAAGGGACAGGAGAAAACTTTTTAAAGTAATGGACATATTCTGTATTTTGACTGTGGAGGACATTAGAAGAATACATTTGCGGAGACCAACTGAACTATACAGTTAGGAAAATCATGTCTTAATAAAGTTTATTAAAAGCATAAGATCAGTGCAATAAGTAAAATATTTTACTTAACAGAGATTAATAAAAAATAAATACTGAGGTTTATAATGCTACCAAGTTATTAGACTGATCTGGTTAACAGGGAGTGAAGAACAACAGGAGACATTTGTTTTGATAGGGAAAAGCATTCAGCTTTAATTAGGGGGGACAAGGGCAACTTCAGTGAGAGAAGGGTGGGGGCAATTGTCCCATATTGTTAGGGAGAAAAGGGAATGAAGTCCCAATGGATTGTAATAGATATTGCTTGCATCTCAGCTGGTCACAAATCATGTAATTTATTTATAAACAATCTTTAATTTTTTTCTTGTTCACTGTGTTTATTAATAAGACATGGTACTCATAATTCAAAATCATTAAAAGTAAGTTTGATGGCTCATACTTTCATATTCCCCAGAGTAAGCTTTTAATGCCTTGAAGCACATTAATAAATAGTACTTGATTAATTATGTATCTTGTAATAAAGTTCAAAAAACATGGTTGGTTTTCTTTCTTCCTTAACTATACAAAGCAAGACCTACCTACCTATTAATTTATCCAGGCTTTAGCTAACATACTTGGTATTGCTATATCTCTTTTTCCAAGTATGTATCCAAATGCTGTCACTTCACCTTAAAAAGTAAGAATTAAACTTGCTAAGTATGATTCCTTTAAGATAACTGGGCTCAAATTTAAAAACTGGTGATAATGTATATTTGTTTAAATATCTCTTAGATTATTAAAGAATATAGATGATAGATTTCCTCATGATTATAGAATGATACTGCTGGTTTACATAGGTAACATGGAGGAGTAAGTTTGTGCTATTTGCCATTAGATCTAGATGAATTAGAAGACTGTACTCTTATTATCATTAACAATATTATTGCTCTGAATAATACTAATGTGTGTCAGTCATAAAATAGATAAGACAGTTTCTATTGTATAGTGGCAACTATGTTCAACTATTCTTTCTCTTGTTCTCTTTCTATCCATCTATCTCTGCTGTAGGTCTCATTTTCCTATTTTGCCATTCATATTTTCAGTTTGTCCAATAAGAATCACAAACTTCATGTTGTAAATTTTGGACTTCATTAATTTTTAAAACCAGCTTGTTATCTCTACCCTAACAATCTCTTAGGTTGTTCTTCCATTTGTCTTCAAATTTTTAAGAAGGTAACTAGGGGCCAGTCCCCGTAACGGTGGCCATCTGCTCTGGAGGCTATGGCTGCCCAGCTCCTGGGTGTCGTATGGTTCATCAGTGACCACAGGACCGTGGGGAGCTGCTGCCACCACTATCATGATGGAAAGGAGATGCTCAAGTGTGAGAACCTTAAAGAGGGGGAGTATAATTGTAAAGATTCAAAAAGAAATGACACTACACAAGAACCAGTTAACTGTACAAGATACACAGCTCTTGTTCCTTGTTTTTCAACACCCAACATAATTTGTAAGGCTTTTGGTGGCAACGAAACACATTTTACTGGAAATGGAGTTGGTTTTCTTAAGCCCAGGTCTTGCTGAAATGCAAATGGCTATTTGTATCAAGCGGCAGTTGCACTGGCTCTTTCCCTTGGATGGCTGGGGGCAGACTGATCTTACCTTGGATACCCTGCCTTACATTTGTTAAAGTTTTACACTGTAGAGTTTTAGAAGCCTAACTGATTTCCATTCCTATTTCAATGTAGGATTTGGGCTTCCTTGATTTTAAAAGAACACTCTCAGTATGTGGATTTCCAAGTTTTCC
This sequence comes from Ursus maritimus, assembly GCF_017311325.1. Lineage (NCBI taxonomy): Eukaryota > Metazoa > Chordata > Mammalia > Carnivora > Ursidae > Ursus > Ursus maritimus. The sequence continues at coordinate 72,651,200 of NW_024426885.1, read as the reverse complement.
ATTTTACTTCTTCACATACCATTTAATGGATCTATATAATTTTTTGTTGGTGGTGGTGGTTTTGTTTTGCTGTTTTAGTTAAAAGCATATTATTCTGAGATTTATTTGATAGAATTTTTTTGAAAGCTGTATGATAACACTCTTTCTTAGGCTACTATCTCTATGAGATAGCTAGCTTATTACCCTGATATTCTTTAATGTCCTTTCCAAAGGTAAGTTGCCACTTGTCATTTTCACTTCTGAAAAATAAAAGTATGTCTTGTTGAAAAAAGAAGAGGTGGAAGAGGAAGAGCGATAAAGAGAAGGAGGAGAAGAAGAGAAAGAAGAGGACAGGAAGAGGAAGAAGGAGGAGGACGAGGAGGAAGTAGAGGAGGAAAAGGAGAAGAAGAAAAAGAGAAGGAGGAGGAAAAAGAAGGGGAAGGAGGTAACTGTCTAGTTTCATGGAAGCTAGGAACTGAAAATCCTTTTGGAGCCCTCAAAATATTTGGTTATCCTTTCACTATTAAAATCACATCCTATTGATATTTGGGTATCAACACTGAGTTTTCCATGACTCCACGGGTAGAGGACACCTGGAAACTCCATGTTTCTCTGCATTTTGAGTTTCTTTCCTTGGGGCTGGCTTTAATCCATATCCTGTAATAACCATACCCTCGGAGTATAACAGCCTCAGTGAGTTTTGTGATTTACTGAACCTGAGGGTATTTATTGTGGACTGCACTTCCTCTAACTTCTGCAATCCACCATAATATGGTGCTCAAATCTATCTATCCTGTTCCATACCCATGGTTACTTGCCCTCATCATCATTAATGCACTACTACAACAGATTTGCACCAATTCTCTTCCCCTGGACATCAATTTTCTCCCTTTAGTTACTGCTATAAAATACAAATCTCTTCACATAGGCTTTGTCAACAATAGATCACTCCTTCACATAACATTTAATACCCTTGCAATATGGCTCCTTTCAACTTTGGAGGTTTCATATCCCTCACATCCTGCTCTCCACCAACCCCATGATTTGGTCATTCAGACTCAATCATGGTTTTCTATATAATCCATGAAATTTCTTGCCTCCGCTTTTTTGGCTTATTCATTCTTTATTCACTTGTCTATTCATCTTTCAAGACTTTGCAAAAATCTAACTCTGTAGTGCCTTCCTTTGTGGTCCAGGCAGGATTAATTTGTCTTCATTTTATATTCTTTTAGCATAGCTTATATTTATTATAGAAAATTCCATGTTTCTCTCTTATTATACTTATTTACACTGTAAGTAAATGGCAAGTCAGGAGATATATTTTGGAGGAGGGAGGGAGGAAAGTCTTCCAGTGATTAAGAGTATGATAACTTGGTATTGACCTCATCCCAAAAGTATAACTTTTACTTACAAATGCTAATGTGATCTATCCAGGCTTTGAGATGAGAAGGCTATCTGTAGAGCGGAGGCTCAGGTTTCAGTATCAGAGTAGGAAGATCTGGGTGTTTGAAGAAGTGGAGAGAAGAATTACTTAAATGGGCAGACTTAATAATAGGAGTGTGATTATTTAAAAAGTGTTTACTATGTGCCAGGCACTGCATTAAGCATTTTTTATGCCTTACATCAATTATGAAATCCAGAAAGGCAGAACAGTGGCGGAAGAATAAGTAAATGGTAATATATTTCAAACTCCAAATCATTAGGCCAGGAACTACATCCATTATTTCCTCTGTGTTCTTTGAGCTTTCATTATATGTGGGACATAAAAACTAAAGTGCAAAATGAATAAAATCTTCCTTCATGTAACATGCCATCTAATAAAAGAGAAAAGACAATATACGTATTTTTAATGCCATGGGAAGATTATTAGGGGGTAATATAATGTAACACACAGAAACACAGAAGACAAATTATCCTTCTCTAAGGATACTGGAAATATTCTCTGAGGGGGTAGTATGTGAACTAGGACTCTAGGGAACAGTATTATTTTTCCTTATGATACAGACATTCTGGTCAGAAGGTAAAGGAAATACAGAGCCATATGGAGTTCATGTCACTTTAGCACGAAAGAATTTTCCACCTTTATACCTTAAATATGTTTTATATTTTTTTATTATTTTTTTAAGATTTTATTTATTTCTTTGACAGAGAGAGAGAGACAGCCAGCAAGAGAGGGAACACAGGCGGGGGAGTGGGAGAGGAAGAAGCAGGCTCCCAGCAGAGGAGCCTGATGTGGGGCTCGATCCCAGGACTCCGGGATCACACCCTGAGCCGAAGGCAGATGCTTAACGACTGAGCCACCCAGGTGCCCCATTAAATATGTTTTTTATTAAACTTATTAGAGGCAGCAGCTTCACCAAGACTTTGGATTTCTTTAAAAAAGATAATATATTTCTCAGCATATGACATATGAACTTCTACTGCAACCACTAGGTGTACCTGGGGGGCTCAGATGGTTAAAATTCTGCCTTTGGCTCAGGTCATGATGCCAGGGTCCTGGGATTGGGCCCTGCGTGGCTCCCTGCTCGGTGAGAGTCTATTTCTCCTTCTCTCTGACCCTTGCCCCTGCTCATGTTCTCAATCTCTCTCTCTCTCTCTCTCAAGTGAATAATAAATCTTAAAATAAAATTAAAAAGGCATATTTATTGCTAAGGACTGATAATCATGTGTCACACAGAGGTTCCCTATCTTTAATTACTTAGTTTGAATGAGGTAGGCACTAGTATAAATATCTTCCCCTGAACTTCCCCTGTAGATAATCTTCCCACCATCTTAAAACATTCCCCTCCAACTTCTTTCAGTTGCTTAGGCCAATCTATGTAGCTTTTCTTCAGTATTTTGATTTGTGTTTTGGCCTTTTGTTTGATTCTTTATATCCCTATCCTAAATGTATTTATTTTTTGTACAGAATTCTTTTTTTGGTCCTTGTCTATAATGACAAATGCACTTTTTAAAAAGATAATGATAGAAGCAGGAAAGTATAAGCTATATATTTTAAGAAGATGGTTGGTTTGTTGCATTATAAAATGATACAGATTGAACATTTAATATTATTCATAAAGAGAGTCCTTGGATGGCTCACTTTAGAAAAACAGAACCACATTAAATTCTTTTATTCTTTTTAAATTATTATTTGAGAGAGGCAGAGCAAGCACGAGTTGGGAGAGGGGAAGAAGGAGAGGGAATCTCAAGCAGACTCCACGCTGAGGCTGAGCATGGGGCTAGATGCAGGACTCGATCTCATGACCCTGTATCATGATCTGAGCCCAAATAAGGAGTCAGATACTAAACCGACTGACCCACCCAGGCACCCCAAGATTCTTTTACTTTTTTTGTACAATAGCCTCTTATTTCTTTTGGGAAGTGCCACTGTGCGCCCACCCATGGTTCTTTATCACTGGGCTAATATGTCCATATAAGCACTGCAAACTCTTTCCCAAGACATAAAATGAATTTGGGTCAGACTGGAATCATTGTCTCTTAAAAAAAGATATATACTCTGTCCTTTAATTTCAGCAATATTTACACATTAGAACAGCTTTATAAAGTTCAGTCTACAGAAGGTTAACAGCATTTTCCTTTCTGTATTTAAAATGCTCACATTTTATTTATCTTGCAATTAACATAAGCACAAATGTCAAGAAAGCATTGGACACCCACTGCTTGATGGCTTTTATACAAACCTCAAAATCCAATTGACATTTTGTGCTATTTTCTCTTCTTATTTATACCTCATAATAACCATTTGCTTTTCAGAATTTTTATTTTTAGAATTTTGCTTACATTACTGGGTAGATGTAGTATGTATCATCATTTCTTCCCAAATGGCCAGCCACGATAGAAAAAAAAAAAAAATCTTTCAAAAGTGGCATATCAGAATGACTTTGGGATGTAATTTAATGTCACATTGCTTAAGTTTATTTCCCCACCCTTTACTTCCCTCCTCCTCAAAGTGCCAGGAGATGAAAGTAGAATTTTCCACATTCAGTCATTGTGTAATCAACCACATAGCATGGTATCCAGCAACACTATTCTTAGCTATGATATGTATGTGATGTGTATATATATACCTATATACGTATATGTATCTTACATTTGGCTTCTTGATAAAAATTGTGAAAGTCAGCATATATAATGTGCATAAAAAACATTAAAAAAGTGTCCAGTTTAGAATCTTCATGATATGTATTTGGTTTTGGCCACTGATTGTAGGTGACTTCACCCGATTTTGTAATTATTGTACCTGATTTATAACTGAGAAAAAAGCTATATTGCAAAGGAATTTGAAATATCTAGATTATTACATATTTTCTGTGTGTATTAATTAAAATAAAAATTCTTATCTCTTCAATCTTCAAAAATGAATGTAAATGACTATTCTTATCTTTCATTAATATGTCCAATACATATATTTCCAGAATGATGTTTCACACTAGGTTTGTATTTCATATTTTATATACCATATACTACAATGTTTTGAAATATACTCCAATACAATTTTATTGTATTATAAATATCAGATGTCATTTCTGGCACTTGATATACTTATATAATCCCTGTTAAATAATTTTTCACTATATCAATTCTGATATTTACATACTAAGCTGAGGAAGTCAATTAGCAATTTTTCAAGTTACCTCAAAACTAAATGCAAATAATTCCTTTAGATTCTGAGGAATTAAAACCAAAGCATATACCAAAATATAAGCAGAGGAACCGAGTAAGCCTATACTGAAAATGCCTACCTGCACTTGTGTTGTTATATGTCCTTTAGCTAGCAAGTTAATATACTTGGAACAGTGCGAAAAGTCTTGGTAGTTATTAAACTAAATAACTGACTTTTATCTAAGCCTAGATGTTCCTATTCTTAGACAAGTACTATGACACTTACAAGACAAATGCAAATGAAAAATTTTCAGAGAAAATTTTTGAAACCACACATCAAGATACTACTTACACTTAATTTACATTTTTTAGGAGACTTAAATATCTGACTTTCCAGATTGCCATTCATGTGAGAAAAAGGAGCAACAGGCAGTACAAATGTGGCCTGTGAGAAGTGACTCCTGGGAGTAAGGCAGGAGACAAATTTTATACCAAATTGACACAAAGATCCTAAAGCTAACTGAACTTACCAGTGTGAAGAAGTAAAATCTACTTTGTGTTCTAAGGTATTACAAGCACTTTGGAGTGTTACAAAATGAGTAAGTATGTACACTTATTGTTGTGGGCTGAATTGTCTCTCCCTCCACATTTGTATGTTGAGGCTCTAAACCCCAATAACTCCAAGTATGACTGTATTTGCATAAAGGACCTTTAAAGGAGGGATCTAGGACATTTCTTTAGCTATAAATGGGCATTCTCTTTATTGGTTACCATTTAGTTAAGTACTAAGAATGAAACAGATGAGGACTTTTAAATGGCATTCTTTTTAAAATCTGAGATATTAGAAAGAGGTTTGATTGGAATTTAGACCACTATATTAACAGAAAATTCCCTGACAGTCCTTCAAGAAGTAGGCATGATATTATAACTTACAGAGGGGAATATGAATTAGTGCACTGTTGGTCTGCCAGTGACCATGTATGGGTTCTCTTGATTCTCCTGCACACATACCATGAATGAGAAATGAACTCTGGTCTGCTAACAGTGTAAGACACAAAAGCTTTAACCTTTTCTTGCATTTAACAAAGCAATATGCTTGCCAAGGAAGTAGATTTGACAGGATCATCTGACTGCATATTCAGAAGAGAAGTGTAATCTGTCCCTCTAACTGGCAAACATCTGTTGGCAATCTGCACACGCAGATACCTGAGCCAGCAAGACAAGCTCCCATTCTTTAAGGTGCAGAGACTGTGGTGAAAGTTGTGGAAGTGGGAAGCATGATCTGCTACTGACTATTTGCTCCTTTCCTTCAGGAATTTTGTGTCTCCAGGCTTCATTTACAGCAATAAAAATCAGATTATAAATGAAATCTGATTCTGTTAAATGTTGCCACATAACAAACTACCCCTAACATTTCATGCCTTAAAACAACTATTTTAATTTGTTCAAAATTTGTTGTGTTAGGAATTTGGGAAGGGCTTGACTGGGTGGTTTTCTGATCCTTGTTGCAGCAGGTGGGAAGACAGGGGCAGGGGATCTCATCCTCCAGGGCCTTTCCAGGTGGCACAAGTTTCTCCCAGAAGGACAGTCTTAGGGTAGTCATTTTTATATCATAGTTGAGGGCCTCAAAAGTAAAAACTCCAAGACTAGAAGGAAAAGCTGCCATCTCTTAAGGCCTAAGTCCAGAAACTGCCAGAGTCACTTCTTCCGCAATTTATTTGTGAAATTGATCACAAATCCTTCCTACATGAAAGGGAAGGGGAGAGAGATCTCTCTCAAAGGAAGGGGTATCAGAGAATTTGTGGCCATCTTAATTTGCCATAACTGCTGAGTCTTCCTAAAATACTGGTAAATGGTAAACTGCTAGTTTAGAAACTCAGTTCTAAGCATGGTACAAAGATGCACGGACTTCCCAGGAAAGTAATGTTAAAAGCTTTTAATCTCTAAAAACAGAATTGATTTGAAAAGCATTACTCTTTTATTTTATCAAGGTAAGCTTTGGAAGGAGAAGTCATATTTTTCCTATTTTCCCATTGTTTTAAGCAGGGATCGGCAAACATTTATTCTGTAAAATGCTAAATAATTAGTGTTTAAGGCTTTGCTGGTCATAGTTTCTACCACAACTACTCAGCTCTGCTGTTGAAACTTGAAAGCAGCTATAGACAATAGGTAACTGAATGGGCAAGGTTTTGTCTCAAAATGTTTTTACTTAGAAAAAACAGAAGGCCCCCAAAAAGTTTACTTAGAAAAACATTTGTCTTATAGGTTGAAATTTGCTGACCTCTGGTGTAGAGTACTTAACACTGTATAGGGAAATAGTTTTCATACATGCATTAGCATACGAGGCAAAGACAAGTATTTGTCAGTTTGTTGAATGATATCACTGACTTGCTGGAAAACCAGATTTTACATACAAATGAATGATTTTAGTTACAATTGGGTAATTTCTACTTAAGTAAAATAAGTTTAAAAATAGTTACAACTTTTAAAAATGTGGCCTTTTTTATATTTTGAAGAATTAAACTTTATGATCTAATTAAATGATAACCAAAATAACTATAATTACACTAGCAATTACAACTACACAAACTTAAATGTGATTATGATGGAATTGTTTTAGTGACAATCTGTAGTATTTATGAGTAAAAAAATCAATTTTTCATATGGGAATTAAATGGCAAACTAATTAACTATAACTGAAGTAGGTCATTCTTTTAAAACTGGAGACATTCGTCTCTCAAAACATCTACTACATATCACACACACAAAAACACAAAACTCTCAAGAATACAGACAAGGTAAAAGTAGTATCTGAATTGTCCTACTATTCTGTTTTTATACCTGTAAAATGAAAATCATTGACTCAAAATGACTTCTCAACTCCATTCTTATTCTTGGGGTTTAGAACTAATTATTGAGGTTTGAGATATTCTAATTCTCACATTGTATTTCTACTGCCTTTCTCATTCATCCAACTTAATCAAATATTTGTTCAATAAAACCACAAGTGCTTGTTCTGTAGCACTGTGCTAAAAGTTTGCAATGTAACTTTGAACAATACAATAAGGACCCTACCCTCACGGGAGATATTTTCAAAAGGAAAGAGACAGTCAGACTTGCTCAAGAAGAGAAGTTGAGGTGGGTTCCTGTTTGAAGGAAGCTAGGCTCTGTCATCAGGCTCTTGCCACTTACACTTACTGTCATGACATCACTTGCTCAGCCCATGTGTGACCAGAGGTGACTCTTCCCATGGTGCCTGTATCATGGATTATCTTGGATATGTCTTCTCTTTGCAGTCATCTCATATACTGCTGTTCCCTGTGTTCCTGGGACCTCTACTGCCTTTGCCTCTCTGTCTCCACACTCTTCTTAACCATAGCACTGGAGTTTGTCCTATTGTTTCTGCTGTAACCAAGTGTGCTTGCTCTAACCAAATCTAAGGCCAACCTGAAAATTACAGATGATGCCCTTATCATAGCTCTCCCAAGTAGCTAAACTGTGGGATGTATTATCAGAGTATGCTTCTTCTTGATAAAATACTTAATCCTCATCCTTCCCAAAGTAAAAATGTGATGTGAAATTAACTGACTAGTACATCAAAAGCTATTAATACTAAGATTATTTTTGACTTGAAGTGCATAGTCATTATCTCCATGGATCAGTGGAAAGCTGAACTCTTCATTTCATTTCAACGGAGGATCAATATGTAATAAACGGCTAAAGTGCACCAGAACCAAGGTCAGTAACACAATTTTAAACTAGTTTGATATCATCAGTCTTATTGTGACTTTAGTTGTTACAAATTGGAAATTTTTTTCTTGTAATCTCACTCATGATTCTAATATAATCAGATTGATTTGTGAATGTTAATTTCTTAAATCACAGTTTATTAATCTTTAAAAATAACAGGAATAAATTCCACTTCCAGCCAAGATAGAATAACAAATCCAGATTCTTCCGAAAGAACTAAATTTAAAAATGAACAAAACATACGAAACTGTTATTTGCAAGGTTCTAGACATCAGACAATGAGGGACAGTGATCCCTAAGGAAACAAACCAGCAAATACCTAGGACTGCCTCAGCCAAATATACTTTTCCAGGGCATAGTCCAAAGAGGTGGAACCCAAGTGGAGTTTGGCATACTCCCTGACTATGAGGAGACTGGGGATACCAGTGCAGCCAGAATTTTTAGCACAGTGTCAGAGACAATAGAGCAGCAGAGACAGAGAACTCCAGATCTGCAGAGTCTCCTCTGAGTATTAATCCAAGTACTGATTACTACATGCACATGAGAAACCTACCTAATACTGGAGAAAAGTTCACCAAAAACAATTACTGGTAACAGTGCCTGACATTTCCTCTTGGTTGTGAATAGGGCCTGTTCTCTTCAGGCACACTGGAAAAACTTGTAATTCATAGCGCATTACACAGAATACACAGAAGAATCTTGCCTCAGTAATGGAAGAAAATTAGACTAAGATTGAGCACTGTTCTTGTCAAGCATAACAAATCTTAAAAGCAAGACCCAAAGATTCAAATTATTTCCAACTAATTTAACTAGGTCCCAGAGGATAAAGAATGTATATGAGAATACAAATAAATCCAACACCCAACATAACAGAATTCACAATCACCAGGCACAAAAAGAAAGAGGAAAAATTGACCTATAATTGAAAGCTAAGTCAATAAATAATCTATTGATCTGTAAAGAAGGCAGAAAAAGGGGAGAAAGAGAAAAAAGTACAGATGAGATATATAACAAATAATAGCAAGATGATGATGAATTTAAACCAACCATATTAATAACACATTAAATGTAAGTAGGTTAATGCTCCATATAGAAGTCATAGATGGTCAGATTAGATCTTTTTAAAAAGCACATGCTGCCTCATAAAAAAACCCACAATTCATGTGTGTAGAGACCAAGGAATTGAAAGTAAAAGGGCAGGAAAACTATAACCTATTATTTCCCTAGAACTATTGTTTTAATTATCAAAAACAAATAATAATAAAGCATTTTAAATTTTGTTCCAACTGAGTAATTTCACTGTTGCATTAACTAGAGAAATAAATTCTACAGTTTGGAATGATAATACAATTTCATTAACATACAACATCAAACCAAAAGAGTAATAAACTTATTTTTTTCTTTATGAAAAGACTTTTTACTTTTCTAAATTACCAGCTAGATGATTCAAATTCCTGATTCCATTAAAAATACAAAATGCAAATTTCTTTTATTTTTTTATAATAATATTTCTTTATTATATTATGTTAGTCACCATACAGTACATCCCTGGTTTCTGATGTAATGTTCAATGATTCATTAGTTGCGTATAACACCCAGTGCACCATGCAATACGTGCCCTCCTTACTACCCATCACCAGCCTATCCCATTCCCCCACTCCCCTCCCCTCTGAAGCCCTCAGTTTGTTTCTCAGAGTCCATAGTCTCTCATGCTTCATTCCCCCTTCTGATTACCCCCCTTTCTTTATCCCTTTCTTCTCCTACCGATCTTCCTAGTTCTTATGTTCCATAAATGAGAGAAACCATACGATAGTTGTCTTTCTCTGCTTGACTTATTTCACTTAGCATTATCTCCTCCAGTGCTGTCCATGTTGCAGCAAATGTTGAGAAATTGTTCTTTTTGATAGCTGAGTAATATTCCATTGTATATATGGACCACATCTTCTTAATCCAGTCATCTGTTGAAGGGCATCTCGGCTTCTTCCACGATTTAGCTATTGTGGACATTGCTGCTATGAACATTGGGGTGCATATGGCCCTTCTCTTCACTACGTCTGTATCTTTGGGGTAAATACCCAGTAGTGCAATGGCTGGATCATAGGGTAGCTCAATTTTTAACTTTTTAAGGGACCTCCACACTGTTGTCCAGAGTGGCTGTAGAAAAATAAGATTCCACTGGACGTCTGTCCTCTCCATTCTCTTCTTTTAGGAAGAAGATTCTGCCACTTCTAGCAGCTAAAGGAAACACTTGGAATATCGATGAGCCTTAACAGAGGTAGAAAACAGCTTTCTAACAAATGCCAAAACAGTCTGATGGTAAGCTTGATTTAACAATTAAGATCTTACATTTCAGTTTAGATTTCTATTCCTCCGGTAAAATTACTTAGGTAAGTATTGCAGCAATGATTAGAGTTAGTAACCCTGGGAAAGCATTTGCCACTGACTGGAAAATATAGGACATGAAATTCAAGCACCTGTGAAATTTAGAACTCTGTTCCTCATTGAGAATTCTAAAAACAGTAATCATTATTGGGAAGAGAATGAATAGTTTTAACAAAAAAAGTTTACACAAATACACACTTCATAAATGTGTTATCAAATTAACTTGATTTGAGTTCAAACTTTTAAACTATTGGGTTCTTGCTCATGGAACATATTTGTGTTAGGATATCTGTACTTCAATGAACTAAAAATATCTATATTGTTTCAGAAGGTTTTCTGGACAGAATGATCTTTATGTTGCAGCAGTAATGTTATTTATCTCAAGTTTCCAATCACTAAATTTTTATCCAAATGAGAGATGGCATTTATAAATAAATCTATTAAAATTTTTCCTGTGGATAGTTTAGTATTTATTCCTTGTGAAAAATTTTTATGTATTATCTCAAAACATGTATCTAAATGTTTGCATCTTTCTTAGAATACATTCTTTTATTTAATAAAAATTGCTACCATTTGCTGTGTGCACTGTATATTACAAGGTTTATATACCTTACTCAAATAATCTTTACAAATACAAAATCTGCCTCTACAACATTGCTTGTAAGAGGTAGAGGTAAGATCCCGGCTCATTCTTTTCTAATGTTCAAGTTTATGATCCTTCATTTCACCATGTCACTTCCCCATATAGAAGAGCTCAAATATAATCCCATGATAGCATATGGACAGATGTTTCTCCCACAAGTAAAATAAAAGTATCTTACCTAAAAATTAAGGAATATGCTATATATATAATCCCCTGAGAAAGATTTATAATACACATTAATCTATAATATTTTTCAGAATACTGATTTTTCAACTCCTTCCCTTTCCATTTAAGTGCATCCAAATTTATTTGAATGTAGCACTCTTCCTTAGGATTTTTTATTGTTATATTTTTACTGTCCTGACACTTATTAACTTCACAAAGAAGTAGCATTGTCTGACTTGTTCCCATGTATAGGAAAGGATGACCTACATTAAAGACATTCAACATCAGTTTTACATTATAACTTTTTGAGAAGCCATTCAAAGCAAAGAAATCCACTTTGTTTTCTAATATGAATGCCTACAACTTCAGGATGTTCAAAAAGATAACTATAGAGAATATAAAATTCCTTCCAAAAACTCATCTTGTTGGGAAAAGAACACAGTTGCCATAAATTGCCCAAGTCCTATCTTTTTTCCTTTTTTCCAGCACCTCTGGGTTAGGTACAGAATAATTGGGCATGCTCATAAACAAGACCATACAATTGCCCTTTACTCATCCACTGAATCCCACAGACAACTACCATGTTAAACTGATCCGTCTGTCAGCCAAATAAGATTTTTTTTTCTTTCCCCTCTTTTAAATCTAAGAAAAAGAGAAGTCTCATTTATTACAGATAGTACCAAAGTAAGAAAGGAAAAAGACGTATGAGCTATTGACTCATATAGCATCAAAAAGAGGAAAATTATTTCAACAGCATGAAAGACTTCAGAGATTTTATGAAAAAGTCTAAAAAGCAGGCATTGGAAAAAACGTGAAGTTGTGAAGTTTCTCATGCAACTGGTATCACATTAAGTACAACCTAGTTTATTCCATCCAAATACCAGTCTTCCTTATGATATCACCAGCAACCCAGAGACCACCACAGAGTTCCTAGACACCCAGTTCTTGTTGTTTTGTTTTGTTTTCATTGCAACATGTTTCACTTCCCAAGGGTCTCTTTCCTTTTCCAAGAAATGCCGTACAGCCAACATTGCTTTCATCCTCCTTTTGAAAATCTTAACTGGGGAAAAAGAAGACCTGAAGGTGGGTTTGGGAATCAAGGATGTCTTCAAACACTCAAGCACTGCTGGGTGCTTCGGGGCACAGAAATAGACTAACAAGATGAAGTTAGAAGGAAGTATTATGACTCCAAGTAAGAAGGAACCCTGATTCTTGCATTCTCTTTACGCACTTTGCTGGGTGCATTACCCATGTTCCATCATTTAACGTTCCAATCACTTCATGATGTACAGATTATTACATTTCTCTGCTAAATAAAAATGTTGTACCTCAAACATGTAGTTTACATGCCCAAGATGATATAATAAGTAAGTGTTGAGGCTGGAACACAAATATGACTATCTGATACCAAAGTCTACCATTTATTCCACTGCACCCAGTGACTTCCCCCTGGACTGCATTCCATTCTGTGAAATACCAATCAGCTGATGCTGTTGTTTCTCTCAAGTCTACGGAAATAATTGAAGTCCTTTGTATTGATTCAATAGATAAAAGAACCCCTTCTCCAAATAACTGTTGTTTTAATAGACTCCAAATGATATATATTTTGATAATAATGTTTATTAGGATTTGGAAAGAAGAAAGATCTTCTACAAATTTTTTTCCATTATATATAGGGATTATGTCCCTTGTTAGAGATGAATTAAGAGACTATCTGAAACCACTTTTTGCTTCCATGGTAGATAGTATACCTCTTCCACTTAAACATTACACAATAATTTTACAAAAAGCTTCAATCACAAGAATTATCCAGTCCCATTAGCTGAACATGATGAACTGCGTTTAGCTTCTAAGACATTCCTTCTCACCAAAATATCCTTTTCGTTTTCACAGTTTTTAGGTTACAATAGCTGGAGTCCATTTCTTTGCTCAGTCCAATTCAAGATGCAGCAACCTAATCCTAGGAACTGCTCTAATGGCCCTTCAGTGGCATTCAAAAAGTTCACAGCAACATTTGTTCAAGGTAAAACAAACCACAGAAACTCCATATTCAAGCAACTGTTTTTCCACAGTGCTGTGATTTTTCCATGAATTAACTGTCAAAATAAGATAATTTTGCATTTAATATTTTTGATAATCTTAATATTTATATAAACTTATAAATTTGTATAGACATTAAAAAGAATATCAGACTAAATATTTAGGAATTATAATTATTCTTTTTTTTTCTTGAGCACTGCAAAATTTGCATATTTTTTTCTCAAAACCAAGTGGTAGGACATGATTATATTTAAAGACTAACCAGTGGCATCAAACACTGGATTTGATGGATAATTACAATAGCCACATTTCAAAAATCTTTATATAAACAATCTAAAAATTACATCTAATGTCATGCTCAGGCAAAACATGCCAAAACAGATTAGATGCAATATATACAAAGACATATATACTGCTTTCTAGCATAAAGTTTTTCAAAAAACACACAGAGAATACAATAATTTATATTTATAAAGAATAGCTGTTTATATAAACACTGTTTTGAAGAATGACACAAACTCAGAAAAATGTGTTCAGAGTATTCCCTCTCACACATAGGCTACTAATGCCCTAGTATCTCAAAATCCTTTACAAAAGGATATGGCTTAGTGAGTTCTCATCCAGGGGTTTTTGTTTGTTTTTTGGTTTCCTTTTTTTTTTTTTAATGTTACTTCTTTTTCTTCTCTTCTTTTTTTCATCTGCTTCCATTTTAAGTCTAACTTCTTTGCTGAAGGAGCTCCCAGTTTCTTATTCTTTACTTTCTTAACCTTTTCCTTGATGGCAGCCACATCAATTTTATTTTCAGTAGAAGCTTCCTCTGGTTTCACAACTGGCTTTTCTTTAGGTGGAATAAAAGCTTTGTTTCTTTCCTGTTGTCTCTTACCCGAGAGCTTCCTCTTGTTTAGCCTTTATAGCTTCCATTTTCTGTCACTTCTTTTGACTTGCCTTCAGAAAATTTTCACCACTAGCTAATTCTTTACCAATCTTTCTGACTGTGATAGTGGGAATGGTGTGTACTCTTTCTTGACAGTTTTTTTCTTTGGTTCCTTGCGTTTATTCACATTCTTGTGCTTGAACTATGGCAAAAATCTTTCCCAACTTTGTGATCTTAATTCAGAATCTTTTGCCCACTCTCATTTAATCATTAAGGTTTTAATGTTATAAATTGGACAAATATTCTTCATAGTATCTCAGACTACTTTTTGAACCTCTTTTAAGCCACTAAAAGGTCCAATGACTGAAACTATTTTTCCCTGAACCATAACATAACAGTTTGTTAAAAGTTCCAAAGCCTTCAATGTAGATCCTTTGGGACCAATGAGTCATTATAGGTAGTAACATTGTCTTCTTTTTACAAATTTTATTTCTTATGAACGAACCTTATGAATGATTTCACAAGCAACATCATCTTGAAGAATTTGTACTGCCTGCTCAAATGAAACACTCGTTGTTAAAAGGGTCTCTGGCCCTAATGATGATATATGGATCAAAAGTCTTTCTGTAGCAGTTCAATGAAGTCTCAAAGGATTTTAAAAAAAAGTCTTTGTCGGGTACAGGTAGTAACAGGAAGATGGTGGCAGAGTAGGAGGATCTTAGGCTCACCTCATTCCATGAATACAACTAGATAACTAGCAAATCATGCTAAATACCCCAGGAATTAACCTGAGGACTGACAGAACAAACTCCGCAACTAAAGGGAGAGAAGGGGCCACATTGAAGAAGGTAAAAAGTGCAGAGACACACTTTGGGAAAGAAATGGATTACAGCCACTGTGGTGGGAAGGGAGCTGTGGTCGCTAAGAAGGTGAGAGAGAGAGAGGAGCACACAGGAGAACACACAGGAGAACATTTCCCCATAGCCACTGGCTTGGGAAACAAGAGGGGGTGAAGTTTGTGAGTTCTTGAAATGAAAGGGGCTTATAGCCCGGAGTTTTAAAGGCAGCCGGGATGTATGGGATACAGTCCAGAGGGCACTGCGCTGCTTTTGGTAAGAAAGTAGGCAAACAACCCTGGGGGCAGACAGCATGGAAAGAGCAATCTGAAGAGTGACTGAGGCATACAGTGGGGAGATTATTTGCTCTACTCAGAGTGTGTCGCTGAGAGGCAGAGTTCACAGAGTCACCTCTCAAGGAACAAAGGAGCTGGCTGGTGTCAGTTCCCTTCTCCACCCCTCAGCATAAACACCCAGCCACCTGCAGGAAGCAGTACAGATGGACACTGGGTGCCTAACTTGCTTACATCAAGCCCCACCCCCACACTTCAGTGGGTCTTCCCTTCTCAGTCACGCTTACTTCACTCACAGTGTAACAGGTCCCTTCCCCAAAAGACCACCACAAACCCCAGCCCGTACAATGTCTCCTGACCAAAGAGTTTTGGAAGTGCTTCATTCCAGTGGACATGGAGACAAGTTTCATTTCACAAGCAGTCCAGAGTACACTTAATTAAAACTCGCCACATTGAGGCCAGGGACCAAACAGTATCCACAGCAGGCAAGGAGAGCCTCTATACACAATGGGCCTTAAGGACAGAGAAGCCAAAACACAACAGCAGAACACATGCAGCACACATTGGAGACACTCCCTGAAAAAACCAGGCCCTAGGTACTACATGAGCTCTTCTTCATAAGGCCATTACCTTCAAGAACAGGAGACACAACTGGTATTTCTAGCACACAAAAGAAGGTAGAGACATACACAAAATGCCAAGATGGAGAAATTCATCCCAAATGAAAGATAAGGCCACAGATTTAAGCAAAAACAGATTCAAGCAAAACAGATTTGAGCAACATGCCTAAGGGACAATTTAAAGCAACAGTCACAAGGATACTAACTGAGCTTGAGAAAAGAATGTAAAACATCAGGGATACCTTTACCACAGAGATAAAAGAGGTAAAAAAGAATCAATCAGATATGAAGAGTGAATAAACAAGATTAGAAACATGCTTGATGCAACGAACAACAGGCAGGAAGAAGCAGAAAAACGGATTAATGACCTAGAAGACAAAGTGATGGAAAGCAAAGAAACTTAACTAGAGAGAGAAAGAAGAATTATACAAAACAAGAACACACTTAGGTAACTCTGTGACTCCATCAAACATAACAACATTCATATTATTGGAGTTCCAGAAGAAGAAGAGAAAGAAATAAAGGAATAATAGCTAAAAAATTCCTTAATCTACGGAAGGAAACAGATCTCCAGATCCAGGAGGCATAGAGAACTCCCATCAAAATCAACAAAAGCAGGCCCAAACCAAGACATATTGTAATTAAATTTGCAAAATATAGTAATAAAGAAAAAAAATTTTTAAAGCAGCGAGGCAAAAGAAGTCAGTAACTTACAAGGGAAAACTCATAAGCCTAGTTGGAGTTTTCTCAACAGAAACTTGGTAAGTCAGAAGGGAGTGGCAAGATATATTCAAACTGCAGAATGGGAAAAATCTGCAGCAAAGAATAAAATATACAGGAAGGCTAACATTCAGAATAGAAGGAGAAATAAAGAATTTCACAGACAGACAAAAACTAAAGGAGTTCATGACCACTAAACCAGCCCTGCAAGAGATATTAAAGGGGACACTTTGAATGGAAAAAAAAGACTAAAGGGCCAGTATAAATGCAGGAAACACAAAAGCAGTACACATGAACATTTCTGTAAACAATCAGTCAAGGAGCTCAAAAAGAAAAGGATATAAAATATAATAACATATGCCTAAACATGGGGAGGAGAGGAGAAGAGAATGGGTTCTAATGTAAAGGACCATCAGCTTAATATTGACTGCTATTTGCAAAAGAGGTTACATATACCTAATGGTAACCACAAATCAAAAATGAGCAGTAAACATGCAAAGAATGAAGAGAAAGAAATCCAAATATATCACTAAAAAAAAATCAGCAACAGGGATGCCCGGGGCGGGGGGAAGGGGCGGTGTCAGTCGGTTAAGCGTCTGCCTTCGGCTCAGGTAATGATCTCGGGGGTCTGGGATTGAGCTCCCTGCTCAGCAGGGAGTCTGCTTCTCCCTCTCCCTCTACCCCTTTCTACCACTTGTGTTCTCTCTCTCTCGCGCTCTCTCTCTCTTTCTCAAATAAATGATAAAATCTTTTTTAAAAATCAGCAATACATAAAAGAGAGAAAGATCAGAGAAAATCTTTGGAAGCAACCATAAAAGAAGAAATAACATGACAATAAGTACATATCTATCAATACTTGCTTTGAATATAAATGGACTAAACATTCCCATCAAAAGACATTGGGTGTCAGAATGGATAAAAGACAATACCTATCTATATGCTGCCTGCAAGAAACTCATTTTAGACCTAAAGGTACCTGCAGATTGAAAGTGAGGGGATGTAGAAATATCATGCAAACTGGTGTTAAAGAAAGCCAGGGTAGCAATACATATATCAAACAACCTAGACTTTAAAACAAAGACTGTAGCAAGAGACAAAGAAGGGCACTATATCAGAATAAAGAAAACAATCAAACAAGAAGAAGTAACAACTGTAAATATTTATGCACTCAACATGGGAGCACCCAAATATATAAAACAATAACAATAATTGATAGTAACACATGATAAGAGTAGGGGACTTCTACATCCCACTAAAACGAATGGGCAAATCATCCAAACAGAAAATTAATAAGGAAATAATGGCTTTGAATGACACACTGGACCAGATGGACTTAATAAATATACTCAGAACATTCCCTTCTAAAATAGCAGAATACACAATCTTTTCAAGTGCACATATGACATTCTTCAGAACAGATCACATAGAAGGCTACAAAACAAGCCTAAACAAATACAAGAAGATTGAAGTCATACCGCACACCTTTTCTGAACACAACACAATGAAAGTAGAAGTCAACCACAAGAAAATGTGCAGAAAGACCACAAATACATAGAGGTAAAATATCATGCAACTAAAGAATTACGAGTCAACCAGGAAATAAAAGAAGAAATAAAACACACACACACACACACACACACGCAAAAAAATGAAAACGAAAACACAATGGTCCAAAACCATTGGGATACAATAAAAGGAGTTCTAAGAGGGAAATGATTAGTAATACAGGCCTACCTCAAGAAACCAGAAAAACCTCAAATAAACAACCTAGCATTATACCTAAAGGAGCTAGAAAAAGAACAACAACAAAAAAAAAACTAGTATCAGCAGTAGGAAGGAAATAATAAATATTACAGCAGAAATAAATGATATGGAAAGTAAAAAAAAAAAAAAAACATATGGAACAGATCAAAGAAACCAGGAGCTGGTTCTTTGAAAAAAATTTATAGAATCAAAAAATCTCTAGCCAGATTTATCAAGAAAAAAAGGACTCACATAAATAAAATCACAAATGAGAGAGGAGAAATAACAACCAATACCACAGAAAAAGAAACAATAATAAGATAATATTATGAAAAACTATAATCCAACAAATTGGGCAACCTAAAAGAAGAAATGGATAAATTCCTAGAAGGATATAAACTACCAGAACTGAAACAAGAAGAAATAGAAAATTTGAACAGATTGATAACCAGCAAAGAAACTGAATCAGTAATCAGAAAACTCCCAACAAACAAGTCAAGGACCAGATGGCTTCACAGGCAAATTCTGCCAAACATTTAAGGAAGAGTTAATTATTCCAAAAAATAGAAAACAAAGGAACACTTCCAAATTCATTCTACAAGGTCACCATGACCCTGATACCCAAACCAAATAAAGACACCACAAAAAAAGAGAACTACAGGCCAATATCCTTGATGAACATAGATGCGAAAATCCTCAACAAAATAATAGTGATTCTAATCCAACAATGCATTAAAAATATCATACACCATGATCAAGTGGGACATATTCTCAAGTTCCAAGGGTGCTTCAATATTCCAAATCTATCAATGAGATATGTCATATCAGTAAGAGAAAGGATAAGGTGGAACAGAAAGGAAAGGTGGAATGAATGATGGGGATTAACGACTGCACTTGCTGTGATGAGCACCAAGTGATGTATGGAAGTGTTTGATCACTGTATTGCACACCTGAAATTAATATTACACTGTATGTTAACTAACTGAAATTTAAATAAGAACTGTTTTGAATAATGACTCTTAGGTTATTGGTAGGTAAATATTCTTCCAAAACTATGAAAATTATTATAATGTCTTTATTTAGGGTCAGTATACACTGTATCTGAACCTGAATACACAGGAAATATTAAAGGAACTTAAATTATATCCACAGTAAGAGCATATCTATTCATCCTGAAATCCCCTAGAATACTTTATTAAAATTTCAATTTACATTTTAATCTAAATCAAAATAAGTATGATGTTTTGAAAGACCTAATTCATGTTTTTGACTCTCAATAATTGCAATTTTAGAAGAGTCTAACTAATAAAAGAACAAATCAACAGTAACATCCATAATTAGCTGATTAATTTACCTCCTTACCTCTAGGAGGTAAATGGAATGAGAAAATGATCTTGTCTAAATACAAAAAAGGAAATTAATGGCCAGGACATTCCAAGGCAGAAAATGAAGATATAAGATGGTAGCAATATTTAAAAATTTGCACAGAAATTAACTCTTGAGATTTCTTGATCTTAATGCTTTATTACAAACATCCATCGGTCCATTCAAACTATTTAATGAAATTATGCTTATTCTTAATCCACTGGTGAAGAATAGAGACATAGTCCCTGTTCTTGTTGAGTTTATAATTATCTCTATGATAGTGCCCCTTCTGTTTGTTCTTAATTGATAAGACAAATGTAATAGCTTTTTGTTTATAATAGGGTCTGGGGTTATTTCTAAAATTTTGTGTGTGTACATGTGTTAGTAACATGGGTTGCAATAAAGACTTATGATGTTAGTTTACCAGTTAGACCTCTGGAATATCCATGCCTATTATTGATAAGAAACGTCATTTGTGAATCCAGAAAATGAAGTGAGAATAGACTAGCACATGAAATTGAATGTGGACTGTTTTTGCCAAATCCCTTGGAATTCTTTTTTTTTTTTAATCTCTTGAAATTCTTAATTGTAACCCAGGTAGGAGGTAAAATGGGCCTTTTAATAAAATACCTTAAAAGGAACATTTGAAGAATAGAGACAAAGGACAATTTTATAAATATGGGTCCATATAAAATACAAAAATGATAATATGAGGGAGAATTTATGTGTTTTTTAGGGGGTTAGTTAACTTTGATGTGCTATGTTGTTACTTATAACTGGGAACAATAAGGGAGAGATTACCAGCAGAAATAGATTAATTTTTCAAGATCATTTTGGCTATTCAGGGTCCCTTCCATTTCCATGTACAAATTAGGGTCAGCTTTCCTATTTCTGAAAAGTAAACAATGGGAATTTTGATAAGGAATTTTACCGAATCTATGAATCAATTTGGGGATACTACCACCTTAATATTAAACCTTCCAACCCATGAACACAGATCTTATTTAGATCTTTAATTTTTTTAACAAAGTTTGGTAGTTTCCAGTGTAGGAATGTTACATTTCCCTTACTACATTTATTCCTAAATATTTACAGTTAAATAGTGAAGGTTACATTGAAAGCATCATATCTGTTGTACAACTTAACAATAAAAGACAAATAACCCAGTTAAAAAGAGGACAAAGGGTTGGAATACACATTTCTCCAAAGAAAAATAAGTCAATGCATACATGAAAAAAAAATGTTCAACCTCGTTATTCATTAGAGGAATGCAAATTAAACCCACAATAAGTTATCACTTCACAACCATACGAAGTGATGATGATTGTTATTCATAAAATAAAAAAATAATAAGTGTTAGTGAAGATGTGGAAAAACTGAAACATTCACATATTGCTGGTGGGAATGTAAAATGGTGTAGCTGCTGTGGCAAACATTTTGGCAGTAACTCAAAAAATTAAACACAGAGTTATCATAGAACCCAGCACTTTTCTTTCCCAAGAGAATTGAAAACATATATTCACACAGAAATCTGACACACAAATGTTCATAGCAGCATGATTTATAATAGCCCAATAGTGGAAACAATTTAAATGCCCATCAACTGATGAATGGATAAACAAAATGCATTTTATCTATACAATGGACTATTACTCAGTTCTTAAAAAGAAACACACACAATATATAAATATATACACAATATGGTTGAAGCTTGAAAACATTATGCAAAGTGAATGAAGCCAGTCACAGAAAATCTCATGTTGTGTAATTCCATTTACATTAAATGCCTAGAACAGACAAATCCATGTGGACATAAAGTAGATTAATGATTTCCAGGGAATGCAGGAGGGGTCAATTGAGAGGTGTGAAGTTTCTCTTTAGGGTATGGATATATTATGAAATTAGATATCGTTATGGTTGTACAACATTGGTAATACACTAAAAACCACTGAATTATGCTTTTTAAAATGGTTAAAATGGTGAATTTTGGTGTGTGAGTTATATCTCAATTTTTTTAAATTAAAAATATTTAAATAAAAATACATTCATAGATTGCTGTTTATTGCAAAGGGACAATGCTGACCTTCCTCTACTATTCTCTCCAGCTTCATTTCCAACAGTCCTAATAAATACATCCTTAACTGTATCGCAACTAATTGTTGGATGTTTTTGATAGTCATGATGCTGTTTCATGACTCTATACCTTTGCTTGTATAGTTTGTCATGCCTGGCATTCATTTTCATAGCACCCTCCTGAGTTCTATTCAGTCTTTAGATCCCAACTTTATTAGCCAAGATGGTGACTTTGTTCAGTGGTTTTAGTCATTTGATTCTGCTTCTTATTCCTATTACACTGTCAATCATAGCTCTTTTTCTTCCAACCTGCAAACCTTGATTTGAGTGTTTCTGGTACTTTGATGGTACTTAGAACCAAACAAAGTGCTTGACACACGATGGCCACTTAACAAATATTTGAAGATTCAAGAAAATAAAGGTGAAAAGTGTTGAGAGCTCACCTGAGCTGGGCAGTATTGAGTTGTCAGATACTGGAATAGCCTATTAAGATGACAAGCCAAAATGAAAGAAACAGTCAAGTGTTTAATTATATATTGCAATAGAATATAAGCAAGAAGCTAAGCCAGAGAAAGTGCTAACTCTCCTTACTGTTTCATTTTACCCCAAGGAGCTTTGTGCTGGTAAAGGACTGCAAGAGAGCTCTGAAAAAAGTTTCCTGCAGTTTTACGAACCAGAGAGACAGGGACTGGTGATGTGGAAGGGCTTAGTGGAAAGTCTTAGTACTGAGACTGAGTGGGAGAAGACCATCTTCAAGGTTCCTCCCATGCCCCCATAATGAAGTTTTGGCAGGGGCACCCGAGGCAGACATCTGGTCAAAGTCTCAATTAAAGAGACCTCAAAATGGAAGTGCCCAGGCTAGGAATGCAAATATGTGTAAAAGAATGGCTGCCTAGGGGTGTCTGAATTCCTAACTGCAGCTCTCTCAGTGACTGTCTACTACGTCTGCTATAGTATGGGCAATTCCGTCCCACAAGATCAGCCAAACAAAGCCTTGGTCAGGCCTAAAAATTCACACATAGGTTCTGGACTCCTCAGAAAGAGGGGACACTCACTCACACGTGTAGTCATTAGGGAAATGCAAATCAAAACCTCAGTGAGACACCACTTCACACTTACCAGGATAACTATAGTTAAACAGAGTACAAAGTGTTTTAACTTTATAGATAAATACCCTGGAAGAGAGTTCAAGAAAAATATGAGGATTCTGAGAAAGGAAATATAGTAACAACGAAAAAAACTCATGAATGCATTCTTGAAATTGACTGGATTTTTATTGGTACGTAGGGACATCTCAGGATAACAGAATGAGCAAAGGCACCAAGCAAGAGAAAATTCAGCAACTAGAAAAGTAAAATTCTAATGTTTGGAGTATACCTAGTGAAGTCTCAGGAGATAATGATGAAAATAAGTAGTTTGTGATCATGGTATAAAATG
Organism: Ursus maritimus; assembly: GCF_017311325.1. Lineage (NCBI taxonomy): Eukaryota > Metazoa > Chordata > Mammalia > Carnivora > Ursidae > Ursus > Ursus maritimus. The sequence goes on along the minus strand of NW_024426885.1, from coordinate 72,627,675 downwards.
CCCTCAGTATGCATTTCAAAAAGTCTATACTTAATTCTGAAAATAATAGACAGTCATTTAAATTTTTGATTATTTTGAGACATGATGGAAGTTTCTTTTAAGAGGGGTGCCTGGGTGACTCAGTCAGTTAAGTGTCCAACTCTTGATTTTGGCTCAAGTCATGATCTCAGGGTTGTGAGACTGAGCCCCAAGTTGGGGTTCACACTGGGCATAGAGCCTGCTTAAGGTTCTCTCTCTCCCTCTCCCCCACCACCACTCGCTCTCTCTCTCTAAAAAAAAAAAAAAAAAAAAAAAAAGTTTGTTTTAAGAAAATCATTTAAAGATCTTATTTATCATAAGAAAAACAATTTGCCAATATTCACCTTGCTAATTTTATTTTAAAATAGTTAAGGCTATCTCAAATTATTAATAAAGCAAAAACAAATGAAATACTTGTACACTCATTTATTCTAATATAATATAGACAACTTGGAAGATGAGATTATCTGGCTTAACTTGGTATTGCCAAAACCCCTAGCACTTTACCTTGTGCAAAGAAGATAACTGATAAATGTTTCCCGCTTGAACACTATCTTGAAGTCACTACTCATCACAATGTTGGCATTCAATAAATACACAACTCAGAAATGAAGCTGCATCTATTTCATACCCTCCTCCCCTTTTTTATAAGTTTCTCAAAGTACTTCAAAAATTTTCAGATTTATGGTCAATTCATATAAAGAATAATACTCATGGGGTGTCTGGGTGGTTTAGTCAGTTAAGCAGCTGACTCTTGATTTTGGCTCAGGTCATGATCTCAGCGTCCTGAGATCCAGTCCTGTGTCCAGGCTCCACGCTCAGCAGAGAATTTGTCTCTCTCTCCCTCTGCCCCTCCCACAATTCCCATGCACTCTCTCTCTCCCATTATTTAAAATAAATAAATAAATATTTTAAAAAATTAAAAAGAATAATACTGCTAGCATATAGAAAAATATTGCTTTTCTAAAATGTCTTTCTGTTTCATATTTTGGATAAATGACATTCAACCAATTACAGAAGATGTATGCAAATATGCTATAAAACTATTCCATGATTTTTCTGTTGAAAGTAGTAATTTAGATTTTGTTTGAAAAGCAGTTCCTATGTCCTAAGATTCTGTTATCCCTGTAGGCAATCATTGTACTGAATTCTGCTTAAATATTATTGTTGGTGCTGTTAGTAGGTTGTAAAGATGAAAAGTTGTTGCTTTGAAGCTATACAAGAAAATTCGGTAGTTCTGTTTTATGATTCACAGAGTACTGTGTTTTCAAACCTCTTGCATGATTGGCTATATTGCACATGGCATGATACATAAGGAAAACCAACAGAGTCAACAAATGAAAAAATCAAATTTGGTTAACATATGCATCTAGATGAAATCTCCCAATATTTCAGAATAGTTTTATGCTAGGAGATATTGCCCTTCCCCTTCTTGGCTTAAGCATTATGTTAGCATTTTGCTTCATTGACATAATTGCAATTATCAACCAATCAAACACAAAATCAGGCCAATAAATCACTGAGTAGCTTTTATGTGCAAAGAGCTATACCAGGGAAGCAGGTAGGGCAGACTCGTAGAGATGTTAGAAAGAGAGCTCTGCATTGCAGTAGTTTATAATTCTTTTCCAGTGAATAACCACAGTTCCCCCAAATCAGAACAAAGTAAATTTGTATCTTTGTGTCGGGTTGTTGGTCATCTATTCACTCCTCTTTTTGGTTATAGCATGGAAAATTGAGAGTTCACTTAAGTTTTAGGGGATATAATTCATTTATCAAAAGAAAGAGAGGAAGAAAGAAAGAGAGAGTGATAACTAATACGTTGGCAAGTATAGAGTAGGCTCTCAATGCACTGGACACCCCATAGGACCTAAAATAACATGTTATTCACTGAAGAAGGAAACATAAATTAAATATATAACATTGTCCTTACCCTCAATTTGCAAGGACAATTTTATTTGAGTAATTTATCTCCTGTTCAAAGTAAGATTTGTCCTTCAATGCATCTTGTCAAACACTGCCATTGAATGGATGAGAAAATATAGCTCTTGGTGGCAGTGATGGGTAGGGAAGAATGGCGGAAGAGTTAATTGTCTGGGAGCAGAGTATTAGACAATCAGCCTCAAGCCTGGATCTGTGCCTCCTAAGTCCTTACTACAGACTCATCTAACTGTCTGTACAGCACACTGCCTCTAAGACCTGAAGTCACAGGAAGGCATCATCAATGATGGAAGCCCCATAGGCTCCAGATGTCCCAGTATGTAGTCCACTGAGAAAGAAAACAAAACACATACACAGCCCATTCCTTAGTTTACTTAGCAAATTAGAACTGAAATCTTCCCAAAGGAAATAGTTGAAGAAATACACAAAGCATACCTAATATGAGACAGCTATATACTGTTATTCAGAGGGGAAGAGAACTTGGTGGATTGGGACACAGGGAAGGGGGCACAATTCCTTTCCGAATGAAATTCAAAAAAAAAAAAAAATCATCCAACTGTCAGAATAATGCTAATGAGAAATTCCAGTTTAAACTTAGTAAAAATGAACCTTCTTAAAGTAAGAGTCCCTCCCATGTTTGGGATGTGATAAGCATCTGGTATGAACAGTGACAGCAGCTTTCTAAATTAATTCATTCCCATCACCTGCTTCCTAGAGTCAGTCACCCGTCGAGGAAAGTTTCACATTTAACCATAGGATATACTGTATCCAGATACCAGATGTAGAATTCACAAACATCCATCAACATACATCTAAAAAGGAGAAAAAAATCATTCTCCTTTTGCTGTAAAATTGCTATATATCATTTATTATTTTGTTTAGTTTTAATTTTATTAGAAATTTAAGGCAACATTTTATATTTAGTTCTTAGGGTATCTCCCTGCCTCCACCTTTTGGTAAATCTCATATCCCATAACCTTTGTCAGCACTAGAACAGACGGTGAGATATAAAAAACAACAAAATGAAAGCAGTATACAATAAGAGACAGGCAAATACCAAATAATTTCACCTATATGTAGAATCTAAAAAACAAATCAAAAGAAACACTCATAAATACAGAGTACAAATTGGTGGTTGCCAGAGGGAGAGGTGTTGGGGTGGGATTAAGAGGTACAAACTTCTGGGAGGAGTTAAGATGGCGGAGGAGTAGGGGACCCCTTTATCAGCCGGTCCCCTGAGTCGAGCTGGATAGGTACCAGACCAGCTTAAACAACCACGGAAGCAGCCTGAGACACAGGAAGATACATCTGGATCTCTACAAATGAACATCTCCAGCGCTGAGTATTGAGGTACGAAGCAGGGAGCCGTGAAACCGCTCACAGATATCGGAACATAAACGGAAGGGGGAGGGAGCCGCCGCATTCGGGCGCCCGGAAGCAGTAGCCACCTGCATGGGCGGACTCGTGGACGGCACCCGCGAGAGAACACACTGAGACCGGTGAGCCGGGAGCGCGCGCCACCAGGCATCTCGTGGAACTCCGGAATCCCGGTGTGCTCACTGGATCCAGACTGAGACCGGAACTCCCGGAGCACGCAGGGCGGCTGGCGGGCCACCAGCACGGGGGAGAGGGCGGACTCTCGGTCGGCACGCGCGCGCGAAACAGCAGACTGGGACGCTGAGCCGGGAGTGCGTGCCACCAGGCTTCTCACGGAACTCTGGAATCACGGTGTGCTCAACGGAAATAGACTGAGACCCGGAGACCCGGGAGCGTGCGGGGGCGGCTGGTGGCGTTAGAAACACAAAGGACAAAAAATCATTAAAAAAAAAAAAAAAAACACAAAGGACAGAGACGCGCCGGCCCTGGAAGTGAGGGTTGGGACGCAGGGTGTGGGGCGCACATCCGGGGACGCTGCAGGGTTGAACAGCACCAACAGTAACGGAGTTAAAGTGGCCAGAATATCAGTGGAGAACGGGCCACAATCCTCTGTTCTGTGACAGAGGCTGAAATTCGGCCTCTGCTGCTCTCTCAGAAGAGGCATAGCAGACCGCCATGGGTGGCGCAGTCATTGAGCGCCTGTCTTCAGCTTAGGGCGTGATCCCGGGGTTCTGGAAAGGAGTCCCTCATCGGGCTCCTCCACTGGGAGCCTGCTTCTTCCTCTCCCACTCCCCTGCTTGTGTTCCCTCTTTCGCTGGTTGGCTATCTGCCACATAAAAATAAATAAAATCTTTAAAGAAGAAGCCCACATCCCCAAGATCCACAAACAAAGGGAGCCACGGCCTGGGGACCCAGTCAATAATCTTGGGCTCTGGACACCCGCCAGCAACCTCTCCTCATCACATGGCGACAAGAAGTAGAAGCCCCAACAAAGAAAAAGTGGAGTCCGGCCTCTGCCACAGAAATAATGGATATCGATGTAACCAAATTATCAGAAATGGAATTCAGAGTAACGATGGTCAAAATGAGTGAGTAGAATTGAAAAGTAAATTATTACTAAAAAGTTACTGAGAATAGAATCCCTTGCAAGGACAGAAATGAGAGAGAGAATCTGACAGAAAATTAAAATTCTATGAGCCAAATGCAGGCAAAACTGAGGGTTCTGACTGGCCATTAGTCACGAAACAGAGAGACGGATTAGTGAATTGGAGGATGCGTTAATAGAAGGAAAAACAACAAAAAATAGAAGCTGCTCTTAAAAAAAATCACTACGAATGTAGAGTAGCGGAGATTACTGACTCAATGAGCTGATCAATGTTAGAATCATCGGCATCCCTAGGGTGAGGAGAAAAACAAGTCAAAGACATATTTTGAACAAATTGTAGCTGAAAAGCTTCCCCTAATCTAGCGAGAAACAACGCATTCATGTCCCAAAAGGCAAGAGGAACCCCTCCCAAGCTCAACCACAACAAACCTATGCCACATCACGCATAGGCATTTCTCGCAGTAAATATTAGGATCCACGACTACAGAAAGCGGCCAGGGCAAAGAAATTTCTCATGTACCAAGGCAAAGGCATCAGAATGTACGTCAGACCTGTCTACACAGACCCTGGAATAGAGAAAGGAGTTGGGGGGGCATTTTTAAAGAACTCCTTCAGAGAAAAACATGCAGCTCAAGGATCCTTTTAATCCGCAAGGCTGTCATTCAGAATTGATGGAGAAATAAAAGACATTTCCCAGAATCGCCAGTCATTAACCAATTTTGAAACCACGTTTTCTAAAACCAGCCCTACAGTAGGAGATATTAAGGGGGTTCTATAAAGGTAAAAAAAAGGCCCCAAGAGTGATACACAAAAGAAAGTCACAACCAATACAAACAAAGACTTTACTGGCAACATGGCATCATTAAAATTCTATCTCTCAGTTCTTAGTGCCAATGTAAATGGTTTAAACGCTCCATAAAATGCTGGGCGACAGGGTTGCAGATTGGATAAAAAGAAATGACCCATCCATTTGCTGTCTACAAGAGACTCATTTTGAACCCAAAGACGCATTCAGACTGAGAGTAAGGATGGAGTACCATCTTTTCATCACGCAAATGGACCTCAAAAGAAAAGCTGGGTAGCAATTTTCATATCAGATAAATTGATTTTAAACTACAGACTATAGTTAGAGACGCAGAAGTACTATATTATTCTTAAAGGAAGTATTCAACAAGTGGATATGCAAATTATAAATATATATGCCCCCAACAAGGGAGCAGCAAGATACACAAGCCAACTCTTAACCAGAATAAAGAGACATATAGATAAAAATACATTAATAGTAGGGGACCTCAACACTACACTATCAGAAATAGACAAAACACCCTGGCAAAAACTAAGCAAAGAATCAAAGGCTTTGAATGCCATACTCGACGAGTTGGACCTCATAGATATATATAGAACACTACACCCCCCAGAACCAAAAAGAATACTCATTCTATTCTAATGCCCATGGAACATTTCAAGAATAAAGAGACATCCTCATGTTCTGGGACACAAAAACAGGTCTCAGCTGATACCAAAAGATTGAAATTATCCTTGCATATTCTCAGACCACAACGCTCTGAAATTGGAACTCAACCACAAGGAAAAATTTGTAAGAAACTCAAACACTTGGAGACTAGGAACCATCCTGCTCAGGAATGACTCGATAAACCAGGAAATCAAAAATCAAGTTAAACAATTTATGGACACCAACGAGAATGAAAACACAACGGTCCAAAACCTATGGCATACTGCAAAGGCAGTCCTAAGGGGGAAATACATAGCCATCCAAGCTCACTCAAAAGAATAGAAAATCTAAATGCAAGTTTTTATATTCTCACCTCAAGGAACAGCAACAGAGGGACAGGCCTAATCCACTCACGAGGAAGCAGCTGACCAAATTAGAGCAAAATCAATCAATCAGAAACCAGAATTACAGGAGAGCAGATCAACAGGACTAGAAGCTGGTTCTTTGAGAGAATCAATATAATTGACAGACCACTGGCAACACTTAACCAAAAGAAAAGAGAAAGGACCCAAATTATTAAAATTATGAATAAAAAAGGGGAGGTCACGACGAACACCATTGAAATTGGAAGGATTATTAGAAATTTTTATCAACAGCTATATGCCAATAACCAAGCAATCTGGAAGAGATGGAATCCTTCCTGGAAACCTATAAACTACCAAGATTGAAACAGAGGAAGAAATTGATTTCTTAAATAGGCCAATTAATTATGAAGAAATTGAGTCAGTGATGCTAAACAACCTTCCAAATAACAAAACTCCAGGCCCGGATGGTTTCGGGGAATTCTACCAAACATTCAAAGAAGAAATAATACCCTATTCTCCTAAAGCTATTTCCCAAAAAAGGGAAACAGAAGGAAAGCTACTAAACTCATTCTATGAGGCCAATATTACCTGATCCCCAAACCAGGCAAAACCCCATCAAAAAGGAAATTACAGGCCGCTTCTAATGAATATGGACGCCAAAATCCTCAACAAGATACTTGCTAATAGAAGGCTAACAGTACATTAAATGGATTACTTCATCACGAATAAGTGGGATTCATACCTGGGATGCAAGCTGGTTCAATATTCGCAGAAATCAATCAGCGTGATACATCATATCAACAAGAAAAGACTCAGGAACCATATGATCCTCTCAATCGGTTTCGTGCATTTGACAAAATACAGCATCCTTCCTGATTAAAACGCTCAGAGTGCGTAGGAATAGAAGGTACATTTCTCAACTCAAAAGCCATCTATGAAAAGACTACTGCAAATACAGTTCTCAATGGGGAAAAGCTGGAAGCCTCTTCCCCTAAGATCAGAACTCCGACAAGGATGGCCACTCGCCACTATTATTCAACAACATAGTACTAGAAGTCCTTGCAACAGCAATCAGACGACAAAAAGGGATCAAAGGTATTCAAATCGGCAAAGAAGAAGTCAAAATGTTCCCCTTCGCAGATGACATGATACTGTATATGGAAAACCCAAAAGAAGCCACTCCCAAACTATTAGAAGTTATAGAGCAATTCAGTAACGCGGGCGGGATACAAAAATCAATGCTCAGAAATCAGTTGCATTTCTATACACGAATAACGAGACCGAAGAAAGAGAAATTAGGAATCCATCCCATTTATAATAGCAATACCTAAAAACCATACGTAAGCCTTGAATTAACTTAACCGGAGACGTAGCGACCTATATTCTAGAAAACTATAAATCACAATTCTTGAAAGACATTGAGGGAGACATAAAAGATGGAAAGATATTCCATGCTCAAGGATCGAAGAATTAACATAGTTATAAAAGTCCATGCTACCCAGAGCAATCTACACTTTCAGTGCTATCCCGATCAAAAATACCGAGGACATATTTCAAAGAACTGGAACAAATAGTCCTTTTTTAAATTTGTATGGAACCAGAAAAGGCCCCGACTCCAAGGAACTGTTGAAAAGGAAAAACAAAAGCTGGGGGCATCACAATGCTGGATTTCAAGCTGTACTACAAAGCTGTGATCACAAAGACAGCATGGTACTGGCACAAAAACAGACACACATAGACCAATGGAACAGAACAGAGAGCCTCCAGTGAAATGGACCCGGCTCTTGGGCAACTAATATTTGATAAAAAGCAGGAAAAACATCCGGTGGGAAAAAGACAGTCTCTTCAATAAATGGTGCTGGGAAAATTGGACAGCAAAAGAATGAAATCCTTGACCACTCTCTCACACACCATACACAAAAATAAACCCAAATGGAGAAAGTTGATGAGACAGGAATCCATCAAAATTTAGAACATAGGCAGCAATCCCTACGACATCGCCAAAGCAACCTTTTTCAGGATACATCCCCAAAGGCAAGAGAAACAAAAAAGAAAAAATGAACTTCTATGGACTTCATCAAGATAAAGCTGCACAGCCAAGGAGACAGTCAAAAAAAAACTAAGAGGCAGCCCACGGAATGGGAGAATATATTTGCAAATGACCCTACAGATAAAGGACTGGTATCCAAGATCTACAAAGAACTTCCCAAAACTCAATACACGAGAAACAAATAAACAAATCAAAAATGGGCAGAAGATATGAACAGATACTTTTCCAATGAGCACATACAAATGGCTAACAGACACATGAAAAAATGTTCAAAAATGTTAGTGAAGAGAAGGGCCATATGCACCCCAATGTTCATAGCAGCAATGTCCACAATAGCTAAATCATGGAAGAAGCCAAGATGCCCTTCAACAGATGACTGGATTAAGAAGTTGTGGTCCATATATACAATGGAATATTACTCAGCTATCAGAAAGAATGAACTCTGAACATTTGCTGCAACATGGACGGCACTGGAGGAGATAATGCTAAGTGAAATACTCAAGCAGAGAAAGATAACTATCATATGATTTCTCTCATCTATGGAACATAAGAACTAAGATGATCAGTAGGGGAAGAAAGGGATAAAGAAAGGGGGGTAATCAGAAGGGGGAATGAAACATGAGAGACTATGGACTATGAGAAACAAACTGAGGGCCTCAGAGGGGAGGGGGGTGGGGGAATGGGATAGACTGGTGATGGGTAGTAAGGAGGGCACGTATTGCATGGTGCACTGGGTGTTATACACAACTAATGAATCATCGAGCCTTACATCGGAAACCAGTGATGAACTGTAAGGTGACTAACATAATATAATAAAAAATCATTAAAAAAAAAGAGAGGTACAAACTTCCAGTTAAAAAATAAAGTGATAAGGATGTCAAGTACAGCATAGGAAATATAGTCGATAATATCGTAATAACTTGGTATGCTGACAGAGGATAACTACACTTAACATGATGAGCATTTTGTACACCTGAAACTAATATAATATTGTATGTCTAACAATACTTCAATAAAGAAAAAACACTGTGAGATTTTACCTATATTGTACTACATATGAAGACTTCAAAAGGTACTGACCATTTATCCAGAATCATTTTCTTGGTGATAAGATGTCCTATAATACAATTTTTTCAGGTAACTAAATTTAACTTCTTTAAATATCAATTATTAAAGTTTTAAACTATTTTTTATGAAAATACCTCATAGTGACCCTTGACATTCTTGGGCACTGTGTCCTAATACTTCTGCAAACCATAATACTTTCAGCCATTCAAAAAATAATTACTATATCAATGTGACAAGGTATATTATGCAGCAGAATTTTGTGCACAATGTTTAAAATAGCAATGGATATTGGGCAGTGTTAGGTAGTCTATTAAGTCATGATATAGTCTCTTGGTTCTGCTACTTTCCTTCACACATTGGTCTTGCAGTACAATTAAAATTTGTGCTGCAGGTAAACAGCAAATAATTACAAGATGTTGATCTTAGGTTTATGTTCAAGTAAGATATGTTAAAAACCTGTTAAAAACAAAGGAGTTATCTTGGTTTGTTCAATTACCTCTTTCAAATATGTCTTATTTTCAGAATCATGATCTCAAGAGTTGAAATTGCAAGATAACCTGTAATTTAATGTGTTTACCCCCAAAACACATAGCATACAGGAAAATTTCAAAGAAAATAGCATTTTGTGGGGGGAAGAAGACACAAGAACTCAAAATAAATCTCTTAAGCATGGAACACACTTGAGAGATTATCAGAACAAGGTGACCTGAGAGCATGAATATTGTTAAATGACCTAAAAATGCAGTTTTCAAACTTCCGTAAGAGATGAGAATAAAGATCTCAGTAATACATCAAAATAATTGACAAAGCTTTATTAAGCAAGTGGTTCAAAGCAGGTAGCACAGTGGTTAGTATTAAGAGTTCTGAGACCAAAGAGACAAGAGTGGAAATACTGGCTTCACCACCCACTGGCTGTATGATTTTGAATATGTTTACTAACTCCCTACATTTCAGTTCCCTTATCTAAAATGGAGATACAATTACAAATAAACAGTAAGACTGAATAAAAAATAAATGAGATAACACATGTAAAGTGATTAGAACAGAGTATGGCCCATAATCTACATTCTGACATTTGTTAACATAGTGGTCTATGTGTTCTACCTTATACCATTTCAGTATCATAATTTAATGTTGGAAAATGTGTAATCAAAGTACTAAATGTTATGGCACAATCATATGTCAGGCTACCTGGAGTTAATGGAAAGCAAAAGTCCTTTATTGCAGTCTGAAAGGTCTGTATATAAGGCTTATTCCACACATACGAATATACAAACGAGAACTTGGCATCTGCCATTACAAATGCTTAGGACCACACATTCTCCTTGCCTACTGACTTAGTTACTTGATATTTGTAACCTGGAAACAGTCCTGGCTCTCAGACCAAAGCAGCATTATGGAAAAGCTCAAACTGAGCAAGAGCAGGGAAGCATAATTCTCCTAGACCCTGTCTGTTCTGGAGATAATTTAATCCAAATTTTTAATACAAATCATGCCTGCTAATAAAAAGTAGGAAGTACACTATTGGCATTAACACCAAATACTCCTTGCTGTCTGATATCTCCCTAAGAATTAGCTTTTAAGATCTGTCCTCACTTGGCAGCAAATGCAGATATAGATGTATCCCGTGTTTTCGATGACCAGCAAATAAGTAATTACATGCCTTTTTGAATTAGTAGCCTTCCAGGAGTAGGGAAATCACTAAAACTTACACAAACACTGCAGATTTATATGACCCTCATCTTTGGAGGACCAGTTTATTTTCTTGGATACATACCAGACAACCAATGACTAGACAATGCTGGAGAGAACATTATGGATTTTAGGAAAAATTAAGATATTCTTTTGAGGTTATCCAAGCTTATGTTATTACTTATATGACTTATATGATATTCTTGTTAAAATGTATTAAAAATAATAATTTTTGCTTATTTGACAGGTGGTTGCTATTGACACTTTTTCTTTCAATAAATCAATAAAATAAAAATTAAAACCATGTGATCACTAAAGTACTACAACCAAAACTGAGACCCTCTGGTCTACAAACATACATTTTAATAAGGACTTGATCACTCAAGGGATAATTACAGGAGTCAATAAAATTCAACCTACAATTCTATATTTTGGAAGAAATTATGAATCTGTGAGTAGCATAACAGAAAGAAGAAAGAGAATAATTATGATGATATCTGTTTTACATGCATTAACTCTATTAATTTGTGATATGGTATGTTTTCATCCTTCTGTCAGATAAGGAAACAGAGGCTCAAAGAATTTATATCTTGAAAAAGGCATATTACAAGTGGCCAAACCAGAAACAACTCTTTAACTGAAGTCTATTAATCTTAATCATAAGATAAATTTCACTACCCATAGATTTGGTTGAGGAAGAATTCCAGTGTGTATGTGACAGAATTAAAGTGAAGAACATAAGACTAAAGCATCTCTAGATTTATGTATAAACCCAGGGTCTAACTATTTGCATTGGAAAATAAGACTCCAATCATCTCAAAGCAATGGACAATTTGTAACAGCCATTTACCCTCCATAGCTCTCCCCAGCTGGTGTCACTGATGCTCTCCATTTACAGGCCCCGCTTAAGCCATATTTTGAGTTAATTTAGAACAGATATTCAATTATTTTTACAGTGTTAGCCTATCAAGAAGTGATGGTGCTGCCACAGACATGCATTAAGTACTTGAAGAAAACCTGAATCCTATCATGTTCACAGGGTCAAGAATTTATTTTTTCCTCTAGTATGATGCCAGTTGCTACAAATGACATCATACAATAAAATGGAAATTAAACTTTATTTGAAGTCAGGTGAACCAGGTTTGAATCCTGGTCTACATAGTTACTACCTAATGACCTATAATAAGTGTGTGAAAAACAGAGATTATGAATATAAGAAGTTTTGGCATAATTCTGGATACCTTATAGTTACAGAAAATATAGCTACTGTTATTTAATTAGTAACTGGACACATGCCTTGGTTTCTGCATTTAGAAATCAGATTCCCCAAGTGGTATAGGATTTCTGCCAGAGATTCCAACCCATTCAATGAATGTTATGGTTTGTTTGTTTGTTTTTTTCTTTCAAGTCTATCATTGTGGTATAACTGGAATCTGGTCCTCATATGCTCTATCATCTCTCTATATATACTCTGTTCTGGTTGCCTAGCTGTGAAATGAACATCACTGAACTTTTGTGGCATAACATAACATCCATTTCATTGTGATCTCAATTTTATCAATCAAGAATTTAGGCAAATTACAGCAAATACAGCTCATCTCTGTTCCATAAAACTTGGGGCCTCAATTAGGTGGCTCTAGTGGCTAGAAATGGCTGTCCTGTGTCTCAGACCTACAGTTTTGTCTGTTGGTTAGTTTCTGCCACTCTTCTCCACATCTTTGGCCATGTCTGTTGTACTCTGGAATGCCCATGATTGTTTCTTGTCTCACATGCCTGGTGCCTGGCCTGGAATGGTTGAACCAGCTGTGGCTGACCAGGCATCCTGCTCTCTCCACTGCCTCTCCACATAGCTAGCTCGGGGTTCCTCGCAGTCTGATATCTTAGGGCATATTTCTTATATGGAGGCTGCCTTCTCTGAGAGTGAGCATTTCGAGGAGGCAGATGGAAGCTGGAAGGTATATAAAACAGAATTCTGTGTCATTGTATTGATCAAGCTAGTCACTAAGGCCACCCTCCAAACTCAAGTGCAGAAATAATAAAGAATGTCTTATTTATAACTTCCCCACTATATCAGGACGTCTTATCAGGAACTACGGCAGACTTCGGTGATCTTTCCTGTCTGATAATTTATCAGACAATATCAAGTCAACTTGCCAAGAGATAACATCTTTAGGTCTTTTGCATGCTTTGATTATCAAAATGAAATTTTCTAGTTATGTGGCCTTAGGCATGTTGCCTGACCAATAGAAATGTAATTTTTCTTAACTGTCATTGGAGACAATAGCAGCTATTCCAAAGGATTGATCTAGATTAAAGATAATGCCTGGCACATATTGAGCACTCAATAAATGAGGGCTGCTATTTTCATCATTATAGACATCAGAACATATTATTCTTATAATATATGACAGTCTTGCTAAACCAAGCCCATGTTCCTTATACCTCCTAAGTCATTTGGCTTCAGCTGACTTAGCTCTCAGCACAAAGGTCAATTCCATGGTTTAGTACTGCCTAACTACCTGTTATCCCAATTTCTTTCAAATTCCTCCTCACCAACATATTTTCTTAACTCAAACAGACCTGAATTATAGCAGCATACCTTACATTCTCATCATTTTTCCGAGAGTTAGATAGGACAGTGTGGACACATTATCTGGTGCTCCTGCAGAATGAGACTTTGCCCTACTCTCACCCAGATGGAAGATAACTTCAAATTGCTCAGCTATTCCTGGTATATTAACCACCCACATTTAAGTTTAAATTATATACAGAACTTAGGGTGTTATTATGACCTAGTAACATTTTCTCCCTTATATATACCAAAGTTTGTTATTTTTCTGTATCCATTCAACTCAATCCCTAAAAAAGGCTCATCCTGAGAAAGCTCAGGAAAGAAGCAATGCCTACCTCTGCATATTGTTCTTTGATCAGGATCATGGAAAAAGATTTCAATCCTATGATAGTTATGCTCAGAAATGCCTGGACTTTAGGGCAATATCCTTGATTTTTTAAAACATGTTTGTCTATGTAAAAGACATACTCTATAAAAGAGTACTACTAATTTTGTGTTAAGTGTTTTCTTTCCTCATGATTTTGTTACATTAAAGAATTTGTGAATCAATTTCTGAGAACAGCTCTTCTCCTCCTCCCTGAGGTCATATTTTGGTAATTATATATATATATATATATATACACACACACACACACACAAACATATATACACACATACATTTATGACAGTCTAATTGGGTTTTTGTCCTTATCAATGAGCGGTTTTAAGTAGAAAATGAAACAATAACATTTAAATTTAAAGGTTTTTAAAGTGACCAAGCCAATACACCTGGAGATAACGTCTTCAGATCTTCTTTGTATGGCTGTCAGTCAAGCCCTCTACACAACAAATTCATGTGAGGTAAAGAACTAAGCAGTAATTCATATATCTCATTAATTAACCAGTACTATATTAAGTATTTAAAAAATCCCATTACGTACTAGAATTTAATGCCCAGACACAAAGGCTCAAAACTACTTTAGCATACAGTAATTGTACTCGGTAAATACTGTATATGTGTTTGCTGGCTCTGTACAAACCTGTTTGGAAAGAACCATCTAAGCAATGTGGCTGCATTCAATGCCAATCAAATAATATTAATCTGAAATAATATTATTATAATTTACCTTATGCATGATTTTTATATAATTTAAATGCCTCTCAGAGTGGATAATTGCATACTTTGGAAGAATCCTGAATGACTGAATCATAAGCTTGTGGCACAACTCTAGGTAGGTACACAATACTGTCCATTTTTTTATTTAGTTTCAAATATTAAGAGATTGTCAGAAATATATTATCTCACGCAAACTGTGACCACTTTCTACCTGTAAATGCATGCTTCCTCTTTTATCTAAGTTTAACTTAATAAAATATGATCATTATACATAGCATGAATTTTTCCTTCCTTCACTTATTTTACTGTATTCTGGCAACCCCTTTGACATTGTGTCTCTTCCTATAATAACTGGGTTAAAGGTGCCTATGGACCTAATGTTCATCAAGCACAACAATCTGTAAGTTAGATACCCTTATTAAGCCCATTTTACACACTGGGAAACAGGAGCAAAGAAAAAGTATATAACTTGCTCAAGTCACTATTTGGCTTAGTTTTCTACTGTTGCCATAACAAATTACCACAGCTTAAAACAACACTTACTTATTATCCCATAGTTCCGTAGGTTAGAAGTCTGACATGGATCCCACTGGGCTAAAATCAGGGCTGTGATCCTTACTGGAAGCTCTGGGAAAGGATCAAACTCCAAACCCATTCCAGTTATTCAGTTCCTTATACTTATGGGACTGAGGTCCTTGATTCCTGATTAACTACCATCTAGAGGTCTGTCTTTGCTTCTAGAGGCTGTCATTCCTTTCCATGCCTTCCATGAGCTTCTAGAGGCCTCTCTCTAGTCCTCACACGGGGCCCTTATTGCTCAGAACCATCAGAAATGCTTCAAATCTTTCTCAAGCTTGGAGTTTCTCATTCCTTCTCTGACTACAGCCAGAGAAAATTCTCTACTCATTTGATTTGATTGGGTCCACCCAGATAATGCAGAATAACTGTCCTATTTAAGAGCCAGTAACTTCAATTACATCCAGAAAGCCCCTTTTGCATATAATGTAACCTATTCACAGGTTCCAGGGAGTATGTGCAGACATTGCTGGGGAGGAGGCCTTATTCAGTCTATACTATTATTATTTGATTTCTATATTGGTTTAGTTTCATCTGCCCTGATAAGCCACTTTAAAGTAATTTACTAGAGCAAAGGTAATCTATTCCAATGTACTAAGCAGCAAAACTCTAATCAAAGAGATTACAACTATATAAGAATGATAATTTAGACAGGCAGTTTTCTCATATTCATTGTTCTGTTCACCTTACCCATTTTCCCAGAAAAAGTTTCATATATGGGGCTGTGTGAGAAGACACAAAAAGGAAAGACGCAGTCACTCCTTAGTCAAAAGGCTACAACCTTAAGATTTCTCCACCTTTCTCTGTGTTTTGATACATCCTAAATAAGGAGAGGAACAGTATGAACTTCACCAGCAACATTCCAATAATTAAATGCATTTCTTCTTCCATGCAATTGTTCTAAGTTTTATCATTATAGGCTGCTATGCCAGGTGTCATTCATGCAATTACTCTCTCTCAACCCCTGTTGGAGAATTATGTGATAATGCACCACTGAGGTATAAAGCTCTTTCTTCATACAACTATCGGTCATGAATAATGATTTACAAACCTATAGGAACTCATCCCAATTAATGATCCTATTCATTCTTGGTTTATAAATTATTCACAAAAGGCATGCTAATTAATTCAGCCTGAGTGATCATCAGAAATAAAATTCTGAGCCGGCTTATGGGGTTCTTTAGTATGTTTTATTCATTCTATTGACAAGGTCTGAGAGTTGATGTTAATGAAGCAAAAAAAGAGACATACATAATAGGAAAAGGATGTGAAAGGGAACAGAATGCATGATAAAGACAGATGGGGACAGGATCACCAAGGAAATGGTGATCAATTAACACTCATGGAATTTCTGCATGTTTAAAAGACAGCAATCAGTAAATAGCAAAAAAAGAGGCTTATTTCAGAATTTGTAAAGCAGAAATTTTCTCATAGCATCTCATGGTTACAGTAGCGTAGTTTTCAAGACATTTTTTCCTCTTGAATTATGTTCTGAGAATTAACATTTTTTCCCTACCTAATTTCTTTTTTAACAGGTGTCTCATGAAGTTCTTAGGAAAGAAATGTTGTAATATATATTGTGCAATTATGAAATCTCCAAAACAGAGGCTGTAAGAGATTCTGAATATTTGAGATAGTATTTAAGAATGCATATGTGTCATGTTTACATCAAATAATCTTTATTTAAAACTACAATAACGTAGTAAGCAAAAATCCTGTTATATGGCACTTCGTCTGGGGTCCAGAAAAAAATTATTTTAGTCACTAAAACACTGTTCCGACTTGCTGGACCTAGACCTAACTTTTTTGGATCTACCAAATCCCCTTCCTATCATTATTGGGTTGTACGGTATATTCCTATAGGATAGTTGCTACATTTTGTTTTTAAAGGGTACATGACATATCTCAGGACATGGCATATCCAGGTCACTGGACTAGCCCAGGAAACGAGCCAGCTTTCTACAACGGAGTACGTAAAATGCTTTAGACTCAGCTGAAATTGATGGAAAGAAGTACCGGTACAGCAAAGTAATGTGATAAATACACAAAGTCTTTTATGACCCATAGTAGATGGTAGCTGTAGCCCAAAGATGGTCAGAATTTGGCAGGAAAACATCTGGACGTAAACAGGTCACGATTCACTTAGAGTAGAATCACCAGTGTTTGGAGAAAGTAGATGAGTTCTGGTTATGCATCCTCAGAACTGAACTCAAAAAAAGGAGAGGAAGCTAGTCCGATTCCCTGTGCTTTAAAGGACATAGGACAAAAGTTCATTTAATTCCAGGAGAAGAGATAAATCAGGTAGACTACGTACTGACTTGGTGCTAATCACCTTAGGCACCCAGGTCTTCATTTGTTATGTCTCTTGCCAGAGACTGGGTCTAGACTATACAGGAAGGTGGACCATCAGAGGTGGAAACCAAAACCCCCAACAATCTGCCAAACAAGACCATTTATAAAGGTTATTATAATGGTTCTCAAATTAAGCATGCCAGAGTGATGGCACATGAATGGCTTTGTGAAAATGCAGGTTCTGGTTCACCGCCCAAACTGCCCTGCTTGATTGTTTTTATAAAGCATCAAAGTCATCTGACGATCATACTTTGGAAAAATGGTTAGTGGTTAGGACTTAGTCCTTGGAAACACAGATCCATGATTGAGTATCAACATCTTCATATCCTAGCTGTGTGACTTGAACAAGTTTCTCAAATTCACTAAGTCACAGCTTCACAGAATAAAATGGTAATGAATTCTACCTCACAAGATTGTCATAAGGATTAAATGAAAGGATAATACATGTCACATAATACATATTGAATATTTGCTCATAGAAAATAAGCCCTCATTCCAATTGGTAAAATTAAGGATGTCATTTAGTTTTGACAATTAACAAACTTTTCACCATTTGTCGTAAATACTAGACCAAGGAAATTTAGTCTTTGGAGTAGTATAATAAAGCAAATAGAAAGCTCATATAACCCTTGTTTCCTTTATTTCTGAAAATGGCAAAGGGGGAGTGGGCTTATACTGAAAGCTTTAATTACATGTGGCTTCTGTAGGACATGATATAACAAAATCTGGTGGATATAGACAGTTGAAGTATAAAGGAAAGAAAAGGCAGATCTTCACAGTTGTATAATTTACAGTTCTGTCAAGTTTAGAATTTATGGTATTTTCCAGAATAGTATTTCATATCTAATATCTTTGTTTATATTTAAAGAAGAGAAAGAGAACCAAACTTAAGCTACAACATATGTTTTTGCTTAATAAACAGCCAAAAGCAAAGTGCAGAAATAAACAGAAATTATTATATTACAACATAGAGGAATTTAAAAGGTTGACAATGAAAATTTAATATTATCAGTAGAAATAATAGTACTTCGATTAACTTTTACTTCTTAGAAAGAATGCAGAATCCATGCTACTCTATACTGGGCATTTTCAGTTTCTTTAATTATATGAACTTTTTAATGATACAGTAAACCTGGCATAGTTTTTCAAAAAAATCTTTAAAGAAGTTTTTCATCTACATTCAAAATAAAGGGATGTTAGTTATTTGGGGGTCTAAAGAAAATCTAGCCTGTAATTACCATTACAAACGAAAAGCCCCTTCCCCTCTCTCCCCTGTGACATATTTTTTAGTGTAACACTTAGTCTTTAAAAATGTAAATTAAAACCTATCTCAAAATATTGTTGTTAACCTACATGGCAGTAAGGATTGTCCATGTCATGAAGCAGATTCTCAGTATTAACTATAATTATTCTTCATGTCCTGAAATTTATCAAATACTTAATAAAACCATGCAACAGAAGAAAATTTGCAAAAATATTAAACATTATTGCCTGAACCATTCATATCCTTAATTGTGAAACAGCCAAAAGGCTATATTAGTCAAATATATGACTCATAGTTTTTGAAAAGCAAAATGGAATATTTGGAAATTCATGTAAAATGAATTCAGGCACATTGTATTATTCCAAATATACAAGAAATTTGCATTCCTTAATTTATTAATAGCAAAGACAAAAATTGGAGCGAACTACGAATTGGAAAAAAAAAAACAAACAAAATTAGTGAAGTCCATGACATAAATTATATGACAGCATTATAAATTAGGTCCACATAAGCTCATAATGCGTGGGGATTCCAAAACAAGCAGTCGTTTCTTAATATATTTTAATGTCATTTCCTTGGTCAAAGGGCTAGGAAAGGGGCCATTCAAAGAAAAATTTTTGTAGATTTTAAAGTTCTGAAGGAGGGAGTAAGAATGTTTTTTAAATACGATCTTCCTGTGTATAATTGTTTAAAGTAGCCAGATTGAAAGTTCTTTTTATAGTTACTTCTAGAACATTTCTTCTTTCTCCTTCATAATCAGATTTGGAATCCGTGTCCTCACACTAAATCACCCATCATCACTTGCTTTGGCAGTCATGTAAGATCTCCAAGTCACTCCTCCTTACTCCTTGAAAATTTTAGCTCTTGGCTCACTGTCATTCTCTTCCAATTTATCCTGTCATAATTTGTGATAACTTAAATTTCAGAAAGACAATCCATCTACACCTTGACGTCTCCTCCTCTGACCCCCTCTCCTTCAGTGATCTTGTCATGCAATGTGTCTCAGCCATTTACTTCCATAAGCATACTTCTGCTGTGAGACAGACATCCCAGAGTTTTGTTTTTTTAATGAAAACAACTTACTTTTAGCCGAGCTAAAAGAATATATTTACAAGTATCAATTGCAGTCAGGTGGAATTAGGGATTATGTAGGAGATTATAGGATATATAGGAAAATGTAATTTGTTACTCCCAGGAAGTGCCCTTAAAACTGAGGAGAAGCAAGAAGCATCAATGAACGTATTTTGTTAATGGCAGCGTGGTTTACATAAGATTAACATCCTGTCAATAACAGTATAAATCCTACATGTACAGCTAATTCTATATATTCCCAGTAGTAATGTTCTGTAAAGTCGTGAACTATACATTACACTATTCATCTGCTATGAACTCTGAATTATTGTTCTGAGACAAAATGTGTGTGTGTGTGTGTGTGTGAGAGAGAGAATAAAGACATCTGACAATCTCGAATCCTAAAATTAATTCATCCTTTGTTTTACAAAAGAGTGAATAAGTTTCAGAAGTATTAAGTGACTTTCCTGAGATATCCCCACTAAGCAATGTGTGCCAGAGTTGGAATGCAAGCCTCGTCCACTGGCCCCAGTGTTGAAAGAAACTGCTCTGAAGAACACACACTTATCTGCAGACAGCAGCAGTCTCACTCATCTAAGAAGCTAGACGTCAGAATTCAGAGTGACCAGAACAGCTGGAAAATAAATAGGATCCCCAAAATAGGGATCGATAGCGGGAAAGCTGCAATATTTGAACAGAAATCCCTCTCAAATCTTTTGTCAGAATTCTTAACTGAGTAATGCAAGAATGTGATTAAATCAATCACAAATAAACAACTGGGAAAGCTTGAAAATCTAAACAGAGATTTCAGAAACTCCTGAGTAAGATAAACTAAAGTTGATAAAAAAAATTTTTTCTAGCATAATCATACTACCAGTAGTAAATACTAAATTAAGAGCTACAGGCAAAAGGGAAATAATGGGTGGGAATTCGTATCTAGAGGAAAGAATGATGAAACGGTAAATTTATGGATTAATATAAATGCTTTGCTTTCTGTTCTTAAACACTGTAAAAAAAAGTCAATTGTTTAAAGCAAAAGTTATAATAATGTGCTTAAAGCAAAAGTTATAATAATGTGTTCTCAGGCCTATAAGATAAGTTTAAGTTAAAAGCATGACAACAGTAGTGGAAGAAATGGAACAGATTATTAAATGGTATAATGGAAAAAAAGAAAACAAATAGCAAGAATAGCAGGCATATCAATAAATATATTTTATGCAGTAAAAACTCCAAAATAAAAGGCAGATATTAACAGACTGGATTTAAAAAGCAAGACCTAATTATGTCAATATATTCTTTAGAGAAAAAAAACACTTGAATATAAAGACACAGGCAGCTAACACAATGGAATACCATATAAAGAATGGAAAGGAAAAGATTTAGAAAAGACATTCCATTCAAACACTAATGGAAGGAAAACTGGACTATGTTGCTATCAATAAGTTCCAAGAAAAAGAACATTAGAAGACATACAAGAGTCATTTCAAAGTGAAATCAAGCAGCAAATCATCAATAAGATCTAACAGTCCCGAATGTGTACATGACTAATAACAGTGAAAATTAATAAAACTAAAGGAAGAAGTAAACAAATCTACAATCATAGTTGGAGAATTTAGAAATCCATTGTTGGGAGTTGATGAAACAACAAAAATAAGTAAGAACAGAAAATATTTTAATAACTCTCTCAACCAAGTTGACCTCATGGGTGTTTATAAACACTATACCAGCAACTGCTATACACACAGTCTTTGCAAGTGTAAACCATGCACAAAATAATCCATTGTAAAAAGTATAAGCGAAGTCTCAATAAATTTCAATTAATTTTTAAGATATATCTTATCTCTGAGCACTTAGGGTAAATTGCAAATCAAAATGAAAATATATCCAAAACAAACAGATATTTGGCAATTGAGCAGCACTTCCAAATACCACAGGTCAAAGGAAAGTTAGAGGCAAAAATGTGGAACTACTTTGAAGTAAAAGAAAATTAAAGATCGTGAAAACACAATATATCAAAATGTACAGAATATAGCTGATGCCTATAGAGGGGAACTGATTGCATTAAGTGCTTATAACAGCAAAAAAGAAAAAAGGCAATAATAATCTAAAATCTAACCTAGTTTTTAAAAAAAGCATATCAAACCAAGATAAGTAACAGATAATAAGCAAATAATGACGAGAACAGATCAAGGTAATACAACACAAACATAGAAAAATAAACATTAATTCTGCAAAAATATTAGCAAAATTGATAAACTCTTAGAAATAATAGTCATAAAAATAAAAAAGAAAAATATAAATAATATCAAGAATGAAAGAAATCATATATCCTGAAAACATTCAAGGGATAAAGAGATTATTCTGAACATGTTTATACTAGTAAATTAAACAATTTAGATAAAATTGACAAAGTTTCTGGAAAAAAAACTGCCAAAAGATGAAATGGGAAATATTAATTACTTTATTATTAGGAATATGAATAATTTACTTATTTTATAATTGCTAATACAAGATATGAAAAAGTACTTCAGAAAAGAGATATTCAAATGAATCCCTGGGATATGAAAATAAGCTCAACAGTATCAATCATTAAGAAAGTGTGAATTAAAACCATGAGAGATCACTATAAACCACTAGAATAGCAAGAATTAGAAAGACAGACCACATTTCAGTGATATGATGCTTCCAGAACTCTGCTTTGGAAGTGGTACAATTTCTTTGGAAATAATTCCTGTTTTTTATTAAATGAAGTTACACTGACTCTTACTATATAAACTATTCATTCTATTCTTCTGCATTTACATAAGAGAAACAAAAATATGTGCCCACATAAGAATTTCTACAAGAATGTTTACAGAAGTTTTAACTTATAATAGTTTCAAGTTGGAAGGAACCCCAATTTTCATCCAAAGGTGAAACTGTAGTCATGCAATGGAATGGTATTTATAAATTAAAAAGAACAATTTATATTAACACATACAACAACATGAATGAGGAATATACAAGTATACACTGATTTTCATTAATATGAAATTCTAGAGTAGGCAGAGGTAATCTCTACAATGGAAAGCAGATCAGTGGCCACCTGGGGCAGTGGCTGTGGAGGGCTCACCAAAAAGGGACCATGTGGGAATATTCTGAGATGATGAAAATGTCCTATATCTTGATTTGGGTGGTGGTTTAATATGTTTATATTTATCAAAATTAATCAAACTGCATATTTATAAATCACTGCATTTTATGAAAAATTTGTGTCGATATTGTTAAACAAAAATATTTAAGTATATACAAATAACACTTTAAATGCAACTTTATAAAACAATCAGGATGAACAGTCATATTTTACTTTTTTTTTTCCATTGGAGGATTGGAAAGAGAAAAAATCTTTCTGGCTAAAGATAGAGACCACAAACCTGAAGAGTATGTATTCTAAATAAGAAAATCAGATGGATAATTCCCTGTGACTCATTAAGCAACTAATTTAAATCTCTCCTGTCCTGGATTTGCTGAGTGATGACTACCAGACTCATCATGTGGTAAGTACTTGTTCTAATTATGAAGAGAACTTCATACCCAGCTAAGAGAGCTAAGATTACAAAATGATACATAAGTGTCTTAGATCAAAGTAGCCCTCATGATGCATTCTTTACAACTAAAATATCTGGTATACATATACACAACATACAAACTGTACTGAAACCCCAGTTTTCAATAAAATTGGCATATGTCAAGTACATTCATCTTTAAGAGTAGAAGCAAAATCTTGGTATAACAACCTACAGCATACATTGTTCAAAGAATTTCTAAGTTTAGGGGCGCCTGGGTGGCTCAGCCGTCAAGCGTCTGCCTTCAGCTCAGGGCATAATCCCAGGGTCCTGGAATCGAGCCCCGCATCAGGCTCCCTGCTCGGCGGGAAGCCTGCTTCTCCCTCTCCACTCCCCTTGCTTGTGTTCCCTCTCTTGCTGTCTCTCTCTGTCAAATGAATAAATAAAATCTTAAAAAAAAAAGATTTTCTAAGTTTAGCTGTTCTAAACTATAAAACATATGTGAATGATTAAAACTCTCAGTAAGAAAAGCAGTTTGCTAGCCTCACAATAAGCAAATTACAGTTTAAAACTTATAATATCAAAGTAATATTCCCTAAATGAAGAATAAGTTTGCATTTGAAACTTTCTAATGATTTTCAAAAAGATGTATCCAAAAAAAAAAGTTCATCAGTAACATCAAAGTTTTAAGATGAGATAGTTCTATGAAGAGAAAGTAATGCAAGAAGGAAAAAGAGCTAGGAAAGAAAGAAGAGATGGAGAGAAAGAGGGAGAAGGGAGGAAGGAAGGAGGGACACAGGGGCAGAGGGGAGGAGGGCAGGACACAGTGGGGAGAATCCTGCCGATCCTGCCATACTTCTAAAGTAGTGGAGTGTTGATCACTTCCTACGTACACACGTCACTGAAGCCCTCAACAACAAAACAGATCAAAAACTTGCATCTGTTTACAAGGATTATCCCCCACTGAACCAGTTGCTTTTTATGGATGAGAGATATATAATTTACACATACACACAAATATTCAGGGTTTTCTAAATAACTTCTACTGAAAAGTTCAGAGTCATTGATTTCAATGGGATATGAAAACATTTACTATAGGTGATGGAAAGATTATATTGTCCCATACAAAACAAAATAATATACGTTATTATCCATAAAGAGTATGTTACATATTAAGATTATTAATCATGTGACTATAATTTTTCATTCCATAATTTCTATAATAATTATAAATAATATAGGCCATCAATATTTTTTAAATTTTTAAGAAACCAGTAAAAGGTTTAAGGGTTGTGTCTATATATAATTTTGAGGTTTTTTAAAAAAATCTCAGATTAAGATGTGAAACAAATTATCTGCAGCATTTTTACAAAGTGGATGGTTTTGATACAATATGGATAGTTTTTCAGGAGAATATGTGACTAAAATGTAAAATTGGACAGAATCTCCAGTGAAAATATGTTTGAATGATATATGGCAACTTAAAATATTTCCATTACTTCGGAAAAAATTATTTTGCATTTGTATGCTTGTTTTCCTTTTGTCTCCAAGAGCTCTGATTTGTATTCCAAATAAATCAGTTCAACTAAGCATGAACAATTACTGATGTTCAGACATTGCACTGCTACATAAAGGTAATAAATATAAAGATGGAAGAGCCACAAAGGCCTCTGTTCTCCTGACAGTGCCAGCCATCACCTGAACCCACATCAAAAGAGGAGTAGAAAGGATCTATAATTGCAGCCTGTAAAGTACAGCTTCTGAGCACAGAGCAGGTGAGGCAGGGAGGGACTTTTCCAGCACAATGCCCAAAGCCCAGCTTCCTAACTTCTTACAACATTCACCGTGAAAGTCTCCTGGAGTCCTGAGCTTTGAAGATGAATAAATATTTGCTGGTCACACGAGAAAGATAAATATATTGAGGAAGAGCGGCAACAGAGAGCCAGAAAATTCCAGATGAGAGAGTAAGTCCAGTTTAAGGTTCTTGTGATTAGCAACTGCCTGTTGCCATATATAACTCTGCTATTTTCCCATAAAAGAACTCAGAGAAGGGGTGCCTGGGTGGCTCAGTCATTAAGCGTCTGCCTTCGGCTAAGGGCGTGATCCCAGGGTCCTGGGATCCAGCCCCACATCGGGCTCCATGCTCCGCTAGGAGCCTGCTTCTTCCTCTCTCACTCCCCCTGCTTGTGTTCCCTCTCTCGCTGGCTGTCTCTCTCTCTGTCAAATAGATAAATAAAATCTTTAAAAAACAAAACAAAAAACTCACAGAAGATGCCAAGCCTTTTCTCTAGAATTAGCCAGGTCCCTCTTTTAGTTACCAGATTTGACAGGAGGTTTGAAAACTCGTAGTCTACCGTGAGAAAAAAGAGGCACGAGTCCTAACTGCTAACATTATGTAATTAACAGCTCTGCCCTGCTCTAACAAATTACCAAAAACTCTGTGGTTGAAAAGTAACACAAATTTATTATCATAGAGTTCTTAAGATCTGAAGTCAGAATTGGGTCTTGTTTGGTTAAAAATCAAGATGTTAGCAAGGGGTATGTTCCTCCTGGAAGTTCTAGAGGAAATAGATTTCTTTGATTTTCCCAGATTCTAGCCCCCTATATCCCATCTTCAAAGCCAGCAACAGTGGCTAAGTCTTTTTTATGTTACATCACATTTTCATTGACTATACTGGCTCCTTTTTTTCACTTTTAAGGACAATTGTGATTACTTTGGACCATCCAAAGAGAATAATTCTCTGATCTCAAGGTCAGCTAATGGTTAACAGCCTTAACTCCATCTGCAACCTCATTCCTCCTTGCCATGAATATAGCATATTTACATGTTCTGGAGATTAAAATTTGGACATCTTTGGAGGAGGGGGCATTATTTGCTTGCCATACCCACAAACATTTTAAAAACCCTAATAACTGAGTGATATGGAAAGTCAAGGTCCAAAATGCTCTTGCACTCAGAATCTTGCCAAGTGTCATTGAACCAGCTGGAGATGATGCACAGGATAGACGGATCATTTTCAAAAGCTTCTCCTTCCCAGGTAAATGCATAAAGACAGAAAGATTGGGGGCTCTCTAGTGCTGAGGTTGGAAGTGGGGGTTAACTGTAAATGGGCACGAGAGAATTTTGCGGGAGGATGATGGAAATATTCTAAAATGGAGTTGGGGTGGTGAATGTATAACTATATAAATTTAATTTAAAAAAGACTGAATTGTAAATTTTATAGTATGTAAACAATACCTCAGTAAAGATATTAAAAATTTCACTTTGCCTTCCTATACATGAATTTTATTAAAATTATAAGAATATGTGAAATTCTGTGACATTATTTGAGTATTTAAAAAGCATGAAACCGAGGTACTTTTTTTGAGATTGTTTAAATGTGTCCATTTCTTCCATTTTTGCTAAAAATACTTGATCTTCCCTTGGACTTAAATGTTAATGGCACAAATAGACATTGATATTTACAAAATTTATAAATGTTTTCCATGATATCAGGAAATTCTTACACGTCTCCTTGCTGACAAACTATAGGTCTTGGGAAAACAATGTGAAACGGCAGCTCTTTGGCAAATTCCCAGGGGTATCTCCTTGCTATCATTTTTGAGAGGGCTTCTTGAGTGTTCATTTCGCAAGCAATCACATAAGTCACCGCACAGACAGACGTTTGCTGATATTGACCCTTTCTCTTCATACAAGTGAGTGAGTGTTGCCAAAGCACAGGAATGGCAGAGTGGAATGGCAATCTTTGATGACTACAGTTCTCTAAACATGAACAGAAATGGCACCAAACTGAAGCCCTTTCCCATTGTCCCTTTCTCATCCATCCCATTTTACATTCACAGATAAGCTGTACTAACAGCATTGCTAGACAGTGGTGTTTTGAGAAGGCATGACCTGGAGCAGAGGCACAGACCCATCCCGCACCCTCCCCCACACACCATTCCAATTAAGGCTTGAGCTACTTCACAGATCAAGCAAGAAGCCTCCACAGACACTGTTCTGTGTGTTTGCAATACATACCCCAACCTCTCTTGTCTGGCTTCTTCACATATTTCTAATTTCTGCTAAAAATTCAGTTATTTAGAAAGGTCTTTACTTGTTACTCTGTCATTCATTATGTTTATCACACATTATAATTATGTATTTATTTATCTGATTAGATTTACTGCCCACATTCATCACCTTGTTCATTTTTATGTACATAATGTGTTATTTACAGCCTGAAACACAGAAATGTGTTACATAAATATTTGTATATTGAAAGAATGTTTGAGTAAATAATTGAAAGTGTCAGAAGACATGACTCTCTCAGTTACTCAGTGTGGATTATTGAGCAAACCACTTGCCATCTCTGAGCTTCAAGCTCGTCATCTCTAAAATGTGAAACTAATAACTTCCCTGCTTTTCTCAAAGGGTTCCATGAGAGTGAATTTTGTAAACATCTAAACCCCACAGAAATATAAGAAATAAACTTCCTATGAAGAAACATAGTAGAGAAGTTAATCCAAGGCAGTGATAAAATGCTCACTTTTGCAATTAGGCTAGATTTACTAAATTGAGGAAAATGATGCTTGACAACATTATATAGATCCCAACTGTGGACAGAGAAGTTTCAGTGCCTCAGCATCTCTCTACCTTTGACTTGTGATTTATCCAGCAGTTTGCTTGGACTGAATCAGCGAAGTTTGACTCCCATCCCAGGTGTGTCTCCCATAGTCCTCCTATCCTGCCATACGCAGCAGGTGGTCAAAGCTCAGGTGCCCTCCTACAGGAACTGTGGCTCAGGAAGGTGCCACCAGTTCATAGTCCCAGTATTTAATAAGTGACATCCAGAATCTGATATCAAGACTCTAAGCCTTGATATAAGTCACATGCCCTGAAAGAATATTGTTTAATTAAAACAATCCCATTGAAACTAACTTTATTTTTCTACCAAGTAGTAGAAAATACAGGGAGAGAAAATCTTTTGGATCATTGCCTTTATATATTAGAATTGCAAATCAAAGAAAGACTGACTCATTTTTGTAATATCTTTTCAACTCTCAACCATTTCTCTGAATTTGACCACAACGTATTGGTAAAACTGTAAGATCGTTTCAGAAATGGTGGGTATCAATTGCGAGAGGTAATGGCAGTTCATAAAAACGTTATCCATGTGAATTCCAATTATGTAATTCTTACCTCAGGTATATTCTGCAGCTCTGTCATTCATCTTACTTTGTGCTGCCCACAAGTTCATTGCCTAGAAGAATAAAAATAAAGAAATGGAGTGTCTTTGGTTAAGGTCTCTGAAGCAATTTTTTGGTGAATCAAACTAAGAATATCTTTTCCATTTAATGCTTAATAAAAGCCATAGGTAATGTATAACCTGATTGCGCTATAAATACAGTGTATGCTGTTTCCACGAGAACAGTTATTTAACCCACTGAGAGAAAAATATATACAAAAACTATGTCAGCTAGCTAACTTTATCCATACTATGGAGTGCAGAGAGAAGTCTTGTGACGATAATATGTATCTAATTTGATATGCATACAATTGAATTCGCTTTACCAAGAGTAGTTCTACCTCTTTGTCATTTTATTGGCAATCCAGGGAACCAAGGCCATTATTTACCAGAGGATGGTCTTAACACTGAAAATGCTACTTGGACAGTCAACTATATAATCTTATTAAAGGACTTCTGGAAATTACCTAAAGTCTCTCTCCAAATTTTCTCTCAACTACCCAATTTCAATATAAGTGGTTCATTTTTTTCATGAGATTAGTTGCACTAAAAAGTTTGATACTTGAAACTATCAGCTAATAGTACCTGAACTTATCCAATCACTTCTCATCAAGAAAGAGTAGAGAAGTTAATCCTAAGGGAGTGATAAAATACTCATCAGATGTTCAATAAATAAGCTGAACAAATACTCCACTCCAGGCATTGTTTGAGGTGCTTGAACAAAATATAATGATGAAAAATATTAAGTCCAAATCAAGTGGCCCTGCTAGAGTGAAATGGCTGGAAAAGGTACTTAATTAGAGCACAACAGGGACTGGACTACAAAATAAATCATCTGATTTCCACTTGGTAACTGTTGTCATCAGGCTCACCAGAATCTACTTACATAAGTTTCCAAAATTCAAATAATAAAACTTCAAGGTTTTCAATAGCAGCTGAAATTAATTCACTATTCCAAGAAGAAATGCATCAGCTCTGTTCCCTTTCATGCAAATATAACTATAATAAGGTTTGTTCCTAATTCATAATTTGTCCTTTTATTGTTTACTCTTTTGAAACTTCTACTTGGTTTAAGTCTGGACTACACCAAAATCTCAAGTTTTTCAGTAAATTGCCCATTTGAATCACTAGAGGAAACAGACAAATCACATCCCTTTTACAGGTCACATCAAGATTATGCCCAATACTAAATTTGGCAGTTTCAATATTTTCAAGGTATGAGTATTGTCATTTAGCAGTATTTAAACTTATTTTCTCAAGCAATCTCTAAAACAACATATATGTTGTTTGAATACAGTACTTAAATAATAAAAGCATACATTGATACTTAAAAGTGTATTTATGCATGTTTCTATATAATTTCATCCTCCCGACAGTTGAAAATATTATTAAAAACTTTTAATTTTTACTGTGGAATGCTTCAAAAAATCATTAAAAGTTGCTTCATGTAGTTTCAACAATTATAATTCACAGCCAATATTGTTTCATTATGTCTCCAACTAAAGTACTCTCGCCACTCCCTGGATTATTGTTAAACAAATACAACTCATATAATTCCATTCATAGATATCAGTACGTGTCTTAAAGAAAATAATGCTTTTTAATCATAAACACATTATTATCACACCTAAAATAAAATTAATAATTCTTTAACTTTGTCAAATACTAATTCATGTTCAAATTTCTCTGAATGTCCCTTTTTTTTTTTTTTCAGTTTGTCTTATCAGGATTCAAATACAGGCCATAACTTTCAACTGATAGTTATATTTCTTCTAATCTATATAGCTCTCTCCCTGTACTTTTCCTTGTAATTTCTTTGTTTAAGAACCAGGTAATTTGCCCTATTAAGTTTTCCTTACTCTGAATTTCAGAGAATATTGACCCCTATAAGACTTCTCTAACACTGTATTTCCTATACATTTATGGTTAGATACAAAGGATTGATCAAGTTTTTTACAGGAAAAATTCATAGGTATTCTGTGTGCTTCCCTGAGGCTGCACATAAATTCTGGTTCTGCCTTTTTCTAAGTTTAACTGCCATTGATATCATTGCCAAGATCCTCTATGTCATGAGGACTGGATAGTAGTAATATCACAATTCTACTGCATCTTCTTTATTAGCTGGAATACCTTTATTGAGGGATACTTCGCTTATCAGTTATATGGTTATACTAAGGCATAGTTCTCACAAAAATAAAGCAAACTAAATGTTTGGTTCTTTATCATTATCTTCCAGTTTTAAAACCGTGAACTGGAGATTAATAACTTCTGAGGATCTAATGTACAGCATGGTGACTAGCGTTCATAACACTGTATTGTATATTTGACATTTGCTGAGAGGAGAGCTGAAGTGCTCTCACACACAAAACAAGGGTAACTATTAAGGTGATAGATATATTTATTAATTAATTATACTGTGGTAATCATTTCACAATGTATATATAGATCAAATCATCACACTGTACATTTAAAATACATTTAAATTTTATTTGCCAATTATACCTCAGTAAAGCTGGAAAATATAAAATAAGTAAGGTTGTGAATTGGTTCCCTAGTAGGATCAAAAGCTAGTTTATGTATCATTATAAACTCATGCCCTTAATCATATATGATGAGTTCCAAACCATTGAAGCCTTTGGAATATCAGGGAGGACCAGGAAAATGAGTTAGACCAGGAACCTCAATAAACCTTTTTAAAAAGTAATACTGAGTAAACTTTTTATCCCAAAGTGAAATATTATATATTGGTAAAATCATAATTAATGAAAAGTAAGTGGCACCATGAAAATGCCCTTTGAAATAGTAGTACAGAGGATAACGCAGTATACAAAATTGTGTGTGTGTGTGTGTGTGTGTGTGTGTGTGTTCAATGTGGGAATACTCTCCTGTGTATGGAAAATCTTTCAGAGAAAACATACAACATTGAAAGTAGCCATGTTAAGGTGTGAAATTACTGAACTTTTCTTCTAATTCAGCAAAATTTAAGGTTAATATTCTATCTCTGAATAATTGTCCTCACCCTGTTAAATATCTTCAAAATTCTCTTAAAGACTATATGCTCCTCAAATAGTAATACTCACTTTCTATGTCACAGACATAAAATTAGGGAAATTGACATTTCTCACTGTTGCAGTTATAAAAACTTAGCCATATGTTAAGTTGATTCTTCAAAGTGACTAGTGAACTCTTACTATTAACAGAATAAAAATAGGAACAAGGTGAGAAGATATCTTCAAATTATAAGAAATTGTGTCTAACATGAAAAAATGCTCCATATCTCTCGGCATCAGGAAAATACAAATCAAAACCACAATGAGATATGACCTCACACCTGTCAGAATAGCTAAAATTAACAAGTCAGGAAACAACAAATGTTGGCAAGGATGTGGAGAAAGGGGACCCCTCTTACACTGTTGGTGGGAATGCAAGCTGGTACAGCCACTTTGGAAAACAGTGTGGCGGTTCCTCAAGAAGTTAAAAATAGAGCTACCCTATGACCTAGCAATTGCAGTACTAGGTATTTACCCAAAGGATATAAATATAGTAACTTGAAGGGGCACCTGCACTCCAATGTTTATAGCAGCAACGTCCACAATAGCTAATCTATGAAAAGAGCCCAGATGTCCATCAACAGATGAGTGGATAAAGATGTGGTGTATATATAAATGGAATACTACTCAGCCATCAAAAAGGATGAAATCTCACCATTTGCAACCACGTGGATGGAACTAGAAGGTATTACGCTAAACAAAATAAGTCAATCAGAGAAAGACAATTATCATATGGTTTTACTCATATGTGGAATTTAAGAAACAAACAAAGGATCATAGGGGAAGGGAGGGAAAAACAAAATAAGGTGAAATCAGAGAGGGAGACAAACCATAAGAGACTCTTAACTACAGGAAACAAACTGAGGGTTGCTGGAAGGAAGGAGGGTGGGGGGAGGGCATGTGTTTTATATAACTAGGTGTTATATAAAACTGAGGAATCACTGAACTCTACCTTTGAAACTAATGATACACTATATCTTAATTAAATTTAAATAAAATAAGATTAAAAAAAGAAATTGTGTCTAAAATAAATCACCCAACTCTAGTTTTCTTTGCCACTTTTCCTAGCTAAGATCACTGACAGTTCTTACAGTTGTTTCCTCTCTAAAACTGAATGGGAATCTGTATGCCCAATATCCCAGAAAGATAATACAAACAATAACAAATTTAAAAAATTAAATACCAGTTCTGAATCATGAATCATGATTGTCATCATGTCGATAGCATCGGGAAAATCCCCTTGTTTCTAGGACTTGTTTTATCCACTTGGGATGTATTAATCTTGTCTACTTCAAAAAGTACAGAGATATAAATAAAAAAAACAACTTTATAGAGAATAATAAGTAGTTTCAAGTAAAAACTTCTAAATGTTTCACTTCAACATGCATTGCATTTTAAATTCCTTGTTTGTTCGTATATTAAAAAGTTACATCTGAACCAAACTGAAGGTGACTCTGCAAGTATTGTTGAGGATTAGGGTCAGAGTTCTTGTGAACACAGTGTCTGAGACTTCATATCCCAGATACCAAGCTAATGAAGAAAAACCACAAGTTCTAAAATTTGTCAATTTGTTATATTTGTGACATCAAATTCATTTAGCAATACTTGTCTAACACACTCTCATCTTATGGGCCATAATTATGAATTGGCTATTGTCCAAAGTAATAAACAATTTAAAATACTTTATTATTTGTGACATGTGGGATGGCATGCATTCATTAAAATCCCAATACACTGGTGCACCTGGGTGGCTCAAGGGTTAAGCCTCTGACTCTTGATTTCGGCTCAGGTCATGATCTCAGGGTCAGGCTCTGCCCTCACCATGGGGTCTGCTTGTCCCTCTCCCACTGCTCCTCCCCATTCCTGCTCCTCTCTCTCTCCCCACTCCCTAAACAAACAAATAAACAAACAAATAAATAAAATCTTTTTTAAAAAATGCTAACACACATTTGAATACAGTGTCAGGAAAAGGAAAACTCTGGTATATGGTAGGGATGATAAAATGAGATCACTGAAGCCTATCTGTATAGAGTATCAGGATATGGATTAAGGGCAAACTATAGGAAATGCTTTGCAATTTCTATATTCACATAAAGTAACCAGATATGTAAAATCATCACAAAACTGAAATTATTTTTTAAACTATGCAAATGGCTCAGATTTTAAATTTTATTAAGGCTTTTACCAATGTACCAAGAAGTTTGAGTTCATTTTATCCAGCATTTTAACTCATTCCCTTGCTGACTTTATCTTCTAAGCACCCCTCAAAACCAACAGGTATTTGTTGGCTTTTATAGTCTATATTCAAGCACAGAGGTATATTAAATACATTATATTGATACATTAGGTGTATTAAATATGCCTGTGCAGACTCCACTATGCAACTTCACAACCTGCATTGCAGGTGGAATTAGTTTCTGTATTCGTTTCCAACTACTGTTGTAACAAATTATTAAAAACTCAGTGCTATAACACAACAGATTATTCTTTTACAGTTCTGGAAGTCAGAGTCTAAAATCAGCATTCTGGAAGGAGTATCCATCTATCTTCCTTTTCTAGCTTCTAGAGACCAGCTGCATTTCTTGGCTTGTGCCGCATCCTACACTTTCACAGCCAGCACTGCAGCACCTCCCAAATTCTATCTCTGAACTCGACTTCAATCCTGGAATCTCTCTCTGATTTTCCTTCCTCCCTTCCCCCACTCAGATAATCTTTCTCAAGATCCTTAATCATACACACACACACACACACACACACACACACACCCAAAGATCCTTAATCACACTGCCTCATAAGATAACAGATTCACAGATTCTGGGAATTAGGATATGGACACATTGGAGAGGCCATGACGGCCATGATTTACCTACCATGGGAACATAAAGATATGGTATCTTTTGCCAAGAAAGCAGTACCTATATTAATAGCTGGTTTGACCTGGCTTAATTGCTATAGTATTCAAATAAGTAAAAATAATTTCTTTCCTAGGTTAGTCAGGCCATCTTTTTGACTCTCGTAATTATTGCAGGTTACTTGTGTTTATAAACTACTTCGGACACTATAGCTTTTCCCCATACAGAACAATCAATGCTATAATATAATAATTAGTAAATGATGAAGAAATATTTAAACATAAGCAAACACTTTACCTTGAAACTCCCAGAAAAGACAGATATAATAGCAACATCAACCAGTATAAATCTCCTCAGAAGATAGCTGTGTTTTTAGCATGTACAATTCAAATTTGGTTATTTATTTCTAATAACAAATGGATAGTTATTTTTTATCTAATACATGATAATTCAACCTACCATCATTTTTTCCTCAAATTTAGGCCATTAATAGTTTTTCTTAAATTTTCTAGTAAAAGAAGTATATATTTTGAAGATAAAATTATTGTTTGAAATGCTTTATCAGCTCACAGATCTAATTAACTGAGTTTTTAGCTTTGGTCTTTAAAACCAGGTCAGAGAAAATGTTTTGAGTAATAGGTTTTATTATGAAAGATTTATACAACACTTTAATAATTAAACCAAAAAATTCTCATTATATGTAAATAGGTTTTTTGGCCAGCCTGTGCTTAACTTCCTACAAAGTTGACCAATGCAACATTCTATGATGGGCTGAGATGGTAGTAGGTGATTGGGGAGATGGATGCAGAAAATGTCAAATTCTCTTTGCAATTTACCATCTCCCCAGAGAGATGTTTGCAAATTCCATGTCTTCTAAAATCTGACAATAACAATTTGGGCAAATGCCATTCTTCATCATAAGCAGTAGATGCTATAAAAATTTCAGCACCAAGTCTTTAAGCAGACTGTTTTCATTAATAATGAAAACTTTCCCATGGTGCCTTCTTAAAATACCTAATGTCACTGCATAAGGACAACTGTTCCTCTTTCCATATGTTGGGGAGTCCTTCAAGAAAACTAAAACTATGTTAGACTCTTACAATTATTTTATTCCTTTTATTCATGCCTTGGGAGAAATAACATTCTGCCACTATAAATTACTATTAAATGAGCCATATTTTCATTTTAATTTAAGGTAGAGGAATATTCATTGGGGATATCTGGGAAGATATTGGTATCTGGAGCAAACATTCCAGGAATTCCATATTTTACATTCCCATTAGCATACACATTGATGATAAGAGTAATAGTCCTCATTTCTTAAAACTTACTATGTAAGAAGTACTGTGATACACACCACATATTTTAGTGTATTTAATTCTCACAACAGGGGCACGTGGGTGGCTCAGTCGGTTAAGCATCTGCTTTTGGCTCAGTTCATAATCCTAGGATCCTGGGATTGAGGCCCACATCAGGCTCCCTACTCAGTGGGGAGTCTGCTTCTCCCTCTCCCTCTGCCTCCCCCACCCCTGGAGCTCACTCTCTCACTTTCTCTTCCTCTCCCTCTCTCCCTCTCGCTGTCTCTAAAATGAATAAATTAAAATCTTTTAAAAATTAAAATTTAAAAAAATAAAAAAAATTTAACACAACAACCTTTTGAAAGAATGAAACTGAAACTCTGAGAGATAAACACCCAAAGTTACTTAGCTCCAAAATAGCAGAGCTGAGGTTTTGACCCAAATCTAACTGATATCAAAGTCTAATTGCTGAAAGTATGCATACAGGAAAAACTGTATAAGCCTGAAAGGTAATCAAGTATAAATCAAATCCAAGTTCTAATTTCCATTTATAATAAAGATACAAATGAAAACAGAAATTTTCAAAATGGCATAATAAATTATATTTCAAATTTTTGAGTATAGTTGGCATAAAATATCACATTAGTATCAGTAAATCTACATTTTTTAAAATTAAGATTATATGTGACACATAAAAATATTTATTAGAAAAACTTAAGCCTGGAGAAACACAAATGATAAGGAGTATAATCACCATATCTAAGGTAATAAAATTACCTCCTCCCCAAGAGTGATTTTTAAAACTATTTACAAACAATTCCAGGGGAAGAGTTCCACCCTATACTCTTCATTAACCTGGAGGAGAAAGAAAACCCTATAACCAAGTACTAAGAAGTCGCTTAGGGGGGGTGCCTGGGTGGCTCAGTCGCTAAGCATCTGCCTTCCACTCAGGGCGTGAACCCAGGGTCCTGGGATCAAGCCCTGCATCAGGCTCCCTGCTCTGCTGGGAGCCTGCTTCTTCCTCTCCCACTCCCCCTGCTTGTGTTCCCTCTCAAGCTGGCTGTCTCTCTCTCTGTCAAATAAATAACTAAAATCTTTAAAAAAAAAATGTCACTTAGGGAGTCCTTAAGAAGTCACTCCAATTTCAACAGATCTCAACTTCAAATGAACATCACAAAGTAACCTGCTGCACCTTGGCAGGAACAACTTCTAATTTGTTAACTCTTTTGAGTAGTCAAAGTCCTCAAACTTCAGCATTTTATAGTCACAGCTGCAGTGACCATATAGCTTATCACTAAAAAAAGAAATTTTACTAGTGAAAGGAAGGACTATTGATAAGTATGTCAGGATAAGTATAAAACATGACTATCTAGGCAGACCAGAGCACAATGTCACCCTAAAGACACCACAAACACAGGAGACATCATAGCTAAAAGATAATATATCTGCAAGGATACATTAGTAGGATCAGAAACAAGATGAAACCAGGATAAAAGAATGTTTAAATGAATTGAAAAAATCAAAAAAATGAAACATCTTCTGCTTCTAATATGTATGACACAATACTCTTCTACTGGACCAACTATCCTAAAAATAAAAACTACTAACTGTGAATTATGATCGAAAAAAAATTTAAAAAGACTACCTGAAAATTGTGGGAGTGACAAAAGACAGAATCTGGAGTAGAATTAGTAGAATTAAAAGTTGAAAAAAAGGACTAACAAAACAAAATACTGATAAAGAAATAAAGGAAAAAAATCCCATTCACAATAGCATCAAAAATAAAAAATACCTTAAATCTAACCAAGGAGGCAAAATATCTGTACACTGAAACTGTAAGACTTTAAAGAAATAAACTGAAGAAGACACCAACAGAGAAACATCCCATGCTCATGGATTAGAAGAAACAATATTGTTACAATGTCCATAGTACCCAAAGCCATCTATAGATGCAATATAATCTATATCAAAATTCCAATGGAATTTTTCACAGAAATAGAAAAAAGCAGTCCTAAAATTTGTACAAAACCATAAAACACTCCAAGTAGCCAAAGCAAATTTGAGAAAGAAGACCAAAACTGAAAGAATACGTCCTGATTTCAAACTATACTACAAAGCTATAGTAATCAAAACAGTATGGCACTGCCATAAAGATAGACATGTAGATGAATGGAACAGAAGTTAAAACCCAGACATAAACCCACGAATATATGGTCAACTAACATTTGACAAAGAAGCCAAGGACACTCAATGGGGAAAGGATAGTCTTTTCAACAAATGGTGATGGAAACTGGATAACTGCATGCAGAAAATTAAAGTTGGACCCCTTCCTTACATCATGCACAAACATGAACTCTCTATGCAGACTTAAATTTAAGACCTGAAACTGTAAGACTTCTGGAAGAAAACATAAGGAAAAAAATCCTTGACACTGGTCTCAGCAGCAATTTCCTGGATGTAACAGCAAAAGCATAAGCAACAAATGCAAAAATAAATAGGCAGGACTCATCAAACTAAAAGCTTCTGCACAGCAAAAGAAACAATCAACAAAATGAAAAGGCAACCTACAGAATGGAAGAAAATATTTACAAATTATTTATCAGATAAGGAGTTAATATCCAAACTATATAAAGAACTCATGCAATTCGACAGCAAAAATACTAATAACCTTATTAAAATTAAGGCAGAGAACCTGAATACACATATTTCTAAGAATACATAAAGATGGCCAACAGAAACATGAAAAGATGCTCAACATCACTCATCATCAGGAAAACACAAATCAAAAAAAAAAAAAAAAGAAAGAAAGAAAAGAAAAGAAAAGAAAAGAAAAACCACAATGAAATATCACCTCACATCTGTTACAATGGCTATCAGCAAAAAGACAAGAGATACCAAATATGGTGAAGGTATGGAGAAAAGGGAACCCTAGCACACTGTTGGTGGGAATGCAAATTGGTACACCATGGAAAACAGTACAGTGGTTCCTTAAATACTTAAAAATAGAACTACGATATGATCCAGCAATCCCACTATTGGGTATTTATCCAAAGAAATTGAAATTAGGATCTCAAAAAGATATCTGCACTGCCATGTTCATTGCAGCATCACTCACAATAGCCAAGATAAGGAAACAATCAAAGTGTCCATCAACAAATAAATGGATAAAAAAGATAGATATATTCATATATATATTCATTTTTACATATGTAATAATATATTCATATCTATGCATATGAATATATAAAAATAATATGTTCATATATATGTATATGAATATATATATGAACATATATTATTCAGCCATGAGAAACAAGGAAATCCTGCTGTTTGCAACAACTTAGAAGGAACTTCAGTGCATTAGGCTAAGTGAAATAAGTCCCACAGAGAAATACAAATACTATATGTTGTCACTTATTACGTGTAATCTAAAACAGACAAACAGAAAAACAGAACAGAGTGGTGGTTACCAGGGGTTGAGGGGTGGAGGAAATGAGGAAATAATCATCAAAGGGTACAACTTTCAGTTATAAGATTAGCAAGTTTGGGGATCTAATGTACGGCATGATGATTATAGCTAATAATACTGCATCACAGAGTTGAATGTCGCTAAGAGAGTAGATCTTAAAAGAAATGGTAATTATGTGATGGGATGGAGGTGTTATCTAAGCTATGGTGGTAATCATTTTGCAATTTATAAATGCATCAAATCTTAAACCTACACAATGTTATCTGTCAATTATACGTCAATAAATCTAGAAAAAAAGTTGAAAGAAGAGACAACTACCATAAAGTGTTTTCTTTTTTTTTTCTTTTCGTTCTTTTTTTTTTTTTTTTTTTTTTTTTTTTTTTTTTTTTTTTTTTTTTTAGCAGTTTTTTGCCTGAGGGCTGCAAGGTTGGCAGACACAGTGTGGCTCAATCTCTGATAGAACAACTATGACTTTTTTCAATATGAAAAAAATAAGTGGCAGTGTTTAATCAACCCCTCAGCAGCTGAAAAATGAAGGGAAAAATCCCAGAAAGAAGCAAACCAGAGAGGGAAAGCCCTAAATTTTGTGCATAAACTCTATAAACCATTGTTGATAATAAACTTGCAAGCATGAGACAGAAACCGCCTAAATTCAATGGAACTGATATTTGAGCTGCTGCCCAAAACACATGATTTGCAGTTGAAGTCCAACCAAGTTACAGCCTATTGAAACAACAATAATCGGCACTTTTCCAAAGGAATACAATAAAACCCACCACATGCCACTCACAATGTCCTAGAAAATTCAAGTTTACTTCACATACTAAGAAACAGAAAAATGTGACCTTACTCTTGAGCAGGGATTGGCAAACATTTTTCTATAAATGGCCAGATAATAAATATTTTAGGCTTTATCAGTTATTTAGGATCTCTGTAACATACTCTTTACCTCCTCTTCCTCTTCCTG
Organism: Ursus maritimus; assembly: GCF_017311325.1. Lineage (NCBI taxonomy): Eukaryota > Metazoa > Chordata > Mammalia > Carnivora > Ursidae > Ursus > Ursus maritimus. The sequence continues at coordinate 72,587,269 of NW_024426885.1, read as the reverse complement.
CCTCTCCTCCCCACATCCTCCTTCTTCTTTTTTAATTCTTTACAAGTGAAAATACTTTCTTGGATCACCTCAAAAGGCCACAAATTGGGGCGCCTGAGTGGCTCAGTCGTTAAGTGTCTGCCTTCGGCTAAGGGCGTGATCCCAGGGTCCTGGGATCGAGCACCACATCGGGCTCCCTGCTCTGCTGGGAGCCTGCTTCTTCCTCTCCCACTCCCCCTGCTTGTGTTCCCTCTTTCACTGGCTGTCTCTCTGTCAAATAAATAAAAAATTAAAAAAAAAAAAAAAAAAGGCCACAAACTATGAGAAAAAAAAAAAAAAAAAAAAAAAAAAAAAAAAAAAGGCCACAAACTATGAGCCCAAGCATTGCCCCCCCCCCCAGAATAGGGGTTGGCAAACTATGGCCTATAAAACAAATCCAGTGCATTACCTATTTATAAGACCCATGAGTTAAGTACAATCAACATACATATAATCAATTCACATATACCAGGTAAAAGATATCACCTATCCTAGTACTTTAAAAAAAAAAAATCTACAAGACAAATTTAAAGCCCTTGTTATAGAAATTGGAATCAAAGGATGTTTGTTTGATTTTTAAAGCAGTAATTATTTATTAGTAATAATTTAGAATTATTTAGAAAATGTTAGTTGCTTAACATCCAAGAGGAAAAACTCTCTTCTTAAGCAATTTTTATGGAAAGGGGAGAAGTGCTAAAGATGATTGTTCACTGCTCAATGGTTAAATCTTCCTGTAAAATAATAAGTGAATTTTAAAACAGCTGAGCTACATCCTGGAAACTGAATAAATCAGGTACTTCTATCCTTATGCAATAGTTAAAAGACAAACAAGCAGGGTTTTTCTTATCTTTTCTTTTTTACTGTATAATTCATTTGTAGTAAAGGAGAACACCCTCACTTTTGTATGGTAAAAAGAAAGACTGTAACCAAGATAATTCCTTCATAGACATCAGGTATACTTAAGTTAAGAAGTAGATATAGTCCTAAGAGGTGAAAATCACACATTATACATAGAGACATTATAGACTGAAAAAAGATGGCGGAGGAGTGGGGGACCTTTTTTCAACTGGTCCCCTGAATCGAGCTGGATATCTACCAGACCATCCTGAACACCCATGAAATCAGCCCGAGACCTATGAATATGCATCTGGATCTCTGCAAACGAACACCTCCGGTGCTGAGAATTGAGGCACAAAGCGAGGAGCCATGAATCTGTGCACAGATATTGGAAGATAAACAGAAGGGGGAGGGAGCCGCCCCCTCGGACGCTGGGAAGCAGTAGCCTCCTGCACTGGGGAGCAGGCCGGACTCGCGTTCTGGTAGCCACCGAGAAACCAGACTGAAACTGGGAGCTCCAGAGTGCACACATGACATGCCTGAAAACCGGAGCTCTGGAGCGCACACGAACCACACTGAAACAGGGAGCTTGGGAGCACGAGCAGGAACCAGGGCGGCTGGCGGTGTTAGAAGCACAAAGGGCAGAGACATGCTGCAGCTAGGAGTGGGGACTGGGAGAATGGCTGTGGGGCACACAACCCAGGACGCTGCAGGGTTTTTAGCACCACCGACAGAAACAGAGTTAGAGTGGCCAGGAGAGCTCAGTGAAAAGCAGACTGCGATCTCTCTGTTCTGAAACAGAGGCTAGGATACGGCCACTGCTGCTCTGACTCTCAGAAGAGTCACAGAGAGCCGCCAGGGAAAGTTGCCAGAGAACAAAAGCCCCCAAACTGGTCCTAAGTGAGCCCATCCCCCCACCACAGGGGACAGGGCAACTCTACCCAAACAGGGTTGCTTGAGTATCAGCGGGGCAGGCTGTTCCCCCAGAAGGCAGGCTGAAAAAACAAGAAGCCCACATTGCTTGGATCCTGGTCAATAATTTGGGCTCTCTACATCCCCACAACCACACCTCATCAGAATGACAAGGAGGAGGAACCTCCAACAAAAGAAAGAAACAGAGACTATGGCCTCTGCCCCATAACTAATGGATATGGATACAACCAAGCTGTCAGAAATGGACTTCAGAGTAACAATGGTCAAGATGATGTGTAGGCTTGAAAAAAATATTAACAAAAATATTAAGGAGAATATAGAATCTCTAAGGGCAGAAATGAGAGCGAATCTGGCAGAAATTAAAAATGCTATGAATCAAATGCAGTCTAAACTGGATGCTCTAACAGCTAGGGAAAACGAGGCAGAAGAATGAATTACTGAGTTGGAAGATGAGATGATAGAAAAGAAGGAAAAAGAGGGAATATAAAAAATATAAAAAACTACAATTTCAAGAATTTAGAATACGGGAGATTACCGACTCAATGAAACATTCCAACATCAGAATCATCAGCATCCCCAAAGGGGTGGAGAAAGAGAGAGGTCTAGAAGAGATATTTAAACAAATTGTAGTGGAGAACTTCCCTAATTTGGTGAAGGAAACAAGCATTCGTGTCCAAGAGGCAGAGAGGACCCCTCTCAAGATGAATGAGAACAGACCAACACCACGTCAAATAATAGTACAACTCGCAAACCTTAGATACAAGGAAACAATCTTGAAAGCAGCAAGGGGGAAGAGATTCCTCACGTACAGAGGGAGGAACATCAGAATAACGACAGACCTGTCTACAGAGACCTGGCAAGCCAGAAAGGGCCGGCAAGACATATTCAGAGCACCCAGGGACAAGAACATGCAGCCAAGGATCCTTTATCCAGCAAGGCGGTCATTCAGAATGGATGGAGACACAAGGAACTTCCAAGACCAGAAGAAACTGAAAGATTATGTGACCACCAAGTCAGCCCTACAAGAAATACTAAGGGGGGGGGTATAAAAGTAAAAAGACCCAGAGTGATATAGAACAGAAATTTACAGAGACAATCAAAAGAAACAAGGACTTCACAGGCAACATGACAACATAAAAATCATATCTCTCGATAATCACTCTCAATGTGAATGGCCTAAATGCTCCCATAAATGCCGCAGAGTTGCAGATTGGATAAAAAGACATGATCCATCCATATGCTGTCTACAAGAGACTCATTTTGAACCTAAAGATACATCCAGACTGAAAGTGAAAGGATGGAAAACCACTGTTCATGCCAATGGACCTCAAAAGAAAGCTGGAGTAGCAATTCTCATATCAAACAGATTAGATTTTAAGCTAAAGACTGTAGTTAGAGAAACAGAAGGACACTACATTAATCTTAAAAGGTGTATCCAACAAGAGGATCTAACAATTATAAATATCTATGCCCCAAACAGGGGAACAACTAGATACACAAGGCAACTCTTAACCAGAATGAAGACACATATAGATAGTAATACATTAATAGTAGGGGACCTCAACACTCCGCTCTCACCAATAGACAGATCACCTAAGCAGAAAATTAACAAAGAAACAAGAGCTTTGAATGACATACTGGACCAGATGGACCTCATAGATATATACAGAACACTACACCCTAGAAAAACAGAATACTCATTCTTTTCGAATGCACATGGAACTTTCTCTAGAATAGACCATATACTGGGTCACAAAAAAGGTCTCAACCAATACCAAAAGATTAAGATTATCCCCTGCATATCCTCAGACCACAATGCTTTGAAACTGGAACTAAATCACAAGGAAAACTTTGGAAGAAACTCAAACACTTGGAAACTAAGAACCATCCTGCTCAAGAATGATTGGGTAAACCAGAAAATTAAAGAAGAACTGAAGCAATTTATGGAACCCAATGAGAACGAAAATACATCAGTCGAAAACTTATGGGACACTTCAAAGGCGGTCCTAGGGGAAGAATACATAGCCATCCAAGCCTCGCTCAAAAGAATAGAACAATCTAAAATGCAGTTTTTATATTTTCATCTTAAGAAGCTGGAGCCGGAACAGAAGAACAGGACTAACCCATGCACGAAAAGGCAGTTGATCAAGATTAGAGCAGAGATCAGTGAATTAGAAACCAGGAGCACAGTAGAGCAGATCAACAAAACTAGAAGTTGGTTCTTTGAAAGAATTAATAAGATCGATAGGCCACTGGCCAGACTTATTCAAAAGAATAGAGAAAGGACCCAAAATAATAAAATATGATTGAAAGGGGACAGATCATGACCAACATCAAGGAAATAAAATGATGATTAGAAACTATTATCAACAATTATATGCCAATAAATTAAACAACCTGGAAGAAATGGATGCCTTCCTGGAAACCTATAAACTACCAAGACTGAAACAGGAAGAAAGTGATTATCTAAACAGACCAATTAATCATGAAGAGATTGAAGTAGTGATTGAAAAACTCCTAAAAACAAGAATCCAGGGCCTGATGGATTCCCTGGGGTTTTCTACCAAACATTCAAAGAAGAAATAATACCTATTCTCCTGAAACTGTTTCAAAAAAATAGAAACAGAAGGAAAACTACCAAACTCATTCTATGAAGCCAGTCTTACCTTGATCCCCAAACCAGGCAAAGACCCCATCAAAAAGGAGAATTACAGACCGATATCCCTGATGAATATGGATGGCAAAATTCTCAACAAGATACTAGCTAATAGGATCCAACAGTACATTCAAAGGATTATCCATCACGACCAAGTGGGATTTATCCCTGAGATACAAGGGTGGTTCAACTTTCACAAATCGATCGGCGTGATAGATCACATTAATAAGAAAAGAGACAAGAACCATATGATCCTTTCAATTGATGCAGAAAAAAGCATTTGACAAAATACAGCATCCTTTCCTGATTAAAACCTTTCAGAGTGTAGGGATAGAGGGTACATTCCTCAATTTCATAAAAACGATCTATGAAAAGCCTACAGCAAATATCATTCTCAATGTAGAAAAGCTTAAAGCCTTTCCCTTAAGGTCAGGAACACGACAAGGATGCCCACTCTTGCCATTATTGTTCAACATAGTACTAGAAGTCCTAGCAACAGCAATCAGACAACAAAAAGGAATAAAAGGTTTTCAAATTGGCAAAGAAGAAGTCAAACTCGCTCTCTCCGCAGATGACATGATACTTTATATGGAAAAGCCAAAAGACAGCACCCCCAAATGACTAGAACTCATACAACAATTCAGTAATGTGGCAGGATACAAAATCAATGCTCAGAAATCAGTTCATTTCTATACATGAACAATGAGACTGAAGAAAGAGAAATTAGGGAATTGATTCCATCTACAATAACACCAAAAATCATAAGAGATCACGGAATAAACTTAACCAGAGAGGTAGAGTAAGGGATTTATACTCTAGAAACTACAGAACACTGATAAACGATATTGAAGAAGACACAAAAGATGGAAAAATATTCCATGCTCATGGATTGGGAGAATAAACATAGTTAAAAGGTCTATGCTACCCAGAACAATCTACACTTTCAGTGCCATCCTGATCAAAATACCAATGACATTTTTCAAAGAGCTGGAACAAACAATCCTAAAATTTGTGTGGAACTAGAAAAGACCCCAAATTGCCAAGGAAATGTTGAAAAAGAAAAACAAAGCTGGGGTCATCATGTTGCCTGATTTCAAGCTATACTACAAAGCTGTGATCACAAAGACAGGATGGTACTGGCACAAAAACAGACACATAGGCCAATGGAACAGAATAGAAACTCCAGAAATGGACCCTCGGCTCTATGGTCAACTAATCTTTGACAAAGCAGGAAAAAACATCCAGTGGAAAAAAGATTGTCTCTTCAATAAATGGTTTTGGGAAAATTGGACAGATACATACAAAAGAATGAAACTTGACCACTCTCTCACACCATACACAAAGATAAACTCCAAATGAATGAAAGACCTTGATGTGAGACAGGAATCCATCAAAATCCTAGAGGAGAACATAGGCTGTAACCTCTACGACATCGGCCACAGCAACTTCTTTCATGACACGTCTCCAAAAGCAAGAGAAACAAAAGATAAAATGAACTTGTGGGACTTCATCAAGATATAAAGTTTCTGCACAGCAAAGGAAACAGTCATCAAAACAAAGAGGCGACCCACAGAATGGGAGAAGATATTCGCAAATGAAACTACAGATAAAAGGCTGATATCCAAGATCTATACAGAACTTCTCAAACTCAATACATGAGAAACAAATAATCAAATCAAAAAATGGGCAGAAGATATGAACAGACACTTTTCCAGTGAAGACATACAAATGGCTAACAGACACATGAAAAAATGTTCAACATCATTAGCCATCAGGGAAATTCAAATCAAAACCACCTTGAGATACCACCTTATGCCAGTTGGAATGGCAAAAATGGACAAGGCAAGAAACAACAAATGTTGGAGAGGATGTGGAGAAAGGGGAACCCTCTTACACTGTTGGTGGGAATGCAAGTTGGTCCAGCCACTTTGGAAAACAGTGTGGAGGTTTCTCAAAAAGTTTAAAATAGAGCTACCGTATGACCCAGCAATTGCACTACTGGGTATTTACCTCAAAGATACGGATGTAGTGAAGA
>NW_024426885.1:72573915-72580780 GCF_017311325.1 Ursus maritimus | reverse complement strand
CCCAAACCAGGCAAAGACCCCATCAAAAAGGAGAATTACAGACCGATATCCCTGATGAATATGGATGGCAAAATTCTCAACAAGATACTAGCTAATAGGATCCAACAGTACATTCAAAGGATTATCCATCACGACCAAGTGGGATTTATCCCTGAGATACAAGGGTGGTTCAACTTTCACAAATCGATCGGCGTGATAGATCACATTAATAAGAAAAGAGACAAGAACCATATGATCCTTTCAATTGATGCAGAAAAAAGCATTTGACAAAATACAGCATCCTTTCCTGATTAAAACCTTTCAGAGTGTAGGGATAGAGGGTACATTCCTCAATTTCATAAAAACGATCTATGAAAAGCCTACAGCAAATATCATTCTCAATGTAGAAAAGCTTAAAGCCTTTCCCTTAAGGTCAGGAACACGACAAGGATGCCCACTCTTGCCATTATTGTTCAACATAGTACTAGAAGTCCTAGCAACAGCAATCAGACAACAAAAAGGAATAAAAGGTTTTCAAATTGGCAAAGAAGAAGTCAAACTCGCTCTCTCCGCAGATGACATGATACTTTATATGGAAAAGCCAAAAGACAGCACCCCCAAATGACTAGAACTCATACAACAATTCAGTAATGTGGCAGGATACAAAATCAATGCTCAGAAATCAGTTCATTTCTATACATGAACAATGAGACTGAAGAAAGAGAAATTAGGGAATTGATTCCATCTACAATAACACCAAAAATCATAAGAGATCACGGAATAAACTTAACCAGAGAGGTAGAGTAAGGGATTTATACTCTAGAAACTACAGAACACTGATAAACGATATTGAAGAAGACACAAAAGATGGAAAAATATTCCATGCTCATGGATTGGGAGAATAAACATAGTTAAAAGGTCTATGCTACCCAGAACAATCTACACTTTCAGTGCCATCCTGATCAAAATACCAATGACATTTTTCAAAGAGCTGGAACAAACAATCCTAAAATTTGTGTGGAACTAGAAAAGACCCCAAATTGCCAAGGAAATGTTGAAAAAGAAAAACAAAGCTGGGGTCATCATGTTGCCTGATTTCAAGCTATACTACAAAGCTGTGATCACAAAGACAGGATGGTACTGGCACAAAAACAGACACATAGGCCAATGGAACAGAATAGAAACTCCAGAAATGGACCCTCGGCTCTATGGTCAACTAATCTTTGACAAAGCAGGAAAAAACATCCAGTGGAAAAAAGATTGTCTCTTCAATAAATGGTTTTGGGAAAATTGGACAGATACATACAAAAGAATGAAACTTGACCACTCTCTCACACCATACACAAAGATAAACTCCAAATGGATAATGAAAGACCATGATGACGACGAGATCCATCAAAATCACAAAGGAGAACATGAGGCTGTAACCTCTCGACAACCGGCCACGCAACAACTAACTTTCATAGCCGCGTCTCAAAAGCAAGAGAAACAAGATAAATGAACGATGGGACTTCATCCAAGATATAAGTTTCTGCACTATCGAAACAAGTCATCGAAACAAAAGATGACCACAGAGATGGGAAGATATTCATAAATGAAACTACAGATAAAGGCTGATATCCAGAATCTCACAGAACTTTACTCCAGCTCAATACGCAGAAAACAAATAATCCAGAAATCAAAATGGGCCGAGGTAGCGGACGGTGCTTTTTCGGTGAGACGACGCAGGCGAGCTGCGGACGTGGAAGATGTTCAGCGTAAATTAAAGCCCATCAGGAAGTTCAGAAATCAAAACCACCTTGAGATACCTTATCACTTAGTTGGAATGGCAAAAAATGAATAAAAGCAGAGCTTAGCAAATGTTGGGGAGAGGGATGGCGGAGAAAAAGACACTCTTGCCACTATTGGTAAAGAGGTAAGTTGGTCAATACATGCCATTTGAAAAACAGTGTGAGGTTTCTAATAAAGGTTTAAAATAGAGACTACGTATGACCCAGTAATTGACTACTGGAGTATTACCACTCAAAAGAATCGGATCTGTGAAGAGAAGAAGGGCCCATGCACCAATGTTCATAGGCGCATGAATCCACCAAGTAAATTCCCAAATTGTGGAAGGAAAGTAGAATACCCTTCAACAGAACTGAAGATGGATAAAGATCAAATTGTGCCATCGTATACCATGGAATATTACTCGAGCCATCAGAAAAACACATACCAACATTTGCAGCAACATGACAGGACTGGGAGGAGATTATGCTAAGTGAAATAAGTCAAGCGAGAACCGGTCAATTGTCATAGTGGTTTCAACTCAATTTTATGGAACATAAGAATAGCAGGGAGATCAGGTAATTCAGAAGGAAGGGAAGAATAGAAGGAGAGGTAAACAGAAGGTGAATGGAAGGCCATAGAGAGACTATGGACTCTAGGAAACAAACTGAGGGTTTCAGAGGAGGGATGGAGGATTGGGATAGGGCCAAGTGATGGGTATTATGAGGAGAACATATATTGCATGGAGCATGTGTTATATGCAAACACAGAATTACATGGAACACTTACATCAAAAACTATGTAAATCATACTGTTAGTGGCTATACATAGAGGACATTTGATAAATAATAATCTTATTCAATTATAATGTCACAGTAAATTCTAGAGCAATTATCTAGAATAGATATAGACATAAACATAAGATAGAACATATATCTAGCAAGATATAAGAATATATCAATACGATACTGAAAATGGTCACAATAAAGATAAACATTTGAGGCAAGAGGTTCGTGAATTACACCAATGCACTAATAAACAAAATTTTCACGCCTATCACATAGATAATTTAGAAATCAAGGTTCTAGTGAAGTAAAATAAGATTGTTATTACTATCGAGATGGTTTAAGCTTGATGTACATATGGAAATGTCATTACGATAAGTTAAATAAAGGGGTATCATATCGTACAAGATTAATCTAATTGGTAATTTGACATTCAGGGTTCTGGTCATCCCTGTTTCTTCATTTTCAAAGGTGATTCGAAGTAATCCAAAACTCTGAGAAGCTTTGATTAGAAACAATATATTGGCATTTATGGCTAATAGTTTAGTAGTTGAAAAAAAAAAAAAAAAAAAAAGATGTTGCATATCAATCCAGAACAATGAATCAGAATCTCTGAGTTTAGGGTCTGAAATCCATTACAATTTAATTTTAAATTTGATAAGTTTATATTATTGTTAGAAAGAGAGGAAAAAGAGGGAGGAAAGATGAAGCTAGACACGAAGAAACAGTATACCTAGAGATAAATGACTATGAACATACAATGTTACTTTGGCTAGTCTTGTCAAAGAGCTATGATTGTTTTTAGACTTATCAGTTAGGTTTGTCAATTCTTGTATTGTATAAAAAACATGAACATATTTTAGAATTGAACTCTTAATTTTTAAAATTTACTAAGCAGCTAATTTAAACTTTAAAAATAGGAAGTTGTAGCTCTATGAAATTAATATATATTAAAGTCTTTAATTATATAACTAATAATGCATAAAAGAGTTACCATACTAGCATATATTGATTATGCAGGAGGAGACAAAAGGAAAAATGAGGTGTCTGTTATATATAAATAGAAAGAAAGTGTTGTCATGCACTCCTGCATCACTTTTGGTTCTATTCAGGTATCATTGAAAATAGTCTGAATGATATACCTTTTCCAATAACCAGTGTTCCATGTTTTTACTCAGCTCCAAAATTTGAGAACTCAGATCTGCTATTACTTTCTCTCTCCCTACTCTGTCATAGAAATAGCGAAAACTCTTTTTAAATGGCCATTTGAGCAATGAAACAAAAAGCTGTATTACAATTTCCTACCTGGAGCCATCAATCAAATAACCTGTAAACTGGTAATTAATATTTCATAATGTCTATCATAGGCGGGGAAAGAAATATTTTCCACTGAGTGAAATCAGGCAGAGAATGGAAGCTCAGATATGCTTTCTAATTACTTTAGACTGTGAATTGATGCTTAACACAAGCTTCCATAGTTTGTTATGGGAATCCTGGAAGAACCTCCTCTTCTTAATTTGTCTGTTTTTAGTTAGCAACATGGATGAAGCCTTTAGTTTGCAACATTGAGTTTGGACAGCTAGTTAGTAACATTGAAGATTACCTCTTCAAGGTAATCAATATATATGAAAAAGATCCATTTTGGGGGCACCCTGGATGGCTCAATCAGTTAAAGGTCTGCCCAGCGGCTCAGGTCATGCAGTCCGGGGTTTGCTGCAGGATCAAGCCCTCTGGCGTCGCTGACTACCGTGGGAGCTCATGCTCCCTCTCCCTCTGACCCCTAACCCACTATGGCTCTATCTCTCTCAAATAAATAAATAAAAATCTATGAAGGAAAAAAAAAAAAAAGAAAAAATCATTTGCAGAGAGGAATACCCTTCACATATGGCATGTGAAATGCAGAATTTTCACTTCGATGCCTCAAGCGTCTTCAGATGACCTAGTTGCTAAAAGAAAAGAGGAAATGGTTCAGGACTGAAAACAACTGGACAGACCTCATCATATGGATTGAAGGGTTATGGTCACTTCGATGATACAGACTTACATAAGTCACTCTCACATACAAATTCTCCTTTTATTTGTATAAATAAAAATATGATACATAACATTGGGCTTATTATGCCCGTTGCTGCAAATCCAGGAACAAATATAAAAATTCAAAAACTATCAGATTTATGATAGTTTTGCACTTACTGAAATGAGTAGTTTAGGACAGTATTAAGTGTGGTTTTAAGGATTTCGCGTTTGAACTCAGGTCGTTGAGCATTCAAGCTCTTGGCTTCGACAGGATTCATGAACTCCAGGGTTGTGGAATGGAGCACGTGCCCCACACACTCAGACATGGAGTCTACTTGCGATCACTCCCTCTCCTCTATCTCTCTGGGTATATCATAGTCTCCTGTTCTCTCTCAAATAAATAAAATAAACAAATCTTAAAAAAAACAAAAAACTATACCGACAGCCAGCAATAGGAGGTTCTATTTGAAGCTACAATCAGAGCGAATAACCGGAATAGCTGATATAAAGGGATAGATCTTGTTCAAACAAACAAATCACTAAATAAAATGCGTGAGTTATCAAACAATCACGATTGCTCAAAAAGAATTATCTCAAATATTTCCAATGCTCTAGAACCGAGAAAACATAAGAATAAGATAGCAGCCAATATCAGACACCTTCCAGGCCAGGCAGAGCTAAGTTTTAGATTGGTAAGGGTCGGGGGCAAGTGTTGACTGAAGGAAAAATAAGCGTGGAAGACGATAACGCGAATTTAAAGCATACTACAACCAGGCTATAACATGAGCAGATTAACGATAAAACCAAGAAGATAATTAAAAATTAGCATCTACCAGAACCTGAAGGAATAAAAACCAATCTTATAAAGTGATCCAATAAAAGTAGAAACTAAAAAGTGACAAAAGCAGGAAACTGACACCTATGAAGAACTGATGATTAAAATCTAAAAATACTGTTTGAAAACAAGAATGTTAAAAACAATATTAACAATTAACAATTTCAGAGATGAATTATGGCTGAGTTAAAACACAAAAGAAAATGTAGATTGAATTTGAAATAGTTCAAAAACTCCAAAACTCATGAAAGAACGGAAAGTGTTTTACATCAAAAGTATGAAGAATGGACTGCTATAAGCAACAATGCACATATTTAAAAGTTGTTTCAAGTACCATGCCGAAGAGATCCCCAGGTTAAATTACATAAAAATAGACATAAAATATTACACTTATGAAGACTGAAGTCATGCCCATATCCTCAACCACTTGGACAAGATGTTTTATATATATCTTTTGAACTATATTCATGAAATAGTGTCAAGTAAAAGAATGTTCTTGTTAAAAAAAAACTTTAAACTGAGGTACTCTTTAAAATAGGGAATATCAGAAGGAGTGGTTGGGACAGGGATTGAAATAGGTGCGGGGATGAGGGAGTGCACTGTGATGAGCACTAGGGTGATGTGCAAAGTGTTGAATCACTATAATTTGTACCCTGAAACTATACACTGTATCATAACTATACCATGAAGATATAGATAAAATGATGAATAAGTGGTTCAGGTAAGAAAAATTTATTAGATAGTTCTATATTGTTAAAAGAATAATGAATAATGATTATATTTTAAACTGAAAACATAGGAGCCACAAATTTGAAAATTTTAGCAAAAAAGACCAAATATGATATTTTAAATAAACCTACATCCATTGTCTGGCAAAATGCATGAATACTGAAGAAAAGAAGAAAGCCTTAAAAAACAACTAGAGTGAAAAAGGCAGATTGCAGTAAAGAGACCATGATTAGACTGACAAAAGCTGTGTTGTCAGTTCATGCAGAAAGAGCCAGCCAGAACTGTGTCATGCTAAAGGACTTAGTATCGTTTGAGTCTGCATCCTCACAGAACCACTAAAGGCTCTTAAATAAAGCAGAATAATGCGCCCAAAGATACTCACGCTCTACAGCAAACTGAATATACTTTCAATGGTTATGGGACTTCAATGTGATATGAAATTAAGAGTGAATTGAGATGTATTCTGTGGTTTTGAAATGTCTTAAGGTAATCCTTAAAACCTTTAATAAAGTTGGAGAAGAGATGGACACTAGGTCAGTAGTCAGGTGAACTTCATTTGATGGCTTTGAATTGGAGGAAGCTCCAAAGCAAAAAAATACAGATGTTACTATAGAATACGAAGGACTTAAAATGAACTCTTCACAAAGCTCTGTTTCTTTGATTGGCTTTATAAATACAGAGTAATAAATGTATACTGTTTTAAGCCAGAGGCAAAATTCATGCTAATTTATTACAACACTTAACAAAAACCTAA
>NW_024426885.1:72468863-72573905 GCF_017311325.1 Ursus maritimus | reverse complement strand
AGATAAACTCCAAATGAATGAAAGACCTTGATGTGAGACAGGAATCCATCAAAATCCTAGAGGAGAACATAGGCTGTAACCTCTACGACATCGGCCACAGCAACTTCTTTCATGACACGTCTCCAAAAGCAAGAGAAACAAAAGATAAAATGAACTTGTGGGACTTCATCAAGATATAAAGTTTCTGCACAGCAAAGGAAACAGTCATCAAAACAAAGAGGCGACCCACAGAATGGGAGAAGATATTCGCAAATGAAACTACAGATAAAAGGCTGATATCCAAGATCTATACAGAACTTCTCAAACTCAATACATGAGAAACAAATAATCAAATCAAAAAATGGGCAGAAGATATGAACAGACACTTTTCCAGTGAAGACATACAAATGGCTAACAGACACATGAAAAAATGTTCAACATCATTAGCCATCAGGGAAATTCAAATCAAAACCACCTTGAGATACCACCTTATGCCAGTTGGAATGGCAAAAATGGACAAGGCAAGAAACAACAAATGTTGGAGAGGATGTGGAGAAAGGGGAACCCTCTTACACTGTTGGTGGGAATGCAAGTTGGTCCAGCCACTTTGGAAAACAGTGTGGAGGTTTCTCAAAAAGTTTAAAATAGAGCTACCGTATGACCCAGCAATTGCACTACTGGGTATTTACCTCAAAGATACGGATGTAGTGAAGAGAAGGGCCACATGCACACCAATGTTCATAGCAGCATTGTCCACAATAGTTAAATTGTGGAAGGAAATGAGATGCCCTTCAACAGACGAATGGATAAAGAAGATGTGGCCCATGTATACCATGGAATATTACTCAGCCATAAGAAAGAACGATTACCCAACATTTGCAGCAACATGGACGGGACTGGAGGAGATTATGCTAAGTGAAATAAGTCAAGCAGAGAAAGACAATTATCATATGGTTTCACTCATTTATGGAACATAAGGAATAGCAGGGAGATCGGTATTTGAAGGAAGGGAAGAATGAAGGGGGGTAAACAGAAGGAGGAATGAACCATGAGAGACTATGGACTCTGGGAAACAAACTGAGGGTTTCAGAGGGGAGGGGGATGGAGGATTGGGATAGGCCAGTGATGGGTATTAAGGAGGGCATGTATTGCATGGAGCACTGGGTGTTATATGCAAACAATGAATTATGGAACACTACATCAAAAACTAATGATATACTGTATGGTGGCTATACATAGAGACATTATAAATAATAATCTGTTCATTATAATATACAGTAATCTATATATAATTATCTAGATATAGATATAGACATAAACATAGATAGAACATATATCTACAGATATACAAAATATATACATATAGATACGAAATGGTACAATATAAAGATAAACATTATAGCAGCCAAAGGTTCGTAGATTACACAAGCACTAATAGAAAATTTCTTATCACAATAGATAATTTGAAATCAAGGTTCTGGTGAGGCTAAATAAGATTGTTATTACTAAATAAATGGTTTTCAAACTTTGATGTACATCTGGAAATGTCTATAGAAAGTATAAATAAAAAGGGTATCACTATCTTACAAGATTCTAATATGGTAGATTTGCATAGGTTCTGGTCATCCCTATTTCTTCTGTCTTCATGGTGATTCTGAAGTAATCCAAAACTTGAGAAGCTTTGAATTAGAAACAATGTTACATTTGGTATTTAGGTTTGTGGTTGGCAGAGCTTAAAAAAAAAAAAAAAAAAAAGATGTTGCACTATCAATCCAGAACAACTGAATCAGAATCTCTGAGTTTGGGGTCCTGAAATCCACATTTTTTTAAAAGATTATATTTATTTGTGTTTAGAAAGAGAGAAAAGGGGGGGGGGAAGCATGAGCTAGTAACAAAGAAACAGTATAACATAAGAGTAATGACTATGAACATATGGTTACTTTGTGGCTGTTGTCAAAGGCTATGATGTGTTTTGGACTTATCAGTTGGGGTTGTCATTCACTGTATTGTATTAAAAAACATGAAACATGTTTTAGAGATTGAACTCTTAATTTTTAAATTTTAAAGCAGCTATTTAGCTTAAAATAGTGAGTTGCTAGCTCTATGAATTTATATATTAGGTCTTTAATTATATGACTAATAATGCAAAAATGGTCCTAACCATACTGCATAATTGATTAGGCAGGAGGGAGCAAAAGGAAAGAATAGGAAGTGTCTGTTGCATTATAAATGAAAGAAAGGTGTTGTGATGCTCTATACTTTTTTGGTTCATTAAGGTATCATTTGAAAATATCAATGATATATCTTTTCCAATAACCAGTTTCCAATGTTTTTACTCAGCTCAGAAATTTTGAGGCTTTCAGGTCTTTTGACCTGTTCTCTCCCCTTCTGTCATGAGTAGCTGAAACTCTTTTAAATGGCCATTTGACAATGAAACAAAACTGTATTACATTTCCTACCTTGGAGTCAATCAAAATAACCTGTAAACTGGTAATTTAATAGATTTATAAAATGTCCAGTCATAACGGGAAAAAGAAATATTTTCCCACTGATGAAATCAAGCAAGAATGGGAGCTCAGTATTTTCTCACGTACACAGACCTGTGAATTGATGTAACACAAAGCATTCATAGTTGTGTTAAAGACAATCTGGAAGAACTCTCACTCTTCTTAATTTGTCTGTTTTAGTTAGCAACATGGATGTAGTTTTAGTTTGCAACATTGATGCAGCTTTAGTTAGCAACATTGAAGATTACCTCTTCAGGTAATCAATATATTGAAAGATCCATTTTGGGGGCACCTGGATGGCTCAATCAGTTAAGGGTCTGCCTTCGGCTCAGGTCATGATCCCAGGGTTCTGGGATCAAGCCCCACATCTGGCTCCCTGCTCAGCGGGGAGCCTGCTTCTCCCTCTCCCTCTGCCCCTAACCCCACTAGTGCTCTATCTCTCTCAAATAAATAAATAAAAATCTTGAAGGAAAAAAAAAAAAAGAAAAATCCATTTTAGCAGAAGGAATACCCTTCTGTACAAGTTTGAGCTTGTGCAGAATTTTCCTTTGATCTTCAAGCTGCTTCAGATGACCTAGTTGCTAAAAGATGTGAGGTGGTTACAGGACTGAAAACAACTTGGCAGACCTCATCATTATGGATTGAAGGTTATGGTCACTTGTGATACAGGCTTACAAAGTGCCCCTACATACAATTCTCCTTTTTTATTTGTATAAATAAAATATGATGACATAACATTCTTCATTATGCACCCTGAAAATCCAGGCAAATATAAATTAAAAAACTATCAATTTTATGATGATTTTTAGCACTTCTGAAATGGTAGTTTAGGGACACATATTAAATGTGGATTTCTGGGGGCACCTGGTTGGCTCAGTCAGTTGAGCATTCAACTCTTGGTTTCGGCTCAGGTCATGAACTCAGGGTTGTAAGATGGAGCCACGTGCTGGGCTCCACACTCAGCATGGAGTCTGCTTGCGATTCACTCCCTCTCCCTCTGTCTCTCTGATTCTGTCTCTGTCTCTCTCTCTCAAAATAAATAAATAAACAAATCTTAAAAAACAAACAAAAACTATACCAGACACCAGCAAATAGAGAGTTCTTAGAGAAGCACAATCAGAGCAATAGACCAGAATAAGCTGATATAAAAGGATAATCTTGTTGCTAAAGCAAATAAAATGACTAAAATAAAATATGAGTTATCAACAATCACAGTGCTCAAAAGAATTATGCTCAAAAGTAATTTCCATGTTGCAGAACCCAAGAGAAAACTGAAGAATGGAAGTAGCAGCCAATATCCAGGCACCTTCCAGGCCAGCAGAGCCTAAATTTTAGAAGTTGGTAAGGAGTCAGTGGGCAGTGTATAGAGAAGGAAAATTAAAACGTGGAAGACATAAAATTGTAAAGCATATACAAAACCAGGCTAACATGAGAATTAACTGATAAAACCAAGAAGATAATTAAAGAATTAGCATCTACCAGAACCTGAAAAATTAAAACCATCTTATAGTGATCCTAAATAAAAAAGTAGAAACTAAAGTGACAAAAGCAGGAAACTGACACCATGAAGAACTGAATGGATTAAAATCTAAAATACTGTTTTGAAAACAAAGAATTTCAAAAAATATATTAAAATTAAAAATTCAAAGAATGAATTAAATGGCTGATTAAACACAAAGAAAATTAGTTAATTTGAAATAGTTCAAAAACTCAAAACTCTGAAAGAACTGAAAGTGTTTACATCAAAGGTATGAAGAATAGACTGTAAAGCAACAATGCATATTTAAAAGTTGTTCAAGTACACATGGAAGGATCCCCAGGTTAAATTACATAAAAATAGACATAAATATTACACTTATGAAGACTGAAGTCATGCCCAATATCCTATTTTTCTTGGACAGAATGTTTTATATATATCTTTTAGAACCATATATTCTGAAGTATGTGTCAAGTAAAAAAATGTTCTTGTTAAAAAAAAAAAACTTTAACTGAGGGTACTCATTTAAAATACAGAATATCAGAGAGGAGGTGGTTGGGACAGTGGGTGAAATAGGTGACGGGGATGAGGGAGTGCACTTGTGATGAGCACAGGGTGATGTACAGAAGTGTTGAATCACTATATTGTACACCTGAAACTATTACACTGTATGCTAACTATACCTGAATTAAAATAAAAATATAATAAAAGTAGTTCAGTAAAAGAGAAAATTTGTAGTAGTCTATATTTAAAGAAATAATGAATATGATTATATTTTAACTGAAAACATGGAGCCACAAATTTGAAAATTTTAGCACAAAAAGACCCAAATATGATATTTTAAATAAACCTACATCCATTGTGGCAAAATGCTGAATACTGAAGAAAAGGGAAAGCCTTAAAAACAACTAGAGTGAAAAGGCAGATTTGCAGTAAAGGACCACAGTTAGACTGACAAAAAACTTCTGTTTGCTTGGCATGCCAGAGGCGCTGCCAGAAGACTGTTGTCAATACTAAGACTTCAGTATATGACTGCAAGTCTGTATCACTCACAGACCACTAAAGGAATATGGGGGTAAGCAGAATAATGGCTGCCCAAAGATACCTACGTCCTAATCACCAAACCTGTGAATATACTTCCATGGTTAAGGGACTTCACAGATGTGATTAAATTGAGGATATTGAGATTATCTTGGGTTATTTGAAAGTGTCTAAGGTAATCACAAGAACCCTTTAAAAAGTTGGAGAAGGAGATGTGACAGCCATAGCAGAGGTCAGGGTGACTTCATTGATGGCTTTGAAGTTGGAGGAAGACTCCACAAAGCAAAGAATGCAGATGTACCCTAGAATATAGAAAGGACAAGAGAATGAGCTCTGCCCTAGAGGCTCCAACAACTTTATTTTAGGATACAGAAACACAGTCAGAAATATAAGATAATCAATGTATGCTGTTTTTAAGCCAGTAAATTCATGCTAATTTGTTACAGCAGCAACAAGAAACTAACACATATATCTAAAACAATTCTTTCAAAAGGAAAGAAATTCAACTGTGTGTCTGTCTGTAATAACAGATGGTATACAGATAGAAGACAGAAAGGAAGAAAGACAGACACAGAGAGAAAGATTGAGCACCATATATATGCTACTCAAAGCTAGGGTATTCTCTAAAGAGATAATGATTAATTTTACACTGTGTTAAATGGAATACGCATTTAAAGATTAAAAGTGACTTATAAAATAATATCAATAAAATATATAACTTTGAAACAAGTAGAGGAGGCAATGAGTACAAATAATCACTTTAACAAGTGCATACAAAGAAAATTTTAAAAATACAAAAATACAGAGAAAGCATGATAAATAGAAAACAGAGCAAAATGGTAAAAAATAATTCCAGATATGTTAGTTTCATAACAAATGAAAATGGATTAAACTTCCCCCACTGCCACGGGGCTGGCTACAGCCTTCCATGAGACTGTGTTGCAGCCAAACATGGCCTCAGATAGCAATACAATTACTAAAACTCTCATTGCTGGTAGACTGGAATCTTATGGGAAATGTATCAGACATTTAGGAGGTTTCAGAAAAACAGTGGGCAGTGGAATTGGGGAAAAAGGCTGGGAGTAGTGAATCTCAAGAGGGTAACGGAAGTTCAAAGAAAGTAACAATCTGAGTCTAGATTCCAAGGTCCTTGCTGGGAAAGAATGGAATCCTGAGACCTAATCTGTGAATATCTGGACTCACACATAGGCTGCTGTGAACACTCTGAGATGTTACAAGAATTTATTCAAAGACCACAGAGACTTGCCCGTGAACCAGTCTGCTCGTTCCTATGTTCCCTATAAGACAATACGCACCCCCTTCAAGATCTGTCTCTACATAGCCTTCTATACGCTAGACTGAGCCAAGATACACTGACAATGAAGCCAGCCCAGATTGGCGCTGCACCCAGGAAGGGACAGCAATTCATCTGGACAAGAATAAAAACAAATTTGAGGGCTGGCTTGGCTTTGCTGTCTGCTTGGCTATAGTTCGCCCCACTACCCTTGAGTTTTAAAAATGTGTATTTTTTGAACATGGGATGCCATGTTCAAAGAACAGACCAAAGAAAATGCCAGACCAAAGAACCTGCTATATACAGCAAAGAAGATTCAATCGTGGGTAAGCACCCAAACATAGAATCAACTAGACATATCACACATCACATCTTTCAGACACTGCCAACCTTCTGGAACAAAGTCTTATAGGCACAGCCTTGTGAGAATATGGTGCCTTCCTCCAGGACGCAATTTGCACTCAGTCAAGAATTTTATATATGGCTGTTTCCTACAGTGAGAATGAATGTGTATGGGAAGAAAGAGGTGGAAGCAAAAGTGCCCTTACTTATTGTCATTTCCATCATCCCTGTTGGAGAATGTGTGTTTCCCATCCTCACAATTCTGTGCTCTGCAGCTTCAGAAGTCCTGTGTTACAAGCTCAAAATATACAGCAAGAGGTTCATTAAACTTTAAGGTATGTGTGCTGCGTGGGCTCTCAGGGCTCTTTGTGATAACCCAGCAGGTAAGGAGCTGTCATCTTGGTGTATTTTATAAACTATGGTCATCAGTAATGGGGGCAGAAAGAAATATGTTGATACACAAGTGACCCACTTGGGTGCCTCTTGGTATCTCTTGACCAGTTTTGTTGGTAAAAGCAATAGTAGCCATAGCTGGAGAAGCAAATGGTGACTAGGGGCTCAGGCCTCTCAAGGATGAGGTCTGGATCACACTACCACTTAAGCCACTGAGATAAGCAGAGATACTGAGAGTGAGAGCACTTCTGAATTGACAGCAGAGGAGGAAGATAAGCATCGGCTATGAACCCTAGTCTATATTCATCAGGGAGGGCTATCATTCAACCAGTTATCATCCCTCTATGGTTTTTCCATAATAGAGACTCCCTGGAATATCAGAGGAGCTATTCTCTGGATTTATGTCAGAAAATGGAAACACAAGGGGATCATTATAATGTATGCAATGCTGCCTGCCCAGATTCTACCTCAGGGATGAACAATTTATTCCCCCAACTGTTGGGGGTGCTATCAGCCTTCAGTGATAGACGTTCCTCAGAACTGCCTTAGTTAAAGAAAGCTACCCAGCCAAGGTCATGTTCCCATGTGTCTACTTCTCAGCCTTCAAAACATGGATATACTATGTGATGTTTTTATTTGAAATGAAAGATATGTATTGCGTGCTGAGATTCTAAGGGATTTTTATTGGAAACCCATGGAATTATCTGACTGGCATTCCTACTTTGTACCTCTCCACAGCCATGCCATTGTTGTATGGCAGCCAGAACAGCCATGGTTCAATATTATCCCACTTCAGCACACCGCTAGCAATGCAGCAGCACTGAACTGACCCCATTCACTTCAGCGTTCTGCCATCATAGTTTTAGGCTCTCAACAGAATAGAATAAATCAAGAGCTATTTCACAGTGATTAAAGCAAGCTGATAGAGCTTGGAAATCAAACCGTTTAAAAAATGTATCAACACCAACTGTGTAAAACACATCATATGTGCTTGGTGAAAGGATACAAATGTGAAACAAATATGAATCAAATATGAATTCCATTCTCAACAACAAATTTTTAATAGAATGGGAGATCAAAGTTTTACACAAATAGTCAATAGATATAATACATGCTGCCCGAATGAGAAAGGAGATGAACCTACCTGTACTGAGCAGAAAAATCAAACATGGCAAGAGAGCTTCCCTCTTCTGCCCATTTTTAGAGAGCACCCCTTGCCCACAAGCTGGGTTGGGGAGGAAATGCAGCAAAATTTCAAGGGATCATAAAGCCAAGCAGAGAAACTGATTTAATTTTCAAAGCTTTATGGAGTTTGCAATATTTTGTTTTTATTATTGACTTTCTTCAAAAGCATGCTAAAGACAGGGCCCATTCCAAATTTGAAGCCCTATGTTAATTTTTTTATAATAATTTTTTATTATGTTATGTTAGTCACCATACAGTACATGCCTAGATTTTGATGTAATGTTCCGTGATTCATTACTTGCGTATAACACCCAGTGTTTAAAACCCAACCACGAACTGTATATAGGAGAGAATTGATAAGAGAGAAACATGTACCTGTCTTTCAAGAGCAGAACGGAAGATTCCAATGGTGTGTTGTTTTGAACGTATTTTCTCTGGTAGTAAACCTAAATAAGGGAAAGCAGTCGTGGATCTACAGAGGAAGAAGGGGAAGGAGACAGCGTTGTTGTTGAAAGTGGGAGAAGTTGGCATATTCCGATGCAGCTGTATGTAGCATCAGGTCTCCCCTTTCTTGTCTTTTTTCATGTCAAAATTAGTTCAGGGCTGCCTCCTGGCCTTTGAAAATGGCTTTCGCTTCTCATGGACTTCCCACGTTGAAGCCCACAGTTATCCAAGCTCTGGCACCAGGTGCCGCCCTCGCTTACAGGAAGTACGAGAGCAACGGCTGGGTCAGAATTCCCTTTCCTCACCTGAGCTGCTGATGGAATCGTCTTTCCCAGGCCATAAATACCATCCTAACCCTAGGACTTTAAAATTTTTAAAACTAATAACTGTTTTTTTCCTTGAACCTTCTCTCAAACTTCTAGAGTTTTTCTCTTCCAGAAGTGGTAATTCTATAAGCTTGAGCCTTGGTCTCATAAACTCTTATTCCAAATCTTCACTTGTTCCTAAATTCCAATATCCACATGCTCTTCCCTGGCTCAAAACCCTCTGAGTGACAGCCTATACTTGATCTGCATTGCCCTGCACATCCCAGTACACTATTGCTAAGTAATCTGAGACTTGTGGAGCTGTTTTTATATTTTCTAGTTGTATTGTTTCACTCCATCTGCTGCCAAGTCTACCCAGATATGTACAGGCAGCCTTAAAAATATGTATGCTAATGAGAAGCCCGTAAATAATTTGACATTGTGTTTTCTATGTTTACTTGTTAATTTTTATGGCTTCAGTAATACAAGCCCAGCTAATAATCCTCTCTGCTTTGGCTTTGTGAACATGCTTCATTAAGGAATTTTATAATCCCATTAATAAATCAAAATAAAATTGAATCAAAGATATAAATGCTGTTGGCAAGCATCTGCTTGGACTTAACTACCTACAATTTTAATGTGTGATTTTGTATGCTGAATACCAACATTACCTTGTGGGTGGGTTGTGCATGTTTTTGTATGTGTTGTGACATTGAGACCTTCTCAACTCCAAAGTAATAAAAGCAAATGCTGACCACACAGGAAGGGAACATTTGGAAAGCAGTGTGTATTTAAAGAATGTTCATTCATCCAATTTTTCCCATTAGACTTCTGTTAAAATCTTTCCATTGCTGCTCCTTGGTTTGCTGTGTCTCACACAAATAGAAAATATATGTTAAATATAGTCAGGCTATATCTGTATGTTAATGCTGGGTTAGTGCTGTGAGTCTGTTGGAAGCACACAGCAGTAAAATCTAAGGCCAGAAGAGATGACTGATTTAGAATCAAAACAAATCAAATCAGGCTTTACTTTAAGAAAAAAAATCTTCAAGTGTTTACATATGTTAGACACACACACACATATAAAATCAACTGCAAAAGAAAAATTTAAATAGCCATTATGGAAATTATCATTGTGTCATGTTTTTGCTCTTCCTTTCTAATTTTCAAAACAATTCCATGACTATCAAATAGAGATGATAAGTGCCAGAAGATATCATCCATGAATATGGCAACGGCAATTAAGAATATAATGTAGCTTTTACAGTTGATCAGATAATTATAATATCCTTATAAGCAGTACTGTAAGAACATGAACACACAAAGGCAAAATATATTTTAAAAAACTACATGCAAACAATGCAGCCTAGAGAAAAATCAAAAGTGGTATTATCTTAAAACTGCAATTTTTTTAAAAAAATTTATTATGTTCAATTAGCCAACATATAGTACATCATTAGTTTTTGATGTAGTGTTCAATGATTCATGAGTTGCATATAACAGCCAGTGCTCATCACAACACGTGCCCTCCTTTATACCCACCACCCCGTTACCCCACACCCCACCCCCTCCCTTCTGTAGCCCTCAGTCTGTTTCCCAGAGTCCACAGTCTCTCATGATTTGTCTCCCTCTCTGATTTCTTCCATTCCATTTTCCCTCCCTTCCCCTACGGTCCTCTATACTAATTTTATGAATTAACAGCTAAATTTATTCTCTTTGGCAAGAAAGCTAAGAATTTCTTTTGGATTATAAACCATTTCCTACCCACATGCACTAAAGAAAAGGAATACAGTCAACCTTTGAACAACACAGTTGAACAGCACAGGTACCCATACACGTGGATATTTTTTTCAATACAGTAGAGCACTGGAAATGTATTTTCTCTTCCTTTTGATTTTCTTAACATTTCTTCTCTAACTTTATTGTAAAAATAAGGTACATACATAATACATATAATATCCAAAATATGTGTTAATTGATTTTATGTTATCAGTAAAGCTTCTAGTCAACAACAGTAGGCTATTTGTAGTTAGGTTCTGGGGAGTCAAAAGTTAGAGATGGATTTCCAACTGTGCAGGGAGTCAGTGCCCATGACCCCTGTGTTGTTCAAGAATCTACTGTATATCCTCAGCCTCCATCTTCTCTCTTCTTTCACTGAGATATTCCAATTCCTTCTGCCTTTGGATCTTTGTACTCTCTGCCAGACCTTTGCCTGCCTCCTCTTGGTCATTGTCCCTCTCCTCAGACCATGCCTCCCTGAGTATCTGAGTCAGCACAGGCTTTCGCAGGCCATCCTAATTGCAGTAGAGGGTTCCCCATTACCACTCAGTACTCTGGGTTATCTTTTTTCTTCTTAGAGCACAGTACTATCAAAACTATTTACTTCCTTATTTATTGTCTATCTTCCTTCAACAAAGGTAAGCACTTGAGAGAATAGTTGTCCAAAATGCTCCCTGGAACAGCACAGCACATCACATGGTTGAATGGATTTCAAATGAACCATTCTGTATCCCATAAAATTGATCTTCACCTTCCCCCTGAAGACTCTGCACTTTGTAAAAAATAAAATAAAATATACTGAGAAAAACAGGAAGAGGTGTGTACCAATGTTCTCAATGCACCTCTTTGTGCCCCTTGTGAACAAACACACTTGTGAATGTCTATAATACTATGACTTGCATAGGTCAATGTTGATAAGCAAGTGATTTTGATGGGAGGCATTTGGCTATAAAAAAGATGAATAATTCTAAAGGCTAAAACTTGACCCACAGGGTCCAATAATGCTGCTTCATTTCATAGACTGTGAATGTGGTGTCAAAGGTGAGGGAGAGATTAACACAAACTCAACATTAGCCATTTTTCATAATAAGTTATTTACAAGCAAATAAAAAGTATAATTTGATGTAGTGATCAAAAAACAATAAAAATGTCTGCCTCTATATTAATATTTCATTTAACATTGTACATTTTTCTGTTCAATATGCTATCACGTTCAATACTTCATCTGATCTGAAAAACAAATTTTTGAAGTTGGTTAATACTGCTCTTTCGTCAGTTAAAAAAATAATAATGTAATTGAGGAATGAGACTACAGCAGAGATAGAGAAATGCCATGAACATGAGGCTTCAAGCTCTAATGGGAGTGGTGAGGTGGAAAGTCAGGGTATAAACAACTTTCTCTTCTGGTTGTTGTGTGTCTCATATCTGCTCCTCTCTCCGTCCCCCTCGCATTCTTCCTCCTTCCCCATCTCCTCTCTTTCATCGCTTTTTCTCTACACATTTACCTGTAATGTCTACCTTCTCTCCATAGTCCATTCTCAAAACAGTATGTTTGGCTCATTGAAAATTGGCCAAAATGCCAATGTTCAATAAATCCTTGAATATGGATGGATTCTTGACAAAACTCCATGTAGATAGTATGGCTCATTCAATTATGAAATAATGTATGTTTGCTGTTTTTGTAAGCCTTCATATATTTTAATAAAAGATTCTTCTTCACTCACACACCATGCTCGGACTTTTTTGAAATTCTTAAGACAACTGGGTTTGTACATATTTGTCTCCTCAGCTTTTTTTCTTAAATATTATTTTCATTTGGTAACTTTCCCTTCGTGAACCTACTAATACCATCACCTCTCCAGAACAAAGTAATATCACCTCCTCTGAACTCACAATTTTCTTTATGTTCATGTATTTTATGTCACATATCCATTAATTTCTCGTAATCAATTTATTTATGCATACATTTTGAGGGCAGGTTATTATACATGTTGAATCACTGTATGAGATTACAGCATGGGCCAGTAATCAAGTGATCCAGGATAATGTAAATTTAGGATAAAAGTAACATCTTGGGAAAACCTCATTGGTTAAACACTCAACGATATAAATACACATGGATTTAGGATCAATTTCTGAAAAGAAACATTCTCCTTTCAAAAGTATCGTAAGACGCTGGCAAATCCTGATGTTTGATCTATCAGAAATAAAATGGTACTTACGGTCTTGCTCCTTCTAGTACAACATTTCTTCTGCCATGCCAAGATAAGATTGCAGCAGGTGGTTATTTTGTTTTTGAGCATCATGAATAATGGCTTTTCTGCTGACAAAATTTTGAAAGCCATTAATTTTATCTGAATATTAAGTGTGTAAATTTCTCTTACAACCACAACTCAATATGGACCTGAATCACTGTATCCCTCCCATCACATTTATTCGGGTTCAGCCTCCTCTTCCGTTACCCAGGAGACAAGCCGACAAAGTACAAAGCTTTAATTCTATTTTTTTCTTGGTGGGAAAATAATGATACAATGGGTAATTTATGTCCTCATTTCAGCCAGCATTAAATCATGGACCTGAATGCTCTAACAGTTTGGAGGTCTCTCTTGCCTAGCATCTAAAGTATATAGAGACTTTGTTTAAAAAATAAATTTAGTATTATTAAAATAAATGGCATCAAGGACAAAAATGTGGCTTCATTCTACAAAAAACACAACTTGTATCCCACTAGAAAAAGTTGGTTAGGATTTCACATCCTATTCCCTATTTTAAAAAGTATTTTCAGGCTCCTAGAATATGGGTTAAAAATATTAAGTTAGAGGCACTCCACTTTTCCACAAGCTTTCAACTTATGTCAATTATCTCTTCCCCAGCTCTTACCCGATCTTCCTGGAACACACATTTCAAGTATTTCAAGTGGTCTTTCCTACCCCCTCATATGCAATTTCCAGAGTCTTATCTACTTTCGCTTACTACAAAGCACATTAGCTTCTCAGTCTCTGAACAGTCAATAAAAAATAGAAGATTGAACAAATCTGCCTTTTCCTTCTCTGTCATAATTCCCGTAAAATGATAATAAATAGGGCATACAGGTATAAACCTCTAACTAAGAAGAGCATGAGAAGACCATCAGTATAAGGTAAGAGGGAAAGAAAGAAAGAAAGAAAGAAAGAAAGAAAGAAAGAAAGAAAGAAAGAAAGAAAGAAAGAAGCAGTAACAGTAAACAGCAAAGTGGGCCTGAGAAAAACGTGTCTTTGAGTTTGTAAGGTGGATATAATCCAAAAGGAGCAAGTTGGTCTGGCAGAAACCTGGAAAGCTTCAGTATCAGAACGGCCAGATACTAAAGAAAGTGGGATTGACCTGAGACAGAAAAAATGAAGATTCACTGCATGGAAAGGCCAACTGGCCCCATGCTTCTCCTCATCCAGAATGCAAGAATTGCTCAGCAGTTATATGATTTCCTCAGAGACAAAATAACATGAGAGACAAATTCTACTGAGGAGAACATTAATATTTCCCAAGCAAAGACCTGTAATTTCTGGAATTTAGAGATAATCTCCACAGAAGCTGGTTCCCCAACTAAGCACACAGACATGAGGCCCAGATGGAGGGAGATCAGCTCCACCCAGAAGGGAGAGTTCCCAAGCAAGAATTTTCCAGGGAGCAGAGAATTTAGGCGGAAACCCTAGGAAGGATCCTCAAAGAAATTTATAAAATATTCAACCCATAAAACAAAAATAACATGTTAGTGAAAAAAGAAAAACAAACAAAAACTTTTCTCCTGAAAATTTACAGAAATTATGAAATAAATGTTACTTTAAAATAAATGGAGGGGCGCATGGGGCAGCGTGCTCTGCACAGGAGTATACTTGAAATTCTCTCTCCCTCCTCCTCCACCCCTCTCCATCCCCCGGCTCATGCTCTCCCTCTCTGTCTCTTTAATAACTAAATACATAAATACATAAATAAAATCCTTTAAAAAAATGAATGGAAACTACTTTCGATAAAAATACGGAAATGAGAGAAATAAATGTAAAACAGAGATGATCTCACTCAGTAGTCCAAAGTAAAATCTAATAGGCATTCCACAAGGAAAGAATGGAGAAAATCAAAATAATAATATCTGAGAAATACTACAGCTGAAATCCAGCTGTGATCTTGGCTCACTTCTCAATGAGTTGTAATTTGGATCCTCATTCTCTTTTCTGTCTCAACATTTCATGGCTGGAATGTGTATTCTTCAATCAATGATCTACTTTATATTAACTAGATAGATACTCTACATCAAATATCCCCATAAAACCACATTAATAAAAACTTTTCTTCTAAAATTATTATATATGTAACATACACGCACACATATTCAATATACAAATGCAGGTGCTATATGAAAAACATTTTATATACAAATTTTCTTACAATTCTGTCTATATATTTTTGCAAAAATGCATATTTTAATACATTAATGAAATTCAAAACATTTATAACAATTAAGTGTTTGCCATGTGTAGTCGTGAGCATCTCATTAAAGGCAAATTACTTAGGCATATCAGATGGTGAATGCTGAAGTCACATGTTTTTTTGTGGTTGAACTGGAAGCCTTCTCCATTTACTCCTGTGATCCATTAATCTTTGCTGTTCTTAGTTCTCTAATCCTCCTTAAAAGGGATATTCCTGCTAAAAGTTTCTGTATATAATATGTAAACAATGTATAATACGTAAACAAATGTGTATATACACATCTACAAGCATATATATTTATATGTTTTATTTTAAAATAATCTTTAAAACTTTATGCTGTGAAGGGAGATGTCAACCCTTTATTAAATACTAGTTCTTTTCTTTTTTTAATATTTTATTTATTTATTTATTTTATTTATTTGAGAGAGAGTGAAAGAGAGAGAGCACGGGTGGGGGGAGGGTCAGAGGGAGAAGCAGACTCCCCACTGAGCAGGGAGCCCAATGCAGGGCTTGATCCTGGGACTCCAGGATCATGACCTGAGCTAAAGGCAGTCACTCAACCAACTGAGCCACCCAGGTACCCAATACTAGTTCATTTTGGAGGTCCTACTGAGAAATATAAAGAAGAGAGGAAAGAAAAAAAAGGATTATAACAAAACTATTATTAAGCTTCGGTACCCCTGGAATCTGTCAGTGTAAGCCTCTTTCCAATGTATATGCATGCAGAACTCATTTTTTACGTAATTCAATCATAGAATAAATGTTTCTACTTTAAAAATATTAAATTTTAACTATCTGAATGCAACTAAAATGAGATAACCAAGGTAAAAGTTTTCTGAATATTTTTCCACAAAAATATGGTAACTGCTGAAAAAAATATTTCTAATATTAAAAAGGAAGCAACATTAAGATATGGACCAAACTATTTTTTGGACTCCATGTTTATATTTCACACCTCAGTACTGACTGCAAGGTATGAAAATTTAGAAAATTGTCAGTTATAATTCTTCCCAACTTCCCATCTCTTACCTTCCAATACAATGTTTGGAAATTCATCATTATTTCTACTTTGTCAAATTTATAGCATTTAAGTTGTTCTCTAATGAGATTTCCCCCTAAAATTTTAAGGTTATTCATATACTACCAGTCATTTTAGCATAATTCAGTTTGAACAACCTGAGGTGGACTGCATTTCATTTTTTTAAAGATTTTACTTATTTGAGAAAGAGAGAGAGAGGGAGAACACAGAGAGAGAGGGAGAAGCAGACTCCCTGCTGAGCAGAGACCCTGATGTGGGACTCGATCCCAGGACCCTGGGATCATGACCTGAGCCGAAGGCAGACACTTAACCAACTGAGCCACCCAGGCACCCTGCATTTCATTTTTAAGCAGTATTTTTCCCTTCAGAAGGGCACATGAATGCAGAGTTTTATAAAAACTTTTATTAACTTTTTTCAGTTGTGAAATGTAATACATATACAGTAAAATACTGAAATCATGAAGTATAATAAATAAGGTCAACATCCTTATAATCATGTCAAAAAATTGGCCATAACCCTAACCCCAGACTTCTTTCTCTTTTCTTTTTTATCCACTATAGTGACAAGAATGAAAACCATTTATTGATTTTTTTCTATATTCTGCCATTTACATATGTATCCCTAAGATATTATTTATTTTTCTGTTTTAGAATCTTATAAACATTGACTCAAACTATGTTGTTTTGTGTGTTGCTTCTTACACTGAAACTTATGATTGAGAGACTTAATCCACGTTGTTTTGTGAAGTGGTAATTTGTTTCCATTGCTGTTCAGTATTCCATTATATGACTATGCAGCTTACTCATCCATTCTATTTTTGATGGTCATTTTTGCTGATTCCTATTTTTATCATGCACAGTGCTGCTGTGAACATTCTTCTGTATCTATCCTGGTATCCTGGTTGGGTTATAGATATGCATTGCTTTCACTTAACTAGATAATGCCAAAATGCTAACCAGAGTAGCTGTACAGATTTATACACCCAGAGAGAAGTGTACAAGAGATTCTGTCACTACATATTCTTATAACTACACAGAACTGACTTTCCTGTCACAAATGAAGTGGAACAGCTTTTTAATTCATTCATTGGCTATTTGGATTTTTTTCTATGCAAGGTGCCATTTTTCCTCCTGGTCATCTCTTTCTCTTACTGGTTTATACCTTCTGTTCAAAAAATAACAATTAGTTGGGTTAATTTCTTCTTATATGTTTATATTTCCAATATAGAAAGTTTGTTTTGTTTTAGAGAGAGAGAGAGTGAGTGTATGTGTGTGGGTGGGGCAGGGGGAGGGTCAGAGAGAGAAACTCAAGCAGGCTAAACGCCCTGCTGATGACCCTGAGATCATGACCTGAGCTGAAATCAAGAATTGGACACTGAACTGACTGAGCCACCCAGGTGCCACTAAATAGATTTTTTTAAATTAATTAGTCAAGGGTATTTAGTTATTGTCATGACATGTTTGATCTACATAACCTTCAGGAGAAAACTCTTTTTAGCTCTCTGGAAGCTTTTAGAATCTTAAGCTAAATGTTCTGAAATCTCACAATGATCTGTCCCAGCACAGGGTTTTAGGCAGGGCATTTGGTATAATCTTTCATTCTGAAGGCTCATATCCTTGGATTCTAATATAGTTGATCCATATTATTTGCAAATTCCACATTTTAAAACTGGCTTACTCACTAAAATTTATTTGGAGCCTCCAAACCAACACTTGGGCACTATTTGTTATTCATGGACAGGCACAGAATTGCTGGACACAAACATTCCCGGTCAAATAAAGCAAAGCTCTCGCTTCTTGTTTCTGCTCTCATGTCCTTTCCTCAGTTTATATAGGGCCATGTTTTTCACATTTTTGTGCTTTTTCTTGGTGATTTAACTGTTTGAAAAGTTTCCCCAGCAACATCCTCAAGTGTTGTCTGGTGGTCCTAAATCCAAGGCTGTGATATGGTTTATGGAAAAAATACATGTGTTACAGAAGCTTCATTCATGCATGAATTACAGTGCTGTTGGCTAGGAGTTCAATCAATGTTAATGAATCAATAAGGTACATTCGGAAAAAAAAACAAATTCACTAATCAATGAGACAATTCCAGAAAGTGCTAAGGTAACAACTACAATGCATGATGAAGCTACAGAAAAGATAAAAAAGTGTGGCTAAAATTTGTGAATTCATGAGGTGATGACCCAGTTTTGAAAAAGCATAGTGGACGGCATTATTGTAAAGCTGAAAGCAAAGAAACTTACAGTCACATTATCAGGATCAGGAAAATGCTAAACTCTTCTCAGACAGTGCTACCTGGCTTGGACATTTCAAAAGGTAATACAGCATGAAAAATGTGAAACCGACTGGTGAGGCAAGTTCTACAAGTCAAAGATTGTGGAAGAATCTTTATAACACCTGTTAAATGTTATTCAGGGAAGGGTTTATGGAAGAGTAGGCTTTCAACAGTGAAGAGACCTAACATAAATGGTGTTTCAGTTGCAAGTACTCAACCCTGTATTTCCCCCAGGAGCCAAAGTTCTGTCCTCACCAATTCAGTGTCTATGGTAACTTTCTAGAACATTACTATGGTGAATAATGAGGATCAACTACATGTGTAGCAGAAGTTCCAGCTAAAACTAAACTTTACATTTCCCCTTCCAGTTTGAGCAAGATATAATATCATCTCATACCTAATGCTATGAATTAGAATAACCACAACAAAGGAAATAAAAAGTATTTAAGATGGATAGAAGAGATCTTTACCAGCTCCAAAACAGGAAAAGACTGACTTAAGGTTGTACAGGAAACAGAGATCAAAAGAGAAGGACAGAACTTGTCTATCAAGAGACCACAGAGAGCCTATGATACGGAAAAATACCTTGGGTATTTCAGAACATTGTCTATACAGTGATCAGTGTCAATAAACCAAGTATTCATGAATCTGTTACTGAATTCAAACTTGTCCATGCACCCAATGCACAGTAAGCCAATGTCTGAGATACCAGTTTTGAAGCAAAGAAAGCTTTATCATCAGAAGGGCAGCCCAATAGAAGTCAGGAGATCATTCCCAAAGCTGCCCTGCACTATTGAGTCTAGGGATAGCTTATATACATGAGAGCAGGGTAAGAGGTTTCTTGAAACCTTGATGGGGGGGCGGTCTCTTGAAACAATCTGGAGGTGTACATCCAATAACAATGAGGCACTATTTGGAACCTGGTATGATCAGATACCCATTAGGTTTCTATAATCAGTGGGTAAACAGGAAGTAGGGGTAAAAAAGGCAAAATTAGTGATTGATCAAGCATGAGGTTAAGAGGTACATAAAATATAATTAAGTAGGGAACAAAACAGAACATGGAGCTAAGTTAATAATGCAACTAATACAACTCTAGTTCTGTTCATGCTTTCAAAACAGGTCCAGGAACCAAGAGTCCAGCTTCAAATCCATAATCATAATTGACTGGAATCAATGCAGGGAAGGACCAATGACTAGCTCATTATTCTGGTGCCATATGTGAGTTGTCATGTTTGCTATCAACGTAGCAGCATATAGCAAGCATAAATTCATTCAATAGCAAAACTGGATACACTGAGGCATTCTGTGTTTCCCTTCATTGCCATAATTAATCAGAAATAGAACAATGCTTTGTCAGGGAGGCTGTGCAGGGAATTTTTCTTTGGGCACAAGGATGTATCAAATGATGTTCAAGTTCCTCCTACCTCTATTTCTCCAAAACTGTGTATATTACTCTCATTATGAAATGTATTAATACAACTAAATAAATAAACAATTAGATAATAAACAATGTGAGTGAGCAGAAAAAGTATCAATTAGATAAATATGACCTTTAATAAAACCCACTTGGTTTATATAAATAATTTGCCATGGGATCTTGCTATATTATTTGGAATAAAGAAACAACTCTTCTTTTAAATATGATTCAGTAGAGAACTATAAAGCAAAACAGAATTGAACAGTGTAGAGTAACAGTAACCACAGGGGCAATTGGTGGAAAGAAAGGATGGATGCACAGGATTAATTAAATTACAAATGCAATCACCTCAGGGGAAACTAAACACAGGCTACAGAACAAATAGTCATTCATCAATATTGCATTTAATTAGTCATTCTAGAAGTTTTAGAGATCAGTCCTCTGGAGTTAAACAGAACCGAACTAATATACTGGTGCCACCATTTCTGGTTTTGTACCCTCATCTCTAAGAGTGACAACATCTTGGTTTTCTCATTTGTAAAAACAAATAAATAACAACACCATCTCACTGAGTTTCTATAAAGATTATATTAGACAATTAATGTAAAGGACTTAGTATAGTACCAAGAACAGTGTATAACCACTGAAAATGTTAGTAACAATAGAAATATCAATAATAGTACCTTCATCATCCTATCAGGCTGGGGATAACAGAAATGATTTCATTGAAAAAACAGCATAAAAGAAGGTTCTTGAAGAAAGTCTAAGCATTAGATATGAAATGGTGGTAAGGGAATATTCCTGGGGACCAACATACTGTAGGGGAAAAAACTCATAGATAGTATGCAGGGCAAGACATGGTTTGATCTGATAACCAATTCTATGAAATTATAATTTCTGATAACTAATTCTATGAAATTATAATTAATGAAAACACCAATCTTCCAGGGGTCAGATAAAAAAAGATTTATGTCTTCACTGATTCCATTCATTTTCTAATACCCCACAGTCATTAAGTCAGAAAGTCTTTTCTGCTTATCTTTAATTTTTTTTAAATTTTAATTTAAAATATATATTTAAAACTTTGACTACCTGTCATCATCACCATGACCACCACCATTCTGGTCAAAGAAATAATCATTTCTCACTTTACGTGATTCTTGAAACATAGGCTAAGACAAAGAAACTTATCCAAAATTTGCAAATCAAAAAGGTGGTCAGCAAGTCCTTTCAATGTCATACAGGATCATTGTTTAACAAGCCTACACGAGGAATATTTAGTTTTGACCAAGATGGCCTTAGGTTCCTGTCAGCTTGACTAAACATTAGACAGGCTTCTTTCTGAGTCTAGGTCCCTGACCTTGCTTTTCATAGAACATTTACTGCAGAAAAGCTGTTACTGTAATATTCCTTCTAGGTCTGTTTTGTGATGCATGTAAAAGATTTTTAAAGCCTCTAGCCAGTTTTATGACCCAGGAATATTTTTCTCAAGGACCTGGGAGCCATTCCTTTGAAACGTAAATTTAAGGAAAATAGAGCCTCTTTCTCCCAGTACCTGTGGGAAGGTAGCAGCCTAACTTCAATGGGTGTCAATTAGCAAAAACAGCAGGCCTAATTACAGACAGAAAACATTTGAAAACTCAGGGATAACATATTCCATTGATCAATCGCCCCACTAACATCCTCCAATATTTTTCCACTCATTCACCTCAGAATTAAAAGCTCTCCTTACCTTCTGTTTCAGTGGAGCTAAGTTCAGACTTCAGCTCTGACTCTTTACCCTACTGCAATAGCCTTGAATAAAGTTTTCCTGTCTATTTAACTTTGGTGCAAATTTTGCTTTGCCATTCTCCAAAACAATGTACATGTCTTTGATTTTATTACATTTTGTTACGGCTCAAACACTATGACAATACATATTAACTTGCAGATTTCTCTCTGATAGAAAAGAAGACCTAAAAGATTTTAAAAGTTTACAAATAATAAAAATCTCAATACTTAAAAAAAAAACCTGTAAAATCTAAAATACAGGTCTGGTAAAAACTCACAAAACCCATAGTAGAAAAGAATTCCCTAAACCTAATAAAGGCATCTACAAAAATCCTACAGCTAACATTGTACTTAATGATGAAAGACTGAGGGGCGAGTGGGTGGCTCAGTCCTTAAGCCTCTGCCTTCGGCTCAGGGCGTGATCCTAGAGTCCTGGGATGCAGCCCCGCATTGGGCTCCCTGCTCCGCTGGGAAACCTGCTTCTTCCTCTCCCATTCCCCCTGCTTGTGTTCCCTCTCTTGCTGGCTGTCTCTCTCTCTGTCAAATAAATAAATAAAATCATTTAAAAAAATGATGAAAGACTGAATTTTTTTGTTCCTAATAACAGGAAGAAGACAAGACTATCTGCTCTCACCACTTCTATACAACATTGCACTGAAGGTTCTAGCCAGTGCAATGAGAAAAGAAAAAAAGAAATAAAACGTCGTCAAAGTTAGAAAGATGTAAAACTGTCTTCAGTAAGAGATGACACAATTGTCAATCTAGAAAATCCTATGGAATCTTGGGATTAAATATTGGAACTGATAAGTGAGTTTAGCAGGGTTATAGGATTCAATATCTATATTCTAAAAATCAACAGTATTTCTATCCAGTAGTAACAGACAAGTGGAAATTTTAAAATATCATTTATAATAGTACCAAAATTACCAAATACTTAGGGATAGATTTTCCACAAGATGTGAAAGACCTATACACTGAAAACTCCAAAACTTTGCTTAGAGGAATCTAAGATGACCTAAGTACATGAGATAAATTCCATGTTCATGAGACAAAAAAAATCAATATTGTCAAGAAAGCACTTCTCTCCAAATTGACCTATAGCTTCAATGCAATCCCAATAAATATTACACCAGGCTTTTTTTTTTTTTTTCTAGAGTTGACAAATGTATTCTAAATTTCTAACAGAAATGCAAAGGGCCTAGAATGACATAATAACTTTGGGGAAGAAAAATTGTGGACTCCTACATCTTTAACTCTTAATATTTTCCCTTGTCTCTTCAATCCTTTCTTCTACCTTGTCTCCCCAGTCTTCTTTTTGTAATTCCCAAGGGACATATGTTAAATAATCTCTTATATTTTCTTACATGCATCCAATTTCCTTATTCTCTCATACTAATAAAATATTTATTTCTATTTGACATCTCTTAGTATTGACATACAGACAGAGGTCAGAAAACTGAATTTTGTGCATATGGAACAAAACATAAACCTCTTCATCCCTGAGAATATAAAATTAAAAGTATAAAGAACAGAGGGTAGACATTTAAAAATGATGAAATAGGTGGTGAGATTATAAGGGCAACTATCCATTTTACATAGTGAGGAGTCATCACATTAGCCACAGTGGAGGGTACAAGAACAAATGACCTAATTGTACTGTATAGAGTTACAGAAATAATCAATAAAAAAGAAAGAATAATTTGGAGTTCTAGGCATTCAAGCAGGGGTCCTTTGTACATGTTTAAAAAAAAGCAAAAAAATATATATAACTCAAAAATAGAGGAAGTAGGTGGGAGGAAGCATAAGAGTGAGAAACCCCATCTCTCATAGCAAGAATCTATAAAAAATGCCAATGTATCTAGATAAAGAAATAACTATAAAAGAATAGCATTGAGGTGCCTGGGCGGTTTAGTCAGCTAAGCGTCCAACTCTTGATTTCAGTTCAAGTCATGATCTCATGGTCCTGGGATCAAGTTCTGCCCAGACTCCACACTCAGCAGGGAGTCTGCTTGAGATTCTCTCTCCCTCTCCCTCTCCCTCTCCCTCTGCCTTTCCCCTGGTTCTCTCTCTTTCTCTCTCTCTCTCTAAAATAATAAATGAACAAATATTTTTTAAAAAGAGTATCATTAGCATTATGGAAGTAATCACAAGAACTAAAAACAAACTATTGAACGTTTTATTTATTTTATGGGAGGCTTGTTTGTGGACAGAAGTATTATATAAATATTTTTAATAAGCATTTCTGTATTATAATGTATATCACCATGTGCATATACAGGTTCAATTTTAAGAACTGAATTGAAATAATTTATATCTATTTTTCAATGATGCAAACTACGTATTAACTACTTGAATAAAAGAAAAATATGGCTTTCAAAAATAAATAAAATACAATGTTCCAATAGGAAATAAATATAATTCAATAAAATGATAATTGTTTTAAAAATCGGTCATAAGTAATAATCAGAAATTCAGGCAAATATGTATATACAATAATGCTGCTTCCTCTAATAAATAGAAAAATAAATGTTCAGCAATGAGAAAATTGTTAAATATATTATGAAATACTACGCAGATCTTTAAAGTCATATTTTTGAAAAACTTTTGATTACATAAGAAAAAAATGACTATTGGTAGCAGGTTAAAAAAAACTGCCACCAAAATTTATGTACACATAAAACCTTAGTTAATACTTATTTTTCTCAAACTATTCTAAAGAACAGGTAACATACCTCAACATAATAAAGGCCAGATACGAAGAATGCACAGCCAACCTCATACAATAGTAAAAAACTGAGAGCTTTTCCTCTAAGATCAGGAAGAAGTAAAGGATGTCCACTCTTACTACTTTTATTCAACATAGTCCTAGCCACAGCAACCAGACAAGAAAAAGAAACAAAAGACATCCAAATTGGTAAGGAAGAAGTTAAACTTTTGTTATTTGCAGATGACAAGATACTTTCTATATTTACATAAATAGAAAAGCCTCAAGAATTCACAAAAAAACTGTTAGAAGTAATAAATGAATTCAGTGAAGTTGCAGCATGCAAAATTAATATACACAAACTGGCTGTGAAGACAACACAAATAGAAACACATACCATGCTCAATATGAGAATTAATATTGTTAAAATGTCCATACTACCCAAAGCAACCTACAGATTCAATGCAATCCCTATCAAAATACCACAGCATTTTTCACAGAACTAGAAAAAACAATACTAAATTATGTAGGGAACCACAAAACACCCCAAACAGCCAAAGCAATCTTGAAAAAGAACAACAAAGCTGAAGGTATCACTATCCTAGATTTCAAGATATACTACAAAGCTATATAATAATCAAAACAGTATGGCACTGACACAACGACAGACACATTGATCAATATGAGAACCCAGAAATAAGCCCACACTTATATAGTCAATTAATGTATGACAAAGGAGGCAAGAATATACAATGGGGAAAAGGCAGTCTCTTCAACAAATGGTGCTGGGAAAACTGGACAGCTACATGCAAAATAATGAAACTGTACTACTTTCATACACCATACACAAAGATAAATTCAAAGTGGATTAAAGACCTAATGTGAGACCTGAAACCATAAAACTCCAAGCAGAAAACATGGGTAGTAATCTCTTTGACATCAGCCATAGAAATATTTTTCTAGATATGTCTCCTCAGGCAAGGGAAACCAAAGCAAAAACAAACAACTGGAACTATCTCAAAATGAAAAGCTTTTGCACAGCCTGGGAAGCCATCATCAAAACAAAAAGAATTTACTGAATGGGAGAAGATATTTGCAAATGATATATCTGATAAGGGGTTAATATGCAAAATAAATAAAGAACTTACACAACTCAACACCGAAAGAAAGAAAGAAAGAAAGAAAGAAAGAAAGAAAGAAAGAAAGAAAGAAAGAAAGAAAGAAAAATAGTCCAGTTAAAAATGGGCACAGGACCTGAATAGACTTTTTTTCAAAGAAGACATATAGATGACCATCAGACACTGCTGCTCAACATCAGTCATCATTAGGAAAATACAAGTCAAAACCACAATGACATATCACCTTACTCCTGTCAGAATGTCTAGTATTAAAAATACAAGAAGTTAACAAGTGTTGGTAAGGATGTGGAGAAAAAAAAGAAACCCCCCTGTACTGTTGATGGGAATGCAAATTGGTGCAGGCACTGTGGAAAACAGTATGGATTTTCTTCAAAAAATTAAAAATAGGAATACCATATGATCCAGTAATTTCACTACTAGGTATTTACCCAAAGAAAATGAAAACATTAATGTGAAAAGATATATGCACGTATGTTTATTGCAGCATTATTTATAATAACCATGACATAGAAACAACCCAAATGTTCTTTAATAGATGAATGGATAAAGACCTGGTATGTATATACAATAAGATATTACTCAGCCATAAGAATGAATGAGATCTTGCCATTTGCAACAACATAGATGGCTGTTGAGGGTATTATGCTAAGTGAAATAGACAGAGAAAGACAAATGCCACTTGGTTTCACTTAAATGTGGTATCTAAAAAACAAAACAAACGAAGGAACAAACGAACAAACGAAAGGCAGAAACAGACCCATAAATACAGAGAAAAAAACAGATGGTTGTCAGAGCAGAGGCAAGGGATGGGCAAAAAGGGAAAAAGGGGAGGGGAGGAACAGGCTTTCAGTTATGGGAAGAATAAGTCACAGGGATGAAAGGTACAGCACCAGGAATATTGTCAATGCACTGTAATAGCGTTGTGTGGTGACATATGGTAGCTACTCTTGTCAGCATAACATAATGCATAGACCCTGTCAAATCACTATGTTGTAACCTGAAACTAATGTCACATTGTATGTGAATTATACTTCAATTTAAAAAAAGGGAAAAAAATAAAGTGAATAGCAGGAAAAAAGTGTATGAACATAAATAACACCAACTGACAAAGAAGAAATACTTATATACGTTTGATTGGATACAATCTTGCAGTTATCTTGGGTGGTAAGAATACATGTGATTATCATTTTAATCATTATTGCTTTCTATAATTTTAAATTTTTGTATGATGGTCATGTAATGCTTTTATAGGAAAAAAAACAATAAATAATACAGTAAATGGTGTCTAGAGCTCAGAATGATGCCATAAATCAGTTAGCATTTCTCATCAACATGCCAAGATGCTATTGATTTCCTTACCCTGCCAACTGCCTAACTCAATCTGATATTGCTGTGTGCTTTATGTACACATTTTATTCACAAGACATTGGTTAATTTTCTCAGTGAACTCTGTGTCCTTGATGTTTCTTTAGTTCTCAATTGCAAAACAGCTTGTGAATTGGACAAGAGCTAGTTCTCTGATGTCCTCACACTATGATGCAGACTTTGAATGAAATTCAGAGGAAGCTATGAAGCATGGGTAACAATAACCTTTTTAAAATATTGAAATAAAAATTGATTTTTGTCCAACAATTGAGTTGAGAAGAGACCAAGGAGATTTGGCAGGTAGGAAGTAAGAATCTTATTATATATATATATTTATATTTATATTTATATTTATATTTATATTTATATTTATATTTATATTTGAGGTGGACCTTTACTTTGGACCTTATTTTCTATTCTATAGATTATTACTTTACAAACTCTGCAATCTATGATCTTTTGTGTGTGTTGTTGTTGTTTACATTCTGACCCATGGTGGACTGATACTTTTAAACATATAACAAAGTACTACAAAAATGACCACATGCTTATGTATAATGAGAATGTTAATATCAATAACACTTTCCAAATGTTTACTCTCACTTTCTAAATTTATCATGTGAGCCAGTGACAAACACTTCACAGACCATGGCAGTCCATGACCAGCCTTCCAGCAGTACTGACCTCAAAAACTCTGGACATTCTTCCTTGCACAAATGAATATAAATCCCCCTATTAATCTATGTATTGAGTTTTAAAATAGTAAATTCAAAGACTATATGAATTTAAAAAATCCATTTTTGTCCGACACTAATCCCCAGTTTTAGAAATCTTATATAATTACATTCACTTAAGTTGGAACTATTGCTAGCTGTGAATTAAGAAATAAATAATGCTAGGACACCTGGGTGGCTCAGTCAGTTAAGGGTCTGCCTTCAGCTCAGGTCATGATCCCAGGGTTTTGGGAAGAGTCCCACATCGGGCTCCTTGCTCAGCTGGGAGCCTGCTTCTCCCTCTGCCTACAGCTCCCTCTGGTTGTGCGCTCTCTCTGTCTCTCAAATAAATAAAAAATAAATAAACAAAATCTTAGAAAAAAAAAGAAAGAAAAAAAAGAAAAAAAAGAAAGAAATAATGTGAATCCAGGGAAATACCTTCTCTGGATTAGTATTAACAAATTCTTATTTTCTGTGATGTCTATACATGATGAAATAAAAATTGAGTGAGTGATAATTTTCCTTTATGATACATTTAGTCATGACCTCAGGCAATAAAAACAACTAACCCTTGTAAAAACTTACATGTTTTCTATGAGTGTCTAAAATCCATGTACCTCCCAGGCCACTCTATCTATCTATCTATCTATCTATCTATCTATCTATCTATCTATCATTTATCTATGTGTCTATCATCTATCTACCCACGTTTCTATCTATATTTGCCACACACGCACAGTGAATATGCATACATACACCTCTGCAGGATGAATTACTTCTAAAAGGAATGCCACAGTATGTAGCATGTAAAAACATGATCTTTGGAGTTGGGAACAGGGCTGGGGTTCTGTCTTGTGTGACCATGAGCTGGTAACTTGACCATGTTGAACTTTAATAAAATTATCGTAATGCTAAAGGACAGGGCTTAATCAATGGAATGAAGTACACAAGTCCTAAGTATAGTGTTTGGCACAAAAAACATTCAATAAATGACAGCTGTTATTACCATTATTAATACATTCACTGATTACCAGTGACTAAGCTTGCTTCAATTCAGAAATAAATATCACAGTCCCATGTACACTGAATAAACAGGTAAGATATGGATACAAATAAAGTCTGGGATGTTCTTACAGCACAATCTCAGTATAATCCCTTAAGTTAAAATATCTAAGGTTCCAAAGTATTCTTGGGGGAAGGTTGATGACAGGCTAAGTCACGGAATAGACGAGATGAATCTGGTCATGTCATTATGTCAGAAAACAAAGAACGCCTCAAAAAAGTGATAGGGGTGTGCCCAAGGACACAGCTGGGACGTTTACTAGAATAAAAAAAAAAAAAACCCGCCACCAAGAACATTATTACGTCAAAAACTGAAATATAACAGATTTGATAAAACTATTACATCAAAGATAAATTTGCTTAAGTTGATAACTAAAAGAGTAATCTTATTTTTAAAAACTACCGAATGACATATCCAGGGGATGTAATATTTACAAATGATTCAGAAAAAGAAGAGTAATATAAATAAGATACTTATAAGCCACTTCTGGTTGTAGGTGCCATGACTCCCTGCTGTCAGCTAGGAAACCCTCAGCTCTTTAAAGCCACTCATGCTCCTTTGTATACAACCTATCTTCAAATCCACAATGACATGCTGAATCCTTACACTTTGAATCTTTCTAATCCCCTCTTCCACTCTCTCTGACTTCTGACTTTTAAAGTGTTCATATGATTATATAAGGCCTATCAGGATAACATCTGTATCTTAAGGTTAAATGACTTAGGGCAGGATTTTAATTACATTTGTAAAATCTCTTCATAGTACCACCTTTATTAATGTTTGATTGAATGACCAAGAAACAGGAATCTGGGGGCTAGAAGGAGGGCATCTTTAGAATCCTGCCTACCATAGACAGAGATAGAGAGATGATAGATAAATTATAAGATATTGATAATGATAGACGAAAAATAATAAAGCAAAATCAGTAAAATCAGTAAAACGTTAAAAAGTGCATCTGGATAGGAATACTTCTGTATTATACTTATAACTTTCTTTTAAGTTTGAAATTATTTGCAAATAAAAATTTCAAAAGATATCTAGAATTTTATAGTAAATATAATCAATAATATGGCCCCAAACTATCTTTTCTATTTTTAGTGACAGTTACTTCTGTAAGTTATCTGAAATACACAGGAGAAAACTCATGTTCTCCTGCCATCTTATTTTCCTCATATTCCTTACAGGTTATGGTTGTTGAACTATCCCTAAGACAAATCATCATCATTATCATCAACCCTGGGTGGGAAGGAACATAAGAAATAGAAAAGGCATCACAATTTCTATTTTAACACTGCTCAAAACATAAAAAGGTATATTAAGCTTATCCATGTACCATAAGATACTTGATGTGTTAAAAATGGGATTTTTTTTCTACTTAACAATTTTGGCTGTTAATCTAAACCAAAAACCACAGATTTCAAAGCATACCTCTGCTCTAAATAAAGGACTTGCTAATATGGAGCAAAAGCCGGCACCTCATTAGCCCATTATCCATCTTCAGCCTACAAGACAAAAAGCTCGTGATTCATTAGGAACTACCTGTAAATTCAGCCATCTGTTATATAAAGTGTGCAGCACATGCCCCTTTCTCTCCTGTGGCTGAATATGTCTGTGTTTTTCATGACAGGAGGAAATTCTCCTCCTACCCCTTTAGAGAAAGGGAGCTTCAAGTAAACCACTTGAAGAGAGGGAGTTGTCTATAAGAAGGAAGACAGGCACCTCAACTTTTGACTATGATTATTGACATGAGAAAGGTCACACAGTCTGGGACTACTCAATGCCACTCATTTGTCCATTAAAAAAAAAGAGAGTGATTTGGAGCATTCTGAACTTTGAGGGACATGAGACAAAAATGTATAACATTTCAAATGGATCATCATAAATAACTCAAGTGGCATTTCCACTTGAACCAACTCTAACTTGTAAGAATCCTAAGAAGTATGTGTGGTGGGTAAGGTTACTCCAGCAGAAAGAGTAAGCAGTGGTCAGCAGGCAAAGGAGAAAGTTCAAGGGGTTATAAGAAATCAGTCAGAGGCTGCACCACCTTAGTCAGATGACTGAAT
Organism: Ursus maritimus; assembly: GCF_017311325.1. Lineage (NCBI taxonomy): Eukaryota > Metazoa > Chordata > Mammalia > Carnivora > Ursidae > Ursus > Ursus maritimus. The sequence continues at coordinate 72,543,144 of NW_024426885.1, read as the reverse complement.
AATGCAAAGGATTCCACTTTGGAGGAAGCTGGGGGCCTCTAAGGAATCCATTAACCCTTTCAAGGAAAAAGAGGCAGTGTTTGGAAATATTCCCAGTCAGACGATGTGCAGACAAAAAATAATGACAAAAGGATTCTGCTATGTTAAATGGTTTTTCCTTGGGCCTGCTTTCCTTTGATCTCTCCTCCCCTTCCTGATCCTGAAGGAATTAGAAGTCCATGGTAACAATGGGAGAAGGAAGGACTCCCAAACAGTGAAGTTCTGTAGCCTAGAATTGTGTATATAATTTTTATGCTTCAGGGAATATCCTGAACCTTTAAAAATTGGAGACATAACATAGCTTATGCCAAATTTTCCTTGATGGAAACAATATTTTCCCATATTTTAAAATATCAGCTTGAATTAGATTGTCTATTCCATTTACTAGGACCGCATAACAAATTACTCCAAAACTAACCATTTATTATGCTCATGGATTCTTTAAGTCAGGAAATCAGACACCAAAGACTGGGGATGCTCATCTTTGCTCCATGATATAAGGGGCCTCCTATGGATAGACCGAAGGACAGGACTCTACCTAAGCCTACTTACTCTTGAGGTTGATGCTGTCAGCTGAACCCTTAGCTGTGGGTCTCAGCCAGAACACTTACATGTGTTCTCTCCATGTGGCCTGAATCTCCACCATGGAGGCTAGGTTCCCAGTGTGACACAAAGAGAGACGATGAAAGCTGCATCCTTTGTATGAATGAGCCTCGGGTGTTGCAAAACATGATTTTTGTCAGTCTCACTCTGTTGGACAGATCCATCACAAGCTGACCAAGGTTCCCAGTAGGGGTGGAGATTGGTATGGATTATACTTCTTGATGAGGAGTAGCAAGGTTTTAGAAGATTATGTGTTATCAGAAATATCACTTTGGCCATTTTTGTAAGGTACAATTTGCCACACTGTCTATTTTCAACTCCATACAGTGCCCTAAGTGACCTTAAACAAGGTACCTTAAAAGATCTCAAAATTCAGTCTTCTTTTTTTTTTAAAGATTTTATTTATTCATTTGACAGAGAGAGAGACAGCCAGAGAGAGAGGGAACACAAGAGGGGGAGTGGGAAAGGAAGAAGCAGGCTTCCAGGGGAGGAACCTGATGTGGGGCTCGATCCCAGGACTCCAGGATCACGCCCTGAGCCGAAGGCAGACGCTTAACGACTGAGCCACCCAGGCGCCCCAAAATTCAGTCTTCTTAATACAATGGGATGAGTATCTACTCATTGGTTTGTGAAGAAGATTAAATGAGAATATCAATATACAGGATTTAACAATTCTTAGATACATTATAAAAATAATGTGAATTATTATTGCCTACATCTGCCAAGACTTCTAAATCTGATAGAGATCACACTCTTTTATTTCTTCAGTCTCTTGAAATATGGATGAGCTACGTTGTTTTGCTTGGATGGGGAATTATCAGTTTAATTGGGATTTGGGAAGGTGATTTAAGCAGATAGTATATTTGGAGTAGAGAAGAATAATTACTATTTAATAACAGTAATAGGTATTGAGAGCAATGAACATGACTTAGTTCATTTCATTCATTTCCCCGTTCCTCTTCTCCTACAAACCACTATGAATTTGGAAGAAAATAAATGCTAGAAGACTTTATATATGTATGTGTGTGTGTGTGTGTGTGTGTGTGTGTGTGTGTGTATTTGTGTGAACACAAATACAATATATATGTATATATACAGAAATACATATATACATAGTGTGTGTATAAATATTTACATATATATTCATAATACAGAAGAGTTTAGACTATGGAAATTTTATCACCAAATCAGTACAATGTCTTACTTTGAACCATCTGACAGATCAACTTAACTGTGTTGTTATGGGGAGCAAACTGTCATACTAACTGCTTCTCATTGATTTAGTATAGTTTTGATAAGCAAGTAAATTATAAACTCTCCACTAAATAAATAAAACATGACAAACTTTAAAAAAATTTGCTTGCTATATGTGTCAACCAAAATATCTTCTAGATATCTAGATTATCTAGTAAACCAATCTTCAGATACCACCTCCTCCAATTGAACTAGATTATGAAATTCTTGAAGGCCACCTATTTTTGTTCATCATTATTTTTATCCCAGTATCATCAACACTGTAATATCCTAATAAATTTTTGTTGACTTGGCAAAGCATAATGTCCTATTTTGCAACTCAGACATTTTCTTACTTATTATAAAATAACCAATTTATAAGGCAAGGGAAGGAGAAGCATTTGGTTTAGTTTGCTATTACTGGGCGGGGGGGAAGGAGAGAGGGAGAAAGACAGAGGGAGGCAGGAAGAGAGAGAAACCATACTTAAAGGAGAGAGTCTGAGGGTGCCTGAGTGGCACAGCTGGTTATGTGTCCCACTCAGTTTCTGCTCAGGTTGTGATTTCAGGGTTGTGAGATTGGGCCCTGCCTCAGGCTCCACAGTCAATGTGGAGTCTGCTTAAATTCTCTCTCCCGCTCCCTCTTCTCCCCCAGGTTTGTGCTCTTTTTCTCTCTGCCTCTCTCTAAAATAAGTAAAAAAATTTTTTTAAAAAGGAGAGCATTTGAGAGACAGAGAAATAGTCATTTGTAGCTGAATTAAATTAATTTCCACTGCATGAAATGTGCTTAGTTTAGTCTTCCCAAAATGCTTTTCCAAATTGCTTGATTCCATGCTTACTTTACTTATTATTTCCTCCTTGCAAGTTCTCATCTTTATTTAGAATAAAATTCTTACATAACGAATATATCATATTTGAGCAAACATGTCTCCACTAGCTGGCAAAAAGAGGAGAGGAATTAATGTTCTTTCATCGGGTCAATAATGAAGTTTGGGCAGGTTAACAGCATAAAGCACATTATATGTTATGGGCAAGAGAAAAGACAGATTTCCTTGTTTTTTATCAGTCAGCTTAATCCTCCCAAACCAGAGAATTATAGAGTAGGAGAGCACAAAGAATGAAAAACTAGCAAGAGCCAGGTCTTACACATTATAGAACCCACAGAAATTTAGTGCACTGAATATTTACATAACAGAAGATATTTGCAAAGAGATTTTAAAATTATTCACTTAATCTAAACATACATTTTTAAAATAATAAGTGCTGCCAGTTTTATTTTTGACATATGACTAAGGAACAAATTCAAGTTACATTTTTTTTGGCTCTGTAGTTTATGAAATATTTTTAGTCACAGTATTTCATTTGAGCCTCATTTGAAAACCTCTGTGTTGCAGAACAAGACTTATCATACTCATCTGACAAACAGGGAAATGGATGCTCAGAGCAATCTAATGGTAAAAAATAGGACTAGAATTCAGGGTTTATGATTCCTATTCCCATACAATTTCTAATAAAGTTTTAATCTAGATAATAAGTATTTTTTTAAATCTTTAAAAAAATTAGACTACCCATTAAAATTCAAAACAAAACAAAAGAAAGTAAAATCTTCTTCTGAAACATTATGATTATACTAATTAAAGTTTGAAAACATTTTTGGTAAAACACAAAGGAATTTTAGTGAAAAGACAAAATAAAGTTCTAAAAATTCATTTAGCTTTTTGTTTTCTTACATAAAATTTGTGAACTATAACATCAGATGCAGACAAGTCCTCAAATCATATATGCATAGCCCATGTATTTTCCAAAATGGATATGGCACTTAGATCAGAAATAAGACCATTACCAGCACCAGGGACCTCCTCCTGCCCTTTTTTAATCACTATATCCCCAGGGATAATATCCTGACCCCTAAAACCATAAACTAGATTTGGAACTTTATGTAAATGGAAGTATGAAATTTATTTGTGTATAGTTCCTAAATCTACACTCTACGATCTATGCAAAATACATCATTTCTTCTAAAAGTAACTCTGTATATATATATTCTACATATACAATGTTTTTGTTTTAGCTAAGATCTGTCTTTAAATGCTGGAAGAAGTATTTGCTTCCCAAGCCCATTTTACTTAGATTACTCCATACAGAGGAGACACTGTTCTTCATGTTTCTAAACCTTTTCCTATGTGTTCACAGGACCAGACCACCTCTTGCCCAAACTGGGGCAACCCATGCTTTAGACACTCAACTGGGCTTCCCATTTCAACCCTGTGCCTACTACTCGAGACCATTTTAGTCATTTTCTTTATTTCACAAAATTATTTTAGGTATTATCCCTTTCAGAAACTAATATTTGCTTAACAAGGATTTGTCCTACCTAAGTTATGAGATAATAATATTACAGGAATTTCTAGCAATATAGCAAGATAAAGAGGAAAAACGAATTCAGGAAAGAATTTCAGCTGCTACTAATTTATAATTAAAAGTAGATTGTTCCAGGGGCGCCAGGGTGGCACAGCGGTTAAGCGTCTACCTTCGGCTCAGGGCGTGATCCCGGTGTTATGGGATCAAGCCCCACATCAGGCTCCTCTGCTATGAGCCTGCTTCTTCCTCTCCCACTCCCCCTGCTTGTGTTCCCTCTCTCACTGGCTGTCTCTATCTCTGTCAAATAAATAAATAAAATCTTTAAAAAAAATAAAATAAAATAAAAGTAGATTGTTCCAGATTTCTTGTCTCACCCTGAAAATCATTAATAAGGATTCACAAATCAGAAAAACTCTCATTACCTTTATATATAGGTTGACTGGTCACCTACTGAATGTTACAAAAGCCTAGATCATAACCAAAAAGGATCAAATCATCCTTGTGGTATTTAAAAAACTACCATTAGATCACCTAAGCAGTTTTACTGACGCCAAACACACCAGGGTCTCAGGACGTGAATTCTGCAAGATTGGCACAGTGATAGCATGAAAGTTACAATTAAAGTTAACCTTAAGATTTTTCTGTGCCACAATTCTGACAGAATCCATTTCCAACTAGCTTTCAGCAATTGCAGTTCCAAATGCAAATGAACATCAATAAACCTGGTGATGAAGGTACTTGCCATCAACATTTGAATGGCCATATTTTTTACTTTAAATAGAACTCTCCGTTTATTTCATGTTTATGTGCATAATTTTAAAGCCCCAACTTAAAACAATACTGGCATATATATAAGAGGAGGAGGAGAAGAGGGAATCAATATGTTCATATTTGGAGGTCTGAAGACCTGAAGAAAAATGTAAGAAAAACTGCTTCCTTCTGGAAGCATGAAGTGTATATTGAAAGTGCAGCACCACTTCATCTTTGAAGAACTTCAGGGCAGGGTAGAGATTAACTAACATTTCACTTCCAGAGTGAATGCACCATGTGGAGTAAAAACTACTGAGCCAGCCACTCTGGGGCGGGGGGTGGGGGTGGGGAGAGTTCCATATATTTATGCTGAGCAATTCTATGTTTAAGTTGTATTTTAACCTTTCCTGATGGAAATCTTTTTCATTTAGACTGCTCAGCATTCTTAGAGAACTATTCTTGATGATTTTGGATCATTTGAGGTGTACTTTATACAATATTCTCAGAGGCCATTACTTCTAGAATGACAGCAGCAGCATAGTGGGATCAGAGGATTCTCTCATGGACATACTGAATAATCAACTAAACATGAACCAATTCCTTCTGAAAGAAACCTAGAAACTAGATAAGAGATTCCTACACAGGGGTCACTGAGAAAACACCCACTTGGAATAGGCAGGAAAAGCTGAGACATACTTGTACCAGGAGCCCACTCCCAGCTTAGCACCTTACAAGCAGGAGGGGATACCACAACCCCCAGGTTCTGGTGAGCAAAGGGTTTAGACCCACATCTAATGCCTTGACTTTTTAATATCCAAGGAACTGTCTCCCATATCACAAAGATCTGGGAGCTGACAGGATTCAGCTTTCAAGAGTCCTCCAGGCCTGCTGAGAATAAACATGGCTATCCTTCCAGGCTCAGCACAGAGCAAAAGGCCAACACAGTTGGCTCCTAGCTGAATCACCATGCTCACCATGATAAAGTGTAGGTACCATCTGTCACCACAACGTTATTAAATATTATTGACTATATTCCCTATGCTGTACTTTATATACCCATGACTCATTTTATAACTGGACGTTTGTACCTCTTAATCTCCTTCACCCATTTTGCCGCCCTCACCCACCTCCCCTCTGGGAACCACTAATCTGTCCTCCATGTTTGTGGGTCTGTTTCTGCTGTTTGTTCCTTTGTTTTGTTTTTTAGATTCCACATATAGGGGCGCCTGGGTGGCACAGCGGTTAAAGCATCTGCCTTCGGCTCAGGGCGTGATCCCCGCGTTCCGGGATCGAGCCCCACATCAGGCTCCTCCGCTATGAGCCTGCTTCTTCCTCTCCCACTCCCCCTGCTTGTGTTCCCTCTCTCGCTGGCTGTCTCTATCTCTGTCAAATAAATAAATAAAATCTTTAAAAAAAAAAAAAAAGATTCCACATATAAGTAAATCATATAGTACTCTGTTTTTGCGTTATATCCCTTAGCGTATGTAATACCCTCTTGGTCCATCCATGTTGTCACAAATGAAGAGTTCTCTCCTTTTTATGGCTGAGTGATTTTCCAGTCTGTGTGTCTCTGTGTGTGAGCTCATGGCAGGTTTTTTGTTTGTTTGTTTTTAATTTTAGGAAGGTCTCCATACTGTTTTCCATAGCAGGTGCATCAGTTTACATTCCTACCAACAGTGCAAAGAGTGTTCCCTTTTTCCCAGTCTTTGCCAATATTTGTTTTTTCTTATCTTTTTGATACTAGCCATTCTGACAGGTGTGAGGTGATATCTCATTGTGGTTTTGATTTGCATTTCCCTGATGAGTAGTGATGCTGAACATCTTTTCATGTGTCTGTTGACTATATGTCTTCTTTGAAAAAGTCTACTCTGATCTTCTGCCCATTTCTTAATTGGATTATTTGGAACAGTTTCTAGCTTTGCCTCTGAGAGCTTAGATTTAATTTGTTAGACAAGACAAAATCACCAAAAATTTCTGAAAAGACAACTGGCAATGAGGAAAGGGGTAATGTAAAAAGATCAATATGCATAAAGGAAAATCCTTCAGATTCAGCTGGGTATTCCAAGGCTGTTGCAGTGATACAGGATTAAGGAAATGGCTGAATCATAATGTATTATGCTACTATAAGGTTTTGATCGATACAATATGGTATTAACAGCTGGCATTGATTGACTTGTTATAATATGTCTGGGACCATGCTAAGTATTTTGCATACGTTATCTCATGAAATTGTCAAAAGGGTCTTTCAGGATAAGTACTATTATTACCCTTTTTCCAATTGTGTGTGTGTGTGTGTGTGTGTGTGTGTGTGTGTATAAGAGAAGCACCATCCATTAGGAAAAAGAGCAAAATCAGCTAGGATCAGATGGAGACAGATCATCATTAGGAAAAGATAAATGACACTTTTCCTTCTTGGAGATGGGTAAAGAATCTCTAGGTGCTGGTCCACTTTGACATTTTGTACCTTTCTTTTTCTGAACTTGACCTTTTTTCAGTACACCATGCTGTGGCTGAGAGATTGACATTCTCTTCATTCAGGCAATAACTGGCCTTGGCTCCCTCTATTAACAGCAACAAACATGGCTCAAAGACTGACCCAGACTACTGACTCAGCATTTTAGACTTCTGTCCCAGCACAGTAGAAATATGTTGTTGTTATTAGACAACTAAAATTTCACACTGTATAATACAAAATTGACATATTTAGACCATAACATTCAAGTTCTATTAAATAATAAAGAAGTGAGATTTTAAATAAGAAAATAAAAAATTTATGGGCCCTTTCATAAGTGGCTAAGACACGCAAGTTGCCACTTGGCCTTCCAACCATGACATATGTCACATTAGATCTTGCCACTTTTTGTCTCTAGACCAGGATGAGGCCAATACTCCATAAAAATAACTACTGCTCATTCTATAGATGAACTTCACTTGCCACTGCTGCTCCAGACCACACTAGAGTGATCCAAATTCAAAGCAGGTATGACAAGTTAAACAGCAAATTTGTATGTTCTGAAATATTTAGACACACAATACTGATAAAGTCAATGGAATCAAGAGGTATTTCCTAATGTTTAAACACTGAATTGACAGGGAAGAAAAGGCTAGTCGAAAATATTGTAGCAAACATTTTGCAAATCATGAGTATCCCAATTATGTGAGGATATTTGATAATTAAAAATAATATCTTGAGTTGAAACTGCCAGGGGATGTATTGAATAGAGGTAAGCAAAAGCTTAAAAAAAAAATCAACTGTAAAATAAACACTACTAAAAACCTATACTCTGAGTGCATAGTCATGCAAAGACTAAGATTTTGTATTAAGGACCGAGAGCAGAAACAGACATTATTAGCATCCATTAACCCATCTAGAAGACCCAGAAAAGGATCTCAAGTAGATAAGCACTGAAATACACCATTTTAGCTAAACTGTTTGAGGAAAATTATACCCAGTGCACACAAAAATGAGTATAGATTTCAGAAATTTTATCTCTTTCATATTTCATTGTATATGAAAAAGACCACAGAATGTGTATTTTTTAAGAGATTAATTTCAGTAACATTACAATATTTTGCTTCATAAGTCCTCTAGGAATGATATATTGATTCTAGGATTGTATGAACTATATCTGATTATCACAATCAATATTGTAAGTCCACAATACTATATTGTACTGAGCAAATGCAATAAAATAGAATCTCATGAAAAATTTCAGCATCTATTGATCCATGTGTTACACATGTGCCAATAAGCTATGAACTGGTGTAACTGCTAAAAAGAACCGAAACAGTTGGAGGGGATAAATAATTTGAAGTGTGAACTTTGAGAGAATGCATAAACCAAGATGAACCTCAAAAAAGGAAGCCTGGGGATTTCTCCCTAGATGCTGTTAATTCAGGTGGCTAGTGTTGGCAGTTAAGTGTACTGAATCCAGAAACATATGAAGTTTGACTACCGTTATGTTTTCTTAGAAAAGTAATTTAAAATTTCTCATCCTTAGTCTCCCATTTTAAGAGCATATACCACACTAGGTTGTTAAGAGGGCTGAAAGAAGCAAAGTGTTAATAACACTTGACTATATATATGGAAGTGTTCAGAAATGTAAGCTGCCCAAATTATAGTGGAGAACTTCCCCAACCTGAGGAAGGAAAAAGGCGTCCAAGTCCAGGAGGCACAGAGAACACCCTCAAAATCAATAAAAATAGGTCAATAACCCAATATATAATGGTGAAACATGCAAATATAAAAGACAAGGAGAAAATCCTGAAAGCAGATCAGGAAAAGAGGTCCATAACCTACAAGGGTAGAAACATTAGACTGGCAGAAGACCTGTTCACAGAGACCTGGCAGGCCAGAAAGGGCTGGCATGATATTTTCAGGGTGTAAATGAGAAAAATATGCAACCAAGAATACTGTATCCAGCAAGGCTGTCATTCAAAATACAAGGAGAGATAAAAAGCTTCCAGGACAAACAGAAACTAAATGAATTTGTGATCACCAAACCAGCCCTATGATAAATATTAAAAGGGATACTTTAAGTGAAGAGAGAGCAGAAAAGTAACACAGACCAGAAAGGAAGAGAGACAGTATACAGAAACAGTGACTTTACAGGTTAACAATGGCACTAAATTCTTATCTTTCAATAGCTACTCTGAAATGTAGGTGGGCTAAATGCTCCAAGGAAAAGACACAGGGTATCAGATTGGATAAAAAAGGAAGACCCATCTGTATGTTGTCTGTAAGAGACTCATTTTAGATCCAATGACATTTCCAGATTGAAAATGAGGGGGTGGAAAAATATTTATCATGCTAATGGACATCAAAAGAAAATTGGGGTGGCAGTCCTTGTATCAGACAAATTAGCAAATACTGTAATAAGAGATGAGGAAGGACACTATATCATAACTAAAGGGTCTATCCAACAAGAAGACCTAAATATTGTAAATATTTATGCCCCTAACATGGGAGCAGCCAATTACATAAGGCAATTAGTAAAAATTAAAGAAACACATCAATAATAATATACTAATAGTATGGGACTTTAACACCCCACTCACTGCAAAAATGGGCAGATCATCTAAGCAGAGGATCAAGAAGAAAACAAGGGCTTTGAATGACACACTGCACCAGATGGACTTAACAGATATATTCAGGGCTTCCATCCTAAAGCAACAGAATACACATTCTTCTTGAGTGCATGCGGAATAATCTCCAGAATAGACCACACACTGGGTCACAAATCAGATCTCAACCAGTACCAAAAGACTGGGATCATTCCCTACATATTTTTGGACCACAATGCTTTGAAACTGGAACTCAATCACAAGAGGAACTTTGGAAAGAACTCAACACATGGAGACTGAAGAGCATCCTACTAAAGAATGAATGGATCAACCAGGAAATTAAAGAAGAATTTAAAAAATACATGGAAACAAATGAAAATGAAAAAAAAATATTCAAAACCTTTGGGATGCAGCAAAGGCTGTCCTAAGAGGGAAGTATATAGCAATGCAAGACTTTCTCAGGAAACAAGAAAGGTTTCAAATACGCAACCTGACCTTACACCTAAAGGAGCTGGGGAAAAAAACAACAAAGAAAGCTTAAATCCACCAGGAGAAGAGGAATAATAAAGATTAGAGGAGAAATCAATGAAATAGGAACCAAAAGAAGAGTAGAACGGATCAAAGAAACTAGGAGCTGGTACTTTGAAAGAATTAATAAGATTAATAAACCCCTGGACAGACCTATCAAAAAGAGAAGAGAAAGGATCCAAATAAATAAAATCATGAATGAAAGAGGAGAGATCACAACCAATACCAAGAAATACAAACAACTATAAGAACATATCATGAGCAAATATATGTCAATAAATTAGGCAATCTGGAAGAAATGGATGCATTCCTAGACACTATAAACTACCATAACTGAAACAGGAAAAAATAGGAAACCTGAACAGACCCATAACCAGCAAGGACATTGAAGGAGTATTCCAAAATCGCCCAACAAACAAGAGCCCAGGGCTGGATGACTTCCCAGGGGAATTCTACCAAACATTTAAAGAAGAAATAATATATATTCTACTGAAGCTGTTTCAAAAAACAGATATGGAAGGAAGGCTTCCAAACTCTTTCTACAAGGCCAGTATTACCTTGATCCTAAAACCAGACAAAGACCACACCAAAGAGAAGAATTAAAGACCAATATCTCTGATGAATGTGGATGAAAAAATTCTCACCAAGATACTAGCCAATTTGATTCAATAGTACATTAAAAGGATTATTCACCAAGACCAAGTGGGATTTATTCCTGGGCTGCAAGGGTGGTTCAACATCTTCCAATCAATCAATGTGATACACTACATTAATAAAAGAAAAGACAAGAACTATATGATGCTCTCAGTAGATACAGAAAAAGCATTTAACAAAGTACAGCATCCTTTCTTGATTAAAACACTTCACAGTGTAGGGACAGAGGGAACATACCTCAATATCAAAAAAGCCATATATGAAAAGCATACAATGAATATCATTCTCAATGGGGAAAAACTGACAGCTTTTCCCCTAAGATCAGCTACACAACAGGGATGTCCACTATCAACACTGTTATTCAACATAGTACTATAAGTGCCAGCCTCAGCAATCAGACAAGAAAAAGAAAGAAAAGGCATCTAAATTGGCAAAGTAGTACTTAAACACTCACTCTTTGCAGATGACATGATACCCTATGCAGAAAACCCGAAAGCCTCCACCCCAAATTGCCAGAACTCATACAGGAATTCAACAAAGTGGCAGTATATAAAATCAATGCACAGAAATCAGTTGCAATTTATACACTAACAATGAGACAGAAGAAAGAGAAATTAAGGAGTCTACTCCACTTACAACTGCACCCAAAACCATAAGATATCTGGGAATAAACATAACCAAAGAAGCAAAGAATCTGTACTCAGAAAACTATAGAACACTCATGAATGAAATTGAGGAAGACTTAAAGAAATGGAAAAACTTCCCATGTTCATGGATTGGAAGAACAAATATTGTTAAAATGTCTATGCTCCCTAGAGCAATCTATATATTCAATGCAATCCTTATCAAACTACCATCAACTTTTTTCACAGATCTGGAACAAATCATCCTAAAATTTGTATGGAACCAGAAAAGACCCCAAATAGCCAAAGGAACATTGAAAAAGAAAACCAAAGCTGGGGCATCACAATTCCGGACTTCAAGCTGTATTACAAAGCTGTAATCATCAAGACAGTATGGTACTGGCACAAACACACACACACACACACACACACACACACACACAGATCAATGGAACACAATAGAGAACCCAGAAATGGACCTCAACTCTATGGCCAACTAATCTTCGACAGAACAGGAAAGAATATCCAATGGAAAAAAGTCTCTTCAACAAACGGTGTTGGGAAAATTGGGCAGCCAAATGCAGAAGAATGAAACTGGACCATATGCTTACACCATACACAAAAATAGATTCAAAATGGATGAAAAGACCTAAACGTAAGACAGTAATCCATCAAAATCCTAGAGGAGAATACAGGCAGCAACCTCTGTGACCTCAGCCACAGCACTTCTTCCTAGACACATCTCTAAAGGCAAGGGAAACAAAGGTAAAAATGAACTATTGGGACTTCATCAAGATTAAAAGCCTTTGCACAGCAAAGGAAACAGTCGACAAAACCAAAAGACAACCAACAGAATGGGAGAAGATATTTGCAAATGACATATCAGATAAAGGGCTAGTACCCAAAATCTATAAAGAACCTATCAAACTCAAGCAAAGAACAAAAAATCCAGTCAAGAAATGGACAGAAGACATGAACAGACATTTCTCCAAAGAAGACATACAAATGGCCAACAAACACAAGAAAAAATCGTCAACATCACTCAGCATCAGAGAAATACAAATCAAAACCACAATGAGATACCACCTCACACCAGTTAGAATGGCTAAAAATAGCAAGTCAGGAAAGGACAAATGTTGGTGAGGATGCAGAGAAAGAGGAACCCTCTTATACTGTTGGTGGGAATGTTAAGCTGGTGCAGCCACTCTGGAAAATAGAATGGAGGTTCCTCAAGAAGTTAAAAATAGAGCTACTTTATGACCCAGCAATTGTACTACTGGGTCTTTACCCCAAAGATACAAATGTATTCAACCGAAGGGGCACCTGTGCCCCAATGTTTATAGCAGCAATGTTCACAATAGCCAAACTACAGAAAGAACCCAGATGTCCATTAACAGATGAATGCATAAAGAAGAAGCGGTATGTATAAACTATGGAATACTACTTAGCCATCAAAAAATGAAATCTTGCCATTTGCAAGATGTGGATGGAACTAGAGTGTATCATGTTAAGTGTATTATGCTTAAGTCAATCAGAGAAAGACAATTACCATTTGATCTAACTGATATGTGGAATTTAAGAAACAAAACAGAGGATCATTGCGGAAGGGAGGAAAAAACAAAACAAGATAAAATTAGAGGAGACAAACCATGAGAGACTCTCAATCATAGGAAACACACTGAGGATTGCTGGAGGGAAGAGGGGTGGGGGGATGGGGTAACTGGGTGATAGACATTAAGGAGGGCTAGTGATATAATGAGCACTGGGTACTATGTAAGACTGATGAATCACTGACCTCTATCTATGAAACCAATAATATATTATATGTTAATTAATTTAATTTAAATTAAAAAATAAAAGGAAAAAATAAGGTGGTTTAGATGGGAAAAAATAAAAAACAAAACAAACAAAAAGGAAATGTTAGTTGCCCTTGGCTATTAATCCTACCTATTGAAGACCTCTTCTTTTTGCCTCTGAAACCACTTATGCCCACCCACTTCTTATCAACCTGGCTCTCTTTGTGTATTCTAGATAGATAGAAGAGGTGCAAAACTATAGTACAATCATCCAAAACTAAGAAATGAGCCCTTCATACGCTACTTTTAGCCAAAGTGCAGAATTTATTCAGATTTTGCCTCTTTTCCCACTGTCTTTTTCTACTCCAAGATCTCGCACTGCAGTTACTTGTCTTTTTAATCTCCTCTAGTTTGCAATATTTCCTCAGACTTCCATGTCCTTATTTGCTTTGAAGAACACTGGGCTATTTATGGAATGGCCCTCAATTTGGATATAATGTTTTCTCATGATTTCTCAAGAAATTTTGCATTTTTGAAAGAATAGCACAGAGGTGATGCTTTTGAGGGTATCCTATCAAAAGGTACATAATGTTGATATGTATTGTTGGAGGTATTGACTTTGATCATTTGTCTAAGGTGGTGAATTGCAGGATTCGCCCCTTGAAATTTACTATTTTTCCATTCATAATTAGTAAACATTTCAAGATAGAAAATCTAAGACTACGCATATATCCTGTTCTGGCTTCAACTTTTACCTGTTCTTTTAGCTTCCCTCCATGGATTTTGCCTATGGCAATTCCAATGGTGAATTTATATTTTTCTCATTCCTTATATATTAATTAGAATTTTCCTCAGGGACTTTTGTTTTCATTATTCCCTCATTTATTGAGTTATTTATATGGGCTCATGTATATTTATTCTATTTTTTGGTTTACAATCCATGACTATATTTACTCTGTTGCTCAAGTTGTTCTAGTTTTGGCAACTGAGAGCTCTTTAAGATTAGATTTTTAGCTCTTTTATTTTTTTATTTATTTTTTTAAAAGATTTTATTTATTTATTTGACAGAGAGAGACAGCCAGCGAGAGAGGGAACACAAGCAGGGGGAGTGGGAGAGGAAGAAGCAGGCTCCTAGTGGAGGAGCCTGATGTGGGGCTCGATCCCAGAACACTGCGATCACACCCTGAGCCAAAGGCAGACGCTTAACGACTGCGCCACCCAGGCACCCCAGATTTTTAGCTCTTTTAATGTACCTCCATTTTATTACAAACTGATCTGGTATTTACAGCTAAGCTATACTGTTCTTTTGGCAGAAACAATCTTACAAAATATTCACTTCAGGCAGTTGCTGTGCAAACCACAAAATACAAAACATTCCCCTCACTGACTAAATGAGTAACTACTACTACTACTACTACTACTACTTATTTTTACCATTTTCAACTTAAACTTACTGTTTCCTCCCCTCTCTATAGACAAGATTTATTGAGATGCCCAATCATAGAATCACCCCTCTTTCCTACTATACCTAGTCTAGAGTGAACCTCCCTTTCCTTAGACCCCTCCCCAGAATTACCCAACCAAAGACCAAATCATCTAAGTTCGTTCTAACATCCTTGTACTCAGATACCACACAGTTCCCTGGGGTAAGTATTCTCCTTACCCCAATGAATAATAAAGCCAACTTGTTCAACTGCAAGTATGTTCCTGGTGTCTTTGGGTGAAGGCACTGACAGTCTCATCACTGGTTGAAGGACATCTGGATTTGTTCCCAATTTTGGTGATTATGAATAAAGCTGCTGTAAACATTTGCATAGAAGTTGTATAGACATAAGTTTCCATTTCTCTTGGGAATATTTCTAGGAGTGGGATATAGTAGATGTACATATGTTTGACTTTATAAGGAACTGTCAAACCATTTTCAAAGTGAATGTGCCATTTCACCTTCCCATCTACAATGTTTGAGTGTTCCAAAAGCTCACTAGTATTTGGCATGGCCAGTTTTATTTTTCATTTTGGACATTCTTGTAAGTATGTAATAGCATCTCAATTTGGTGTTAAGTTGTACTTATGTAATTATTCATGATACTGAATATCTTTTCATATGCTTATTTTTCATCTCACATCTTTTAAGAGTCTATTCAAATCTTTTACCCATTTTTAAAATTGGATTGTTTTCTGTTTAGTCTTGAAAATTCTTCACATATTCTAGATACAAATACTTCATCAGAAACGTGATTTGCAAATATTTTCTCTTACATGTGGCTTGTCTTTTCAATCCCTTACACGATGTGTTTAACTTCTGCAATTCTCGAGCTATTCTTATGGTTTTTGCACACTTCTGAATAATTGTATTTCTTTAACAAAAACAATCTAGACTAGATGTTTACAGAACGCATACTTTCCCAGGATAGTTTTTTTCTTAAAAGTCATAGCCAGAAAATCAGAGGGAAGACCTAAGGTGAGAAAAATAAGGATGGAAGTTAGAGAGGAATGAAGATTAATAAATTAGTGTGTAAAATAACCACCCCAACTCAACAACAACACAACATACTAATAACCTCCAATTGCCTCCCACTGCTCTTAGAGGAAAATCCAAATTCATACTGTACCTAGCTCTTACAGATCTTTCTGCTGTCCTCTGCCACTATTTACAGACATATTAGGGCCTTTCCTCTGGCCTTTACTTCTGCCTAGAAGACCACATCCCCAAGCCTGCTTTTTGCTGTCACTTAATTGTCAGTACATATGCCACCTTGTCAGATGCACCTTTCTTGACATTGCAACAAGAAGCACCTGCACTTGCTGTTCACTCTTGTTCACATCATATTGTTTTGTTAGCTTCACAGTACATATCACCATTTGAAATCTTGCTCCTTTGGTGACCTTCTCATTGTCTTGCTTCCTATATCTATACTCACCAGAATGACAGCTCCTCAAGAGTAAGGAAGCATGTCTTCTGAAGCACTATTGTAATCCAGACACAAAACTTAGCACCATCACATAATAAATACTCAGTAAATATTTTTTTAATGAATAAGTAACCGAATGAATGATTAGGTGATTTAAAAACACACTATGATGCTGCATCATTTCCTAATTTCCTGAATAACAGATATTAGAACATGCATGCATTAGCTCTAAGAATTTTGAGCTTCTACATTCCAAAATTTCAACTGCTCAATTATTCTTGTTGTTACAGTAGTAAATTATCCATTATAGTAATTAAATGAATAAATATGATAACATTTTGGTATCTGACTTATTAAGTGCTAACTTTAAGCAATCTAGACATACTATTTGGGTGCATTTTACTTCTTTGAAACATCAAAATCACTATTTTCCTTATGTTTTCTGTAGCTGTTCCAGTATAAGAAGTCTTAAAACTCAATGATCTAAGGCAGTCAGTTAACATTTCATGAATATATAACAGAGTTGTGATTCAAATTTATTCTTTTGGATCAAGAGTTTGAGGCTCTCTTTCAATCATTTTCTTTGAATTGTTGTTTTAGTTCATTTGTCAGTTTCACCAAATGCCCATTCAGTTCTCTGAAGTGGCAAGTAATTCAAGATAACCAGTTAACTGTGAAGCAAATACATTTGGTATATAAAAGCATTTGGGGATACTTTAAACCATATTTTGACAGTGCTGACAAATATTTCCTTTAAAAAACACAATTTAGGAAATAGTTTAAAAGGTTTTCATTAGGACTCAATGAATTCATTTGTATCCCATAAAGTTGATATGTTTCAGCATTTGCCCTAAGAAATAAGATGTCAATTATTCAATTATTCACTATACACACACACACATAAAGACAAAAGGCACCTGGATGCCTGATATTATCATATATACAGTTTCTCTCTTCTTGTCTAGTTATACGTTCTTTATCCATTGCAACATAATCTTGTTTGTGACAGAACAAACCCAAAGCTCAATTAGTAAAACTTATGTCGCTGCCTGCACAACCTTGGGTCAATTAAGTCATTTCTTTCTAATCCTCATGTCAATGTTAATCTTCATTCAATCTTTGATATTTCACATGATCATTTCAATTTGCTGTAGCCCTCTCATCTGGTAATTCCATATTTAGGGCTCTACACTGAGGATTTAATAAAAGTTGGGAACTAGCATTTATATACAAGGATATTTATTTCAGTCCTTCTGTTTGCCATTGTGAAAAACTAGAAGTAGGTGATAAAATAGCAGTTAATTATGCTTTTCATACACAAAAATGAAATCAAATAACAAAATTGTATTTTTAAACAATTTTAATGACAATGGAAATATTCATAATATTTTGTTAAAAAATCTAAATAAACAGCAAAATGGAATGTGACATAAACCTAATCAGATGGATGAATAATTTGCATATTTAGAATATGAATGTATACATATGTATATATATATACACACAAACACAATTTACCAAAAAATGTTAAATAAACAAGAAATGTTAATACAGTTTTTGCTCTAGATAGTAGGGTTATAAACGATTTTAAGATTTTTGTTTTGTTTTGCATATTACATACTCTGTGTTTTTAATAACTCAGATTTTCTACCTTTAGAATTAAAAGTAAAATAACTTTAAGGCTCTCTGAATAACAAAATTAATCCACTGCTCCAGTCTTAACTCATGTCGTTGTCGTTTGAATTAGATCTATATCATATCACCTGGTTCACTTCTGGAGATATTTTTAAATACAGATTCCAGGGCCTTATCCCTGATGTAATGAATCACCCTCTTCAGGGATGGAGACAGGGAACCAATGTTTAAGCTCCAAGAGGTTTTGATTAGCAAGCTGATTTTTAGAATTGTGATCTAAATAACGGATGCAAATGCCTCATGCCCTAATCATGGAACACCAGTGCTGGCAGGGATATTAGATGCCATCTATTACAGAAACCACAATGTATCAGAAATGGAAATTAAGCTACACTGGTAAATAATCACATAATTAGGTGTCCTAATTTCAAATACTCACTGCTTTCAATACCATGCATTCTTAAGTTAAGCCATTTAGTCCATAACTCTTTTTTAAAAGCATTTATAATTTGGCTCCTTTCCTAAAACAGCAAAGATGTCTGCCCATTTTTTGCAGCCATAAGTGTTCTTTGAAGGATGGGATAGAAACAAAACCTCACAGCATTTCAAGCAGTTCTAGTCATCAGACAGTGATGACTCTTACGAGTGTTGTCTCCTTGAATCAAACCTAGCTCTCTGGAAGTAAAAAGACTCTTGCCTTCATAGACATTCAAAACCCGGTTAAAAGTAGAATGTGAAATAACTTAAAATGAGCTTCATATATTTAATGTATTATTTATGCCCTATAAAATGTATTTATAGAAAAAATTAAAAGCACCTATCAAAATTAAAATTTTTAAATACTATTTTCTACTTTAATCAATAGTAAATTGAGAGTGACATCCCTGGCATCACTGCATTACTTTACTTGCTTTCCATACAAGAAAAGTCTTTCTGATTTGGAAAGCTTGGCAGAAGGAAGTATGCCTATCAGGCTCACCTCCTTCCCTTCTTTTGGGATCAGATTGCCTGACTGCTCACTGAGAGTATTCTTTTTGATGTTCTATGCCACATTTGTATAGGTCTGACTGTGTTCTTCATGACTGCATAGGAAACTTAATTCACTAATATAAAATAAGATCACTTAGCTAAGATACCAAGTTATATTTTCTAACCTCATCTTTAAAAGCAAGACATATAATATTTTGATCTCCACATATCATACATTTATCTCTCAACTGGTTTTAACTCAGTTGTGTGATACAATAACAATATAATAAATGTAATATATAATATATATAATAATAATCTAACATTTGATTTTAAGTATCACTTCTTTGTATCTGACATTGTATTAAAAAATCATTAGACTCTACTGTGTCTATGTAATTCATCGTTTACTAGACGAAGGATGGAATAGAGGGTGAATAGATACAGAAAGAGCACCTAACACTGACCCAGAAGGTGAGAGAAAGTTCTGAAGAAGAAGAAATTTTTTTTTTAAGATTTTATTTATTTATTTGAGAGAGAGAGACAGCCAGCGAGACAGGGAACACAAGCAGAGGAAGTGGGAGAGGAAGAAGCAGGCTCCTAGGAGAGGAGCCCGATGTAGGGCTCAATCCCAAACACCGGGATCATGCCCTGAGCTGAAGGCAGATGCTTAACGACTGCGCTACCCAGGCGCCCCTGAAGAAGAAGAAATCTTAATTAAGGAACAGACAGGGGTGAAGGCAAAGGGACCACATATACTGCAAAGTCTTCAAAGTCCAAAAGATCGTCTCTTCCAAGGAAAAGATGGTGGAGTAGGAGGATCCTAAGCTCACCTCATCCCACTGACACACCTAGGTAATACTCACATCACTGTAAATAAGCCAGAAAAGACTCGAAAACTGCCAGAACAGACTCTCCACAGCTAAATGTAGAAAAAAGGCCACATCCAAAAGGGTAGGAAGGGCAGAGATGCAGTTGGAAATAAAACTGACCTCTGAGACTGTCTGAGGGAGGACAGACATCACAGGCACAGTGAAGGAAGAGGAGCAGACCATACACCAGGCACCCCAGGCACAGGGAACCCACATTGGGAAGACTAATCCCGGTAACATTTGGCTTTGAAAACCAGTGCAGCTTACCTTCACAAGTTCTTACAACCAGTGGAGCTTAACACCTGGAACTTTAAAAATCAGTGGGCTCTGCTCTGGGAGAGCTGGAGGGCTATAGGGAACTGAGTTCCCACACTTAAAGAAAGAGCATAACAAATAACCCTGCTGAGATACAGCATAGAAGCAGCAGTTTAAAAACTACCTGGGGTATACAGGAAGAAGATTTATTTATTAATCTCAGAACATGTGCTGGAGGGGCAGGGATCTTTAGGAAATTTGTCCAAAACCAAAAGAGCTGGTGGGTATCATTTCCTCTCCCATCCCTCTGTCTGGATACAGAGATACCTGCAAAAACCAGCACAGCACAAACACTCTCCACCATGCATGCTAACAGCATGCCCTGCCCCCACACTCTTCTGCAAACCCACTCCTCCTACCAGCCCTCAGCAGTTCTCCAAAGCAACTACAGGTCCCCTCCTTCCACCGTAGACCAGAACACACCTTGCTAACATGGCATGCCCCATCCCCATGCTCTCCTATGGACATGCCTTTCACAGTTCTCCAAAAAACACAGGGACCAAACCCTGACCACAACAAGCAAAGAACCATCGCAGATGACTGCACTGAAGGCAAATGCAGCTCAGCCACAACAGGAGGGGCATGCAATACACACATAGGACACACCCTAGAAGTGCCAGGTTCTGGGGAACAAGGGACACTGCACTGCAGGGCACTATAGGACCTCTTCATTATAGGGCCACTACTTGCAAGAGCAGGAGACCTAGCTGACTTTCCTAACACAAAGAAACATACACAAGGAGTTAGACAAAATGAGGATAGAGAGGAAAATATCCAAAACGAAAGAACAGGACAAAACCACAGCAAAAGACCTAAGGGAAAGGGAGATAATTAATATGCCTGACAGAGAATTTAAAGTAATGGTCATAAAGATACTCACTGGACTTAAGGAAACCATGGAGGATCTCAGTGAGACCCTCAACAAAGAGGCAGAAAACATAAAAAAGAACAACTTGGAGATAAAGAACTCAATAACTTAAATTAAAAATGATGTAAAGAATATTAGATAGAGGGTTGCCTGGGTGGCTCAGTCGTTAAGCGTCTGTCTTTGGCTCAGGGCATGATCCCAGGGTCCTAGGATTGAGCCCCACATTGGGCTCCCTGCTCTGCTGGCAGCCTGCTTCTTCCTCTCCCACTCCCCCAACTTGTGTTCCCTCTCTCACTGGCTGTCTCTCTCTCTCTCTCAAATAAATAAATAAATAAATCTTAAAAAAAAAAAAAAGAATATTAGATAGAGAAAGCAGAACAGATGAGCAACCTGGAGGACAGAGTAATGGAAAACAATCGAGCTGAACAGGAGAGAGAAAAATAATAATAACAAACGAGAACAGATTAAGGGAACTCAGCAACATCAACAAGCATAATAATATTCACATTATAGGGATCCCAGAAGGAAAAGAGAGACAAAAGGGGGCATAAAATTTATTTGAAGAAATAATAGCTGAAAATTTCTCAAATCTAGAGAAGGAAACAGAAATCCAGATCCAGAAGACACAGAAAGCCCCCCCAAAAAAATCAATCCAAGAAGGTCTGCATCAAGACTCAGTAATTAAAATGGCAAAAACTAGTGATATAGAAAAAAATTTTAAAGAAGCGATAGGAAAGAAAACAGTTATATAAAAGGGAAACCCCAAAAGGCTATAAGCTTATTTTTCAGTACGAACTTTACAGGTCAGAAGGGAGTAACATGATATTCAAAGTACTGAGAAAAAAAAAAAATGTTAAAGGCGATTCTTCGAGCGGAAAGGAAAGACCATAGCCAGGAGTATGAAAAGCAAGAATCACAAAAGCTGTAAAATTAAGTATATCTATAAAAATAAGCCAAGGGATTCACAAAATAAAAGAATGTAAAAGTGTGACACCACCTAAAATGTGGGGGGAAAGGAATAAAAATTTAGCTTTCAGAATGGGCTCAAACTTAAGCAACCATCAACTTAATACAGACTGTTGTATACATAAGATGTTATATATAAACCTAATAGTAACCACAAATCAAAAACCAGTAATAAATATGTAAAAAAATAAAGAGAACGTAATCCAAGTATATCACTAAAGAAAGTCAGTAAACCATGAGAGAAAAGAGAAGAAAAAAGCAAGAGATGAACTAAAAAAACGATCATAAAACAAGTAACATCATGACAATAAGTACATACCTATCAATAATTTTCTCTGAATGTAAATGACTAAACATTCCAATTAAAAGACACAGGGTGGCAATATGGAATAAAAAGCAAGACCCATCTATATGCTGTCTGCAAGAGACTCAATTTTTCCTTAAAGACACCTGCAAATTGAAAGTGAGGGGATGGAAAAGCATTTATCATGCAAATGGAAGTGAAGAGAAAGGCAGGGTAGCAATATGTATATTACACAAAATAGACTTTAAAACAAAGACTGTAAGAAGAGACAAAGAAGGGCACTATAGAATAAAGAAAACAATCAACAATAAATCATAATAATTGTAAATATTTATGCACCCAACACGGGAGCACCCAAATACATAAAACACCTACTAAGAAACATGAAGGAAATAATAGTAATGCAATAATAGGAGATTTTAACATCCCTCTTACATCAATGGATAAATTGTCCAAACAGAAAATCAAAAAGGAAACAGTAGCTTTGAATGACATAATGGACCAGATGGATCTAAAAAATACATTCAGAACACTACAACCTGAAACAGCAAATAAACATTCCTTTCAAGTGCACATGGAATATTCTCCAGAATAGATCACATATTAGGACACAAAACAAGTCTCAACAAATTCAAAAAGACTAAAGTCATGCCATGCATCTTTTCTGACCACAACGCTACAAAACTAGAAATCAACCACAAGAAAAAAATCTGGAAAGAATAGAAATATACGAAGGTTAAATAACATGTTACTAAACAATGAATGGGTCAACCAAGAAATCAAAGAGGAAATCAACACATACATGGAGACAAATGAAAATGAAAACACATGGTCGAAAACCTTTGGGATGAAGCAAAAGCTGTTGTAAAAGGAAAATTTATAGCAATACAGGCCTACCTCAAGAAGCAAGAAAAATCTCAAATAAACAACCTAACCTTATAACTAAAGGAGCTAGGAAAAGAACAAACAAAATCCTAAATAAGTAGTATGGATATAAGATTATAGCAGAAATAAATGAAATAGACATACACACAAAGAAAAAAACAATAGAACAGATCATGGTTCTTTGAAAAGATCAAAAAAATACATAAACCTCTAGCCAGACTCATGAGAGAGAGAGAGAGAGAGAGAAAGGATTCAAATAAACAAAATTACAAATGAAAGAGGAGAAATAACAACTGACACCACAGAAATACAAACAATTGTAAAAGAATATTGTGAAAAATTATATGTCAACAAATTGGACAACCTAAAAGAAATGGATAAATTCTTAGAAACATATAACTTCCCAAAATTGAATCAGAAGAAGTAGAAAATTTGAACAGACGAATAACCAGCAATGAAATTAAATCAGAAAAAAAAAAAAAAAAAAAAAACCTCCCAACAAACAAAAGTCCAGGACCAGATGGCTTCACAGGCAAATTCTACCAAACATTTAAAAAAGAGTTAATATCAAATTCCAAAACCACAGAAAGACACCACAAAAAAAGAGAACTACAGGCCAATATTTCTGATGATCATAGATGCAAAAATTCCTCAAGAAAATATTACAAATCAAATCGAACGATACATTAAAAAATCATTCACCATGATCAAGTGAGATTTATCCCTGGGATGCAAGGGTGGTTCAATATTCCAAATCAATGTGATACATCACATCAATAAAAGAAAGGAAAAGAACCATATGATTATTTCATTAAATGCAGAAACAGCATTTGAAAAAGTACAACATCCATTCATGATAAAATCCCTCAACAAAGTAGGTTTAGAGGGAATATACCTCAACATAAAAAGGGTCAAATATGAAAAACCCACAGTTAACACCATACTCAATGGTGAAAAACCATTGTACACAGTACTGGAAGTCATAGCCACAGCGATCAGACAAGGAGAAGAAATAAAAGGCATCCAAATGATAAGGAAGAAGCAAAACTTCCACTATTTGCAGACGACAGATACTGTATGTAGAAAACCTTAAAGTCTCCACCAAAATATGACTAGAACTTATAAGTGAATTCAGTAAAGTCTCAGTGTACAAAATCAATATACAAAAGTCTGTTGCATTCCTATATACTAGTAAGTAGCAGAAGAGAAATTAAGAAAACAATCCCATTTACAATTGTACAAAAATCGATAAAATACATAGAAATAAACTCACCCAAGAGGTAAAAGACCTATACTCTGAAAAATATAAAACAATGATGAGAGAAACTGAAGCCAATATAGACATATGGAAAGATATTCCATCCCCCTTGGATTGGTAGAACAGATATGGTTAAATGTACATACTACCCAAAGCAATCTACAGATTTACTGCAATCCCTATCAAAATACCAATAGCACAGAATTATTAAAAATAATCCTAAAATTTGTCTGAAACCATAAAAGACCATGAGTACCCAAAGCAATCTTGAAAAAGAACAAAACTGGAGCTATCACAATCCCAGTCTGTTTCCGTAGTGTAGTGGTTATCACGTTCGCCTAACAATCCCATACTTCAAGTTATATTACAAAGCATAGTAATCAAAACAGTATGGTTCTGGCATGCGCACACACACACACACACACACACACACAAAGACACAAAGACACATAGATCAACTGAACAGAATAGAGAGCCCAGAAATAAACCCATGATTATTTGGTCAATTACTCTATGACAAAGGAGGCAAGAATATGCATTGGAAAAAAGACAGTCTCTTCAACAAATGGTGTTGGGAAAACTAGTCAGCTACATGCAAAAAAGAAAAGAAAAGAAAAAAGTCACTGGGTCATCTTCTTACACCATACACAAAAATAAGCTCAAAATGGATTAAAGATCTAAATGTGAGACCTCAATCCATAAAAATCCTAGAAGAGAGCATAAGAAGTAATTTCTCTGACATCAGCTGTAGCTACATTTTCCTAAATATTTTCTAAATATGTCTCCTCAGGCAATGGAAACAAAGACAAAAGTTTTAGTAAACTAAAAAAGCTTCTGCACAGTAAAGAAGCAATCACCAAAACAAAAAGACAACAAATGGGAGAATATATCTGCAACTAATATATCTGATAAGGGGTTAGCATCCAAAATATATAGAAATTATACAACTCAACACCAAAAAAGACAAATATTCCAATTAAAAATGGAAGAAGACATGAACAGGCATTTCTTCAAAAAGACATACAGATGGCCACCAGACATGTGAAAAGATGTTCAACATCATAATCATCACAGAAATACAAATCAAAACTACAATGAGATATCACCTCACACCTGTAAGAATAACTAAAATCAAAAACACAAGAAACAACAAGTGCCAGTGAGCATGTGGAGAAGTAGGAATATTCGTGCACTGTTGGTGGTAATGCAAACTGGTACATCCATTTCGGAAAAGGAGGTTCTTCAAAAAACTAAAAATAGAATTACCATATGATCCAGTAATTCCACTAATGGTTATTTACCCAAAGAAAATGAAAAACAATAATGTGGAAAGATATATATACCCCTATGTTTATAGCCTAGTTATTTACAATAGCCAAATTATGGAAGAAACCCAAGTGTCCATCCACAGATAAATGGATAAAGAAGAAGTGGTGTGTGTGTGTGTGTGTGTGTGTGTGTATATACACACACACACACACACACACACAGTGGAATATTACTCAGCCACAAAAATGAATGAAATCTGGCCATTTCAACAACGTGGATGGATCTAGAGGGTATAATGCTAAGTGAAATTAGTCAGTAAAAGAAAGATGAAGACTATACGATTTCATTCATATGTGGAATATAAGAAACAAAACAAATGAACAAAGAAAAAAAAAGAGACAAACAACAACAAGAAATCCAGAAGAAATTGGTTGTTACCAGAGAGGATGTGGGTCAGGAGGATGGGTGAAATAGGTGAAGGGGGGAGAGGAGTCCAAGATGGCAGAGGAGCAGAAGGCTTAAATTTTGTCTGGTCCCAGAAATTCAGCTAGATAGCTATCAGACCATTCTGAACACCTACAAACTCAACTGGAGAATGAAGAAAAGAATAGCAGCAACTCTATGAACAGAAAAGCGACCATTTTCTGCAAGGAACCCAGTTTAAAACAGGAGTTGAGCTCCAGCTCGGCATTCCAAGATGGCGGAGGAGCAGGAAACCTAAAGTTCGTCTGGTCCCAGGAATTCAGCGAGAGAGCTACCAAACCATTCTGAATACCTATGAATGCAACTGAAGAATGAAGAAAAGAGTAGCAGAAACTCTATAAACAGAAAAGCGACCACTTTCTGCAAGGAGGAGAAAAGATGGTGGAGGAGTAGGAGACCCTTTCTCAGTTGGTCCCAGTCAAGCTGGATACTTACCAGACCATCCTGAACACCCACAGAATCAGCCTGAGATGCAGGCAGATACACCTGGATCTCTACAAATGAACATCTCCAGCGCTGAGTATTGAGGTACGAAACAGGGAGGTGTGAATCCGTGCACAGATACAGGAAGATAAACGGAAGGGGGAGGGAGCCTCCGTGCTTGGGTGCTGGGAAGCAATAGCCCCTTGTGCTGGGAAGCGGGCTGGACTCGCGGACCGGCACCTGCAAGAGAGCGGACTGAGACAGCGAGCCTGGGAACACGCGTGTCCAAACTGAAAACAGGAGCTCCGGACCACACACTCGAACTAGACTGAAACCGAGAGCTCGGGAGTGTGCAGGCGACCAGACTGAAAACTGGCACTCCAGAGGCATGTGAACCATACTGAAACAGGGAGCTTGGGAGCTCGGGAGCACGCGTGGGAACTGGGGGCAGCGGGCAGTGTTAGAAGCACAAGGGACAGAGACGCGCCAGCCCTGGAAGTTAGGGTTGGGACACAGGCTGTGAGGCACAAATCCTGGGTCGCTGCAGGGTTTTTGGCAGCACTGATAGAAACAGAGTTAAAGTGGCCAAGAGAGTTCAGTGGAGAACGAACTACGATCTCTCAGCTCTGAGACAGAGGCTAGGATACGGCCACTGCTGCTCTGACTCTCAAAAGAGGCACAGAAAAACACCAGGGAAAGCCTCCAGAGAACAAAAGCCCGGAAATACCAGCTCACATTGTGCCCATACCCATCCCCCCTCGCAGGGGACAGGGCAACTCTACCCAAACAGGGTTTCCTGAATATCAGCGCGGCAGGCCCCTTGCCCAGAAGGCAGGCTGAAAAATCAGGAAGCCGACATCCCTAAGGTCCCTATAAAACAAGTGCACACTGCCGGTGTCCTGGTCAATAACTTGGGCTCTGGGCATCCCCACACCCTCTCCTCATCAGAATGACGAGAAGGAGAAATCCCCCCCAGCAAAGAAAAGATAATGAGTCTGCGGCCTCTGCCACAGAACTGATGGATATGGATATAACCAAATTGTCAGAAATGGAATTCACAGTAACAATGGTCAAGATGATGTGTAGGTTTGAAAAAACTATTAACGAAAATATTAACGAGAATATAGAATCTCTAAGGGCAGAAATGAGAGCAAGTCTGGCAGAAATTAAAAATGCTATGAATCAAATGCAGTCTAAACTAGACGCTCTGACAGCCAGGGTAAATGAGGCAGAAGATCGAATTAGTGAATTGGAGGATGGGATGGTAGAAGAGAAAGTTAAAACAGAAACTTGCCTCAAAAATATCCAATCTCAAGAATGTACATTACGGGAGATTACGGACTCATTACTGATGTCAGAATCATCGGCATCCCCGAGGGGGTGGAGAAAGAGAGGTCTAGAAAAGATATTTGAACGAACTGTAGCTGAGAACTTCCTTAATCTGGCAAAGGAAACAAGCATTCGTGTTCAGGAAGCAGAGAGGACTCCTCCCAAGGTCAATGAGAACAGACCTACACCACGTCACGTCATAGTGCAATTCACAAATATTAGATCCAAGGATACGGTATTAAAAGCGGCCAGGGAGAAGAAAATACTACGTACAGAGGGAAAAATATCAGAATAACGTCAGACCTGTCTACAGAGACCTGGCAGGCTATGAAGAGTTGGCAGGGTATTCTCAAAGCTCTATCTGAGAAGAACATGCAGCCACGGATATTTTATCCAGCAAGGCAGTCATTCAGAATAGATGGAGAGATAAGGACATTCCAGGATTGGCAGAAACTGAAGGAAATCGTAACCATCAAACCAGCCCTACAGGAGATATTAAGGGGGGTTCTATAAAAGTAAAAAGGCCCCAAGAGTGATACAGAAGAAAAAGTTACAATCTATAGAAACAAAGACTTCACAGGAAACATTACATCATTAAAATCATATCTCTCAATAATCACGCTCAATGTGAATGGCCTAAATGCTCCCATAAAAATGCCAGAGGGTGGCAGATTGAATAAACAGACATGACCCATCCATTTGCTGTCTGCAAGAGACTCATTTTGAACCGAAAGATACATCCAGACTGAAAGTGAAGGGATGGAAAACCATTTTTCATGCCAATGGACCTCAAAAGAAAGCTGGGGTAGCAATTCTCATATCAGACAGATTAGATTTTAAACTAAAGACTGTAATGAGAGATACAGAAGGACACTATATTATTCTTAAAGGATGTATCCAACAAGTGGATATGACAATTATAAATATATATGCCCCCAACAAGGGAGCAGCTAGATACATAAGACAACTCTTAACCAGAATAAGGAGACATTTAGATAATAATACATTAATAGTAGGGGACCTCAACATTCTGCTCTCAGCAATAGACAGATCACCTAAGCAGAAAATCAACAAAGAAACAAGGGCTTTGAATGACATACTGGAACAGATGGACCTCATAGATATATAGAGAACAATACACCCCAGAACAACAGAATACTCATTCTTTTCAAATCCACATGGAACTTTCTCCAGAATAGACCACAAACTGGGTCACAAAACAGGTCTTAACCGATACCAAAAGACTAAGATTATTCCCTGCATATTCTCAGACCACAATGCTTTGAAACTGGAACTCAATCACAAGGAAAAATTTGGAAGAAACTCAAACACTTGGAAACTAAGAACCATCCTGCTCAAAAATGATTGGGTAAACCAGGAAATTAAAAATCAGTTTAAACAATTTCTGGAGACCAATGAGAATGAAAACACATCAGTCCAAAACCTGTGGGACACTGCAAAGGCGGTCCTAGGGGAAAATACATAGCCATCCAAGCCTCACTCAAAAGAACAGAAAAATCTAAAATGCAGTTTTTATATTCCCATCTCAAGAAGATGGAGGTGGAACAGAAGAATAGGCCTAACCCACGCACGAGAAGGCAGGTGATCAAGATTAGAGAAGAGATCAATGAATTAGAAACCAGGAACACAGTAGAGCAGATCAACAGAACTAGAAGCTGGTTCTTTGAAAGAATAAATAAGATCGATAAGCCACTGGCCAGACTTATTCAAAAGAATAGAGAAAGGACCCAAATCAATAAAATTATGAATGAAAGGGAAGAGATCACAACCAACACAAATGAAATGGGAAGAATCATTAGAAACTTTTATCAACAGCTTTATGCCAATAAATTAAACAACCTGGAAGAAATGGATGCCTTCCTGGAAGCCTATAAACTACCAAGACTGAAACAGGAAGAAATTGATTATTTAAACAGACCGATTAATTATGAAGAGATTGAAGCATGATCAAAAACCTCCCCAAAAACAAGAGTCCAGGGCCTGACAGATTCCCCAGGGAATTCTACCAAACATTCAAAGAAGAAATAATACCTATTCTCCTGAAGCTGTTTCAAAAAATGGAAACAGAAGGAAAACTATCAAACTCATTCTGTGAGGCCAGTCTTACCTTGATCCCCAAACCAGGCAAAGACCCCATCAAAAAGAGAATTACAGACAGATATCCCTGATGAATATGGATGCCAAAATTCTCAACAAGATCCTAACTAATAGGATCCAAAAGTACATTAAAAGGATTATCCATCAAGACCAAGTGGGATTCATCCCTGGGATGCAAGGGTGGTTCAACATTCACAAATCGGTCAGCGTGATAGATCATATCAACAAGAAAAGAGTCAAGAACCATATGATCCTCTCAATTGATGCAGAAAAAGCATTTGACAAAATACAGCATCCTTTCCTGATTAAAACCCTTCAGAGCGTAGGGATAGAGGGTACATTCCTCAATTTAATAAAAGCCATCTATGAAAAGCCTACAGCGAATATCATTCTAAACGGGGAAAAGCTGGAAGCCTTTCCCTTAAGATCAGGGAACACGACAAGGATGCCCACTCTCGCCATTATTATTCAACATAGTACTAGAAGTCCTTGCAATAGCAATCAGACAACAAAAAGGGATAAAAGGTATCCAAATCGGCAAAGAAGAAGTCAAATTGTCTCTCTTCGCAGATGACATGATACTCTATATAGAAAATCCAAAACACTCCACCCCCAAACTACTAGAACTTACAAAACAATTCAGTAATGTGGCGGGATACAAAATCAATGCTCAGAAATCAGCTGCATTTCTATACACGAACAATGAGACTGAAGAAAGAGAAATTAGGGAATCCATTCCATTTACAATAGCACCAAAAATCATACTTTACCTCGGAATTAACTTAACCAGAGACATAAAGTATCTATATTCGAGAAACTACAAATCACTCTTGAAAGACACTGAAGAAGACACAAAAAGATGGAAAAATATTCCATGCTCATGGATCGGAAGAATAAACATAATTAAAATGACTATGCTACCCAGAGCAACCTACACTTTCAATGCCATCCTGATCAAAATACCAATGACATTTTTCAAAGAACTGGAACAAACAGCCCTTAAATTTGTGTGGAACCAGAAAAGGCCCTGAATCGCCAAGGAACTGTTGAAAAGGAAAAACAAAGCTGGGGGCATCATGTTGCCGTACTTCAAACTATACTACAAAGCTGTGATCACAAAGACAGCATGGTACTGGCACAAAAACAGACACATAGACCAACAGAACAGAATAGAGAACCCAGAAATGGACCCTCAGCTCTTTGGGCAACTAATCTTTGACAAAGCAGGAAAAAACATCCAGTGAAAAAAGACAGTCTCTTCAATAAATAGTGCTGGGAAAATTGGAGCGCTACATGCAAAAGAATGAAACTTGACCACTCTCTCACACCATACACAAAAATAAACTCCAAATGGTTGAAAGACCTTGATGTGAGACAGGAATCCATCAAAATCCTAGAGGAGAACATAGGCTGCAACCTCTTTGACATCGGCCACAGCAACTTTTTCCATGACACATTCCAAAACAAGAGAAACAAAAGAAAAAATGAACTTGTGGGACTTCATCAAGATAAAAACCTTCTGCACAGCCAAGGAAACAGTCAAAAAAACTAAGAGGCAGCCCACGGAATGGGAGAAGATATTTGCAAATGACACTACAGATAAAGGACTGGTATCCAAGATCTACAAAGAACTTCTCAAACTCAATACACGAGAAACAAATAAACAAATCAAAAAATGGGCAGAAGATATGAACACTTTTCCAATGAAGACATACAAATGGCTAACAGACACATGAAAAAATGTTCAACATCATTAGCCATCAGGGAAATTCAAATCAAAACCACCTTGAGATACCACCTTACACCATTTAGAATGGCAAAAATGGTCAAGACAGGAAACAACAAATGTTGGAGAGGATGTGGAGAAAGGGGATCCCTCTTACACTCTTGGTGGGAATGCAAGTTGGTGCAGCCACTTTGGAAAACAGTGTGGAGGTCCCTTAAAAAGTTAAAAATAGAGCTACCCTATGATCCAGCAATTGCACTACTGGGTATTTACCCCAAAGATACAGACGTAGTGAAGAGAAGGGCCATATGCACCCCAATGTTCATAGCAGCATTGTCCACAATAGCTAGATTGTGGAAGGAGCCGAGATACCCTTCAACAGATGACTGGATTAAGAAGCTGTGGTCCATATATACAATAGAATATTACTCAGCTGTCAGAAAGAACAATTTCTCAACATTTGCAGCAACATGGACGGGACTGGAGATTATGCTAAGTGAAATAAGTCAAGCAGAGAAAGACAATTATCATTTGGTTTCACTCATATATGGAACATGAGAGATAGGAGGATCGGTGGGAGAGGGAGGGGAGGAATGAAGGTGGGGTAAACAGAAGGGGGAATGAACCATGAGAGACTCTGGACTCTGGGAAACAAACTGAGGGCTTCAGAGGGGAGGGGGTGGGGGATTGGCTAGGTCGGTGATGGGTATTAAGGAGGGCACATATTGCATGGTGCACTGGGTGTTATATGCAAGTAATGAATCATGGAACATTGCATCAAGAACTGGGGATGTACTTTATGGTGACTAATATAACAAAATAATATTATTAAAAAAAAAGAAATAGGTGAATGGGATTAAGAGTACACTTACTGTGATGAGTGCCGAGAAATGTATAGAATTGTTGAATCACTATATTTTAGACCTAAAACTAATATAACACTGTATGTTAATTACACTGGAATTTTTTTTAAATTAAAATTAAAAATCGTGATTATGAAAACAAAGTCTGTAAAATCATGATGTATTGTCTCTGTCTGATGAGATGCTAGAGCAAAAGGGGTCTGACAAGGGATTAGGCTATGGAGAGAAGTAGGGACTAGACCAAGAAGCAATTTGCAAACCTTGTTTAGGAGTTTTAGCTTAAATCCCAGCATATAGGAAGCCATTAAATATATTTTTAAGGAAGGTGGTGAAATCATTATATTTGCACTTCATCAAAAAGATCCACTTGACTAAGGTAAGGAAAAGAGAGAGGAAAAAAAAACAAACAGTCCAGTCAGAAGACTGCTGTCTAGGGGCTCCTGGGTGGCTCAGTCAGTTAAGCATCTGCCTTTGGCTCAGGTCATGATCTCAGAGTCCTGGGATTGAGCCCCGTGTTGGGTTCCCTGCTCAGAGGGGAGTCTGCTTCTCCTTCTCCCTCCTGCCCCTGCTCATTCTTTCTCTCTCTCTCTCTCTTTCAAATAAATAAATAAAATCTTCAAAAAAATAAAAATAAAAAGAAGACTGCTGCCTTGGCTGGATGAAGGGGCCTAAACAGCGTGGTAGGAGTGGAATAGAGAGACTTAGAAGGAGTCTCAACACACTTAGGAAGTAAAATTAACAAGCCTTAGGAGACAGAGTGAAGTAGTAAGAATGATACCCAGGTGTCTGGATGTATGGGGCCACTATCCATGGAGATGAAACATACAGGAGGATTCCACTCGGGAGAGTAGGATATCAGGGAATTCTGGGAATTCATGGCTTCTGTTTTGGGTTAAGCTTTAAATGTCTTTGTGACACTTTAGTGACTATGACAGAAAAGCAGTGGGATATTAATTTCTATTCAGCAATGATCTTTCAAGCAGCTGCTATGTATTATATTCTGTACTAGACACTGTGGATATAGAATAGGGAATAAGATAATGAGATGCAGAATAATAAAATTAGGCATGCTATTTATTTATTTGTATTTTTTTAGAGAGAGAGAGAATGGGCAGGGAGGGGCAGACAGAGAGAGAGAATCTTAAGCAGACTCCACACCCAGCATGGAGCCTGAGGAGGGGCTCGATCTCACAACCCTAAGACCATGACCTGAGCCAAAATCAAGAGTCAGACACTTAACCTACTGAGCCACCCAAGCACCCCAAAATAAGGCATGTTTTTTATCTGCTCTCATGATTCCCACTGTCTAGGAAGGTTGATATAAGAATAATGACTAATCACAAGTGTACTGATAAATGCTATAAAAACTAAAGTATAAAAAGGTACAGAAGATGCAACCTAATTGGAAGGTGTCAAAAAAGCCTCCTTAAAAATTTATATGAAACAAAAAATATATCTTAAATTATAAATAAATATCATGCCCACTTGTTTTATTTTAAATTTATTTTCATAACATAACCCATCAAACTAGTGAGATACTAAGCTTTGAAAGATGCTATACTTCATAAGCCTGGTGGTAAGAAACTAAAAGGTATGGGTATAAACTAATTTACTTCCTGCACTTTAACAATTTCCTAAGCTTTTTATGTATCAAATTTATTTTTTAATGACTCTGATGAGCCAGTTGTATAGTTCTGATGGAGTATCAGAAATGTTATATAAGTAGTAAGAGATATGATTTATTGGAGCTAAATTCTTTGAGCTTTGCTTTAGAATTTAAGTCACTGATTTGGTCAGACAGACATTATGGAGTCATGGAAAGTTTGTGAGATGGTAATTGTCATGGTCATAGCTCTGACATAGAAAGATTAACTTGCAAAAGCTTTCCTGACAATCGCTTACTTGCATTAGGGTGTTTTGATATGTTTTAAAGCTATATCCATCTCACACTATTGTCTAATACTGTTATTGTGGCACGTGGTACAAAATTTTAAGTATAATTATACTTCCACATTCCTTACAAATTTGATCATTGATTTCAGAAAATTTATTAACTGCTTATCATGAAGGCATAAATTTAATTTTATTTCAATAGTCATGCAGAAGTCTAATAATAAAATACAACAAGTGGTGTGCTGGAAGGGGCTATTACAAAGTTTTCAAACTTTTCCTCCCCAGTTCAATGCTCATTAGAATTTCAGGCAAAATAATGTGCTTTCTCATTTTATGCCCAGCTAACTAACTAGATTTCCTCTCTTAAAAAGCACACATAATACCTGCTAGTCAGTTATAGCACCTCTGTGAACA
Organism: Ursus maritimus; assembly: GCF_017311325.1. Classification (NCBI taxonomy): domain Eukaryota; kingdom Metazoa; phylum Chordata; class Mammalia; order Carnivora; family Ursidae; genus Ursus; species Ursus maritimus. The sequence continues at coordinate 72,507,994 of NW_024426885.1, read as the reverse complement.
GGCCAGAGGTGATGGGAAAGGTGAAGATTCTGCATTTCTTCACATGTGGCATACAAATGAATGATTTTTGGGATTTGTCATGAAGTCCTTAAGAGGTCTAGCTCAGAATCTTGAGGACTTATACATGGTGCCAAAGGTCCCAAAGTGCAATAACTTGTTAGTATTAGCAAGGATCAGAGACCTCTCAGACAAGAGTGACAGCTGTCAGCACTTTATCAGATAATCACATGGGTAGGGTGGAGAAAGTATGAATGTAGTATTAAGTGAGATGGTATAGGTGAAAAAGACCTGGGAACTTTGGAATCATATAAAACCTCATGAAATTCTTGTTCTCTAATTGGGTTAGACCTGACCATTTCTTGACCTCATCCAACAACACAGAGGGCAATTTAGAGCAAACTTTTATCACTTAACCTCCTGTATTTTTTTTTTCTTTTTTTAAGATTTATTTATTTATTTGAGAGAGAGAGAGAGAGAGCACGCGCGCACATGGGAGCATGTGAGCAGGGGGAGGGGCAGAGGGAGACAAGCTCAAGCAGACTGTGCTGACTGGGGAGCCAGACATGGGGCTTAATCGAACGACCTTGAGATCATGATATGAGCTGAAATCAAGAGTCAGATGCTTAATTGACTGAGCCACCTAGGTGCCCCTTAACCTCCTGCATTCTCTATTTAATTATCTAGGACAGGAGGAGATGTTGTTATAGGAAAATCAGCTCTCCAACCATGGGATTAGGGAGATTTCTATTTTTGTCACCTGTCTTATTCATTTAAATTTTATACAATGAACTTATGCTTCTTTTATAAACAGGGGAGAGATTAATTCATTTAAGATTCCCTCTCTCACTTAGCATATATAAATATTTCAACAGTCTCAAAATTATCTGCAAGTCATTTAAGGCTACTATAATGTTAATAAATTCCTAGGGAGCAATATTTTATTTTCTGAATAGTTTAAAACTATACCTGGACAGGGTGTACTGAGACTAATACAAATGAAACAGCAAGCATTTTGGAGGCATTATTAATAGAATTTTTTACCTTAGAGGGAAAAGAAAAATGCCCGAGAAACAAAATCAAATGGTAGTATACATCATTATCAAGTTGTAGGTATCCGAACTCTCCATTTGATTGAAAATTCTAAAATTTTGTGTTCTAAAATGTGCTAAATTACCTGGCTATCCAGAGACTCACCGAAACTATGCAATGGAACAGTTACTAGACAATGATCTTAAAGCTCCATGATTAACAGAAGTGGTCTCTCTGTTTTGAGAAAATGAAAACAGCACAGTTTGTACATTTGTAACAATAATGTTAATATCTTTTTAAAGATTTTATTTTTATTTGACAGACAGCCAGCGAGAGAGGGAACATAAGCAGGGGGAGTGGGAGAGGAAGAAGCAGGCTCCCAGTGGAGGAGCCTGATGTGGGGCTCGATCCCAGAATGCCGGGATCACGCCCCGAGCCGAAGGCAGATGCTTAACGACTGAGCCACCCAGGCGCCCCAATAATGTTAATACTTTTATGAACTTACAAAGGTCTAATCATTACCCCTAGCACAGATTTTAGACCTCATCTCATTTAATCTTCACTACAATCATATGAAGAGGTTATTTACCCCCTCCCTATTTTACAGATGTAGAAACTGAGTCTTAAAATGAATGAATGAGTTGCCCAAAGTTACACAAATAGTTAAAGAGTACAAAAGGGATTTGAACCAAGCTCTAATTCTTGACCCCATTATCTAAACCACTATTATAATTTAAATGTGTAGAGGGTATTAGTGGATCAAAAAAAATATGTTTATTTACCATTACTTGGGATAAAAAAAAATCCATAATTAAATTGGTGACATTTCAGTGACTGATGAATTAGAATATCTCTGTAATTTATATGTTTACATATAAAATATTCATAAATCAATCATTTGCATATGTTCATTGCTCAAGTCACATTTCTTATGTGACTTTTCCTAGTGTTCCATTATTCCTCCATATCTTACAGAATAGCTCAAACCAGGAGTTCTTAAACTTTCTTTGGAAACGGACCTGTTTCAAAAGTTGGGTAAAGCTCTGGGTGTTCTCCATGAATCCCTAAATATACATATAAACATAAAAACACAGTGCTTAGAATATTCCAGGAGGTTCACAGCTCCCCTGAAATGAGGGTGAGCATGTAACTGCTTTGCCCAGAACAGTCCCAATCTACTACTGTTGCCAGTTTCCCAAATTATGTGAACTCCCTATTTAAAAACTACTCAGGTTAAAAAGACATATCCATTCTTCATTTTAATTTTCTTCCTGGTCAAGAATGTCTTTGCCTTTCTTCTCACGTTACTGTTGTCCAATGGTAAAAAGTGAAGATGTGAACAATGGACAAACATTAATGAAGGTGAAGAAATAAGTATCTGAGGTTATCACCACTGTTGCCAGACTCTTCTTTAAAATGTGTCCCTACTTTGTCAATTTTCTGAGTATCTTAATATTATCAGCTGAATAGTGTCTACTCAAAATTCATATGTTGAATCCTAATCTCCAGCCCTTCAAAATGTGATTATATTTGGAGACAGGGTTTTTAAAGAGGTAATTAAGTTAAAATGAGGTCATATGGGTGGCCTAATCCAAAATGACTTGGTGTTCTCATAAGAAGAGAAAATTTGGACACAGCCTAATGCAGAGAAAAGACAATGTGAAGAAACAAAGATGGAGAAGATGCCATCTATAGGAGAAGGAGAGGAGCCTCAGAAGAAACCAACTCTACTAACAGCTTGATCTTGGACTTCTCAAAATTGTGAGAAAATAAATAAATTTTTGTTATTTAAATGCCACCCAATCTGTGATGGCAGCCCTAGCAAACTAATACACTTAACAATTGATCTTTATGTCTCCCACTGTGACTGTAATTATGAAAATTCTTTGTTTGTATAACCAAAGCTCAGCATTGAACTAGATAATAAAAATCTGGTAGTTGTATTTTTTGCGTTAAAGGATGACTATACTTCCCTAATTTCCTAGGCCTCAGATCTTGTACCTGATTTGATACTGAGCCTGAAGTATTTAAGATTCTAATAAGCATCAGCTGCTGAAATGCTTAATACTACTACAGAGAAAGTATAATGGTAGGGCATTTTTCAGGGCTAATTTCAAATAGGAAGCAAATTTTTCCCACAAAAGGTTTTTAAAGAGGACTATCATCAACCTGTGGGCAGAGGATGCTGATCAGGGCAGAGAAAACCCAGCTAGCCAAGAGCACAGAGAGGAACAAAGAGCTAAGGCTTCATGTAGACATTCTTGACATCAGCCAAAGAGCAGGCATCCAGAATTTTGAAAATTATATTGGAATGTAGCAAAAACCTTTCTTACAAATTCATCTCAAAAGTTGGGCTAGAAGAAAAATTTGCTGTAGTAATTGTCTTTAGGTAAGTTATCCAAGTGTAAACAATGTTTTCTTCTCTCATAAAGGACTAGCAGATAAACATGGACACCTGAAATAAGTAGTACTGAACATGATGACTTCTAATTCACAACAGACGTTAAGATAAATCTACTTCAGTTTGGAAATATTTCCTTAATAACACTGGTTAAGGGCTATCATTCAATTTTCAGTGAGGAATAACAGACTTACGACAAAATCCATTATATATCCTTGATGTGCCATTACATCTATGTCTGAGTTTTAAATAATATATAATTATCATTAAAGAGAATGGCAAAATTATTTTCAGAAGCTCTTCTCACATATTCTTAAAATCCCAAGACACCTTTCAAATATCCTAAGAAGTCAACATTCTGTATTGACCATGAAGGCTCGTGCCCATATATGGCAAAATCATATAAGTAGACTTCTTCACGGATTCATATCTTGACAAAGTTTATTTCTCTCTGAGCGTAACACAGAGTTAAAGACTGTTGTCTACTGGGTACCATACAAAGTAACTGATTCCTTGTCAAACAAGGGCAATTACCAGGTATTATTTAGATGACATATTCAGTGCATAATTTTCATTTTCCTTATGTATTTATGATTGTGTAGAAAAACATTTATACAAACACACACATACTTATGTAGGAATATGATGCATTTCCTAGACCTTGATTGAGGAACACTGGCTACTACATTCTTCTGCCAATTATAAATATATTACTACTTTAATTATGGCAAACACATTTGATCTAACCAATTTCTGAAGAATAAGACCCTACTGAATACAAAAGAAAACCCAATAACTTAATCTCTGTGGCCCATGATTGCTGGGATAGAATTTACAATAAGAAAAACAAAGCAGGGAGAAAATCACTAAATGCCTGAATATGTCTCTGTGGAATCTGGAAATAACTACTGTCAATTTCATAAAGAAATGGCCCTGTACATTATACAGGTGATTTTAAATAATAAATTTATTTTCCTTAAAGTTAACAAATAACTTTGAGAAGCAAAGTTTACTCTCCTACCTCAGAAAATAATCCCCCTTAATGTGCATCATTGCATATTCTGGCTTCATTTGACATGTTGAGCTGTTGAACCTTTTTTCAATTTTTCGCAGCAGAAGGTCTCTACAGTGGAAAATCCGATCAAGTTTGAGTGCAATAACCAAGTTCTCCCTTTGTGATCATTTCACCTTGTTCCCATATGCACTTTCAACTCACGTCTAACTGCATAAGAAAGTCCCACATTTTCTCCCAATAAATTTGTGTTTAATCACAGTCATGTCATTGTTAGGCCTCTTAAAAAATCCCATATGTGACTTCTTTTTAAGCTTCTTACAAATGCAGACAGAATAATAACTTGAATTAACCTTCAAAATAAGATTTAAACATTTCTAGAGTATTCTTAGTTTATTTTGTCTTTTTATATACTTGAATGAGACACAATGACATTTTAGACAAAGCCTGAGCAAGCACTTACTTTGGCATAAATATTTTACAGCCAGCCTGAATTTGTTAAACATTTCAACTATCTCGACCTTGAAGCTGAGAATTTTCCTGTCCAACGTCTTATGAATGTAGTTCTGTGCAAATTTAAAGGAAAAAGAGTAACGAATTTTTACCAATAGCCAAAGGAGAAGGAGGATGTGGAGGAGGATGGGAGAACAGTGACTAACATATATTTTGCATTCATTACATGATAAATATTATTCTAAGCATTTATAAATATTAACCCATTCATTCTTCTCAACAGCCCTATGATATGAATAACTTCATTATTCTCCTTTTAGAAATGAAGAAACTGAGGGAAACAAAGGCTTAATAGCTTACCTAAGTTCACAGTAAGAACCAGAAATCCTCTCTACTCCCAAGAAAATCTCTCTCCAGTGCCCTGAGATATCCTCTCTTCGGCCTCTTCTGACAGGATCTGCTTTTGTGCAATCTCACTTCACTTAGTGTAATGGTAACATTAAATCCCCTTGCTATTAAAAGGTTATTAATTGTAGAGTGAATCATAAAGGTAATGAGTTTTTCAGGAAATGAAATAAGAGAAATGGCTAGCAAGTTTTCTTTGATATTAATTTTAAAATAATCTTGGTTTAAGAAAATTTTAAATGTAAAATAGTGTGCCAAAAAATGTTGCAAGTCATATTTTGTATTTCCAAATTTCTTAGTGAGAAAAATATGGGAAACTGTTGCTCTACTATACTAGTCATTTGAATTAAACTGCTACTTTGACTCATCATGAAATTTCCAATTTCTTAGTACTTATTAAGTACTAAGTAGAGAAGAAAGGAGGAAGTAAAAGAAGAGGGTGGGAAGAAAAGGAAAACACTTCAAGCTCCCAGGGGCTTCCCATTTCTGTTGAAAACAATCAAATTACACCATAATTTTCAGCATCGTAAAGAAACAGTGACAATAGTAACAATATCTGGGAACTATCTTGGTGATGGATTCAAAACTGTAACAAAAATAACCCTTAAGATGGATATACTCGGGGCGCCTGGGTAGCTCAGATGGTTAAGCGTCTGCTTTGGGCTCAGGTCATGATCTCAGGGTCCTCTTCTTCCTCTAGTGCTCCCCCTGCTTGTGCTCTCTCACTCTCTCTGTCAAATGAATAAATAAAATCTTAAAAAAAAAAAAAGATATCCTCATGACTAAATCAAGCATTGGGTTACTGTATTCTGTTATCACTGGGGGTGTGAGTGTGTGTTTTCATAATTAAGCCAATATTTTCCTGTGAATTCTCCAGATCCTCTCAGAGACATGATCTCACAGATCAGTAAAACCTAATTTTACTTAACTTTGCCAAAACCAACTTTGGTCGGGAAGGCTACTGGGAGAACTCATACTTTGAGCTTCAGTGTTCAGGAAAGGTGTTAATGACAACAGGTTATCCTATTCTATCCAACTTCTTTTCCCGTCCAAGCAACTTCAAAACCATTCTCAAACTCCACCCCTGCCTCCCCTAACATACACACACACATACTCACTGATTTCTTTTAGGGGAACTACTTCTTCCACACCATCCATACTCATATCATTCTGGCAGGGTTTCTAATCATTTTATCACATTCATTAGCCATGATAATTATTCCAGAGTTTGGGCTGATGTCTCAAGCGAGACCATTTACACCCCTTAACACACATTTTTTTAATACTGATTCTCAAAAAGTTGTTTTCTGTCCATGCTCTGAGACTCCCTAACTGTAATAATGCAAGCCCAGAGGTGTCTGTATCCATTTTCTCCCTTCCACATGCTTCATATAGGAACAATCTGTCTCAATAGAGAAGTTAAAGGCTGCAAAGAGCATAGGGGCAAAAGAGTTAGTCAATTGCCCCAACTTAGAGGGCACTCAGCCCTCCACAAAAGTACCTTCACTCTTGATGCCAACTGCAAATTCTAGAAGTTTCCAAAACCACCCACACTTTTGAGGATGGACAGAACTGATAGCCATTATTCTCACAGTTACAGTTTACTATAGGAAAAGGAGGCAGATTAGTATCAGCTAAGGAGGAAGTGCACAGGACAGAGTCCAGAAAGGTTACAAATGAAGGGCTTCTGTTCTCCTAACCCCCTGGAATCAGGATGCATTACTCTCCTGGAGTTGATGTTTGACAATATGCAAGGAGTACTGCTGACCAGGGAAGCTCACCTGAGCTTCAGTGTTCAGTTTTTATTGGAGCTTCATTATGTGGGCATGATTCATTGTCCATGTGGTTGATCTCAGTCTCCAAATAGACTAATACCTTATTACCTAAAGCCCCCCCCACACACACACACACCAACTCACATTGTTCGTCATCTTGGCATGGCCACCCCCACCCTAAAACTATACAGGTGCGGTCCACCTCCACCCTAAATCCCATTTTTAAGACAACACATATGACCCAAGGCCCCCAGACAAACAAAAATATTCCTATCAGGCATACATTCCAAGAGCCCAGATATTACTTCCCAGAAACTGAGGGCAAAGGCCAGACCTTCTCTTTGGGCAAGGCTAAATTATTTATTACCTAGAAGCCCACATATAGTGAGGAGAGAAAGAGACAGAGAAAAAGAGCATTTTTTGAGTTCTGTATCTCATGGCGCTTAAAGACTGTACTACTTCTATCTTCCCAAGTTACATGTCAATAAATTCCCTAAACAAGTCTCTGTTGGGTTTCTTTTACTTTTAAACAAAAAGAATGGGAAAGGAAGAAGTAGAGGAGGAGGAGATTTCTATTGTAATAGAAGGTTACTGTGACATCCCTGGCCAATAATGGTATTTTAATAACTTTTCACAAAGTTACTGTATGGTTGTCTGACATACAAACAGCCATAACCATAAAAGCAGTGAAGGATTATGTTAAAAACTGAAACAGAAATGAACTCCATTGATTTCCTCTCATTGTAAGAAAATAAAGTGTTAGCTACTCTTATCCATTGTATATTCCTCAGTATTTCCACCCAAAAAAGCCAAGATTTCCCATGAACATTATAAAGTCCTTCCATGCTCCCAAGAACTGTACAACTGAAAGAATCCTAACCTCTGGTTGCCTCATTAGCCAGGTAGCTCTTTATTTTTACTCTTATGGTCATCACAGTGAAGAAATGTGGGATTGGAAAAGGATCAAAGGACCTTAAAGCCATTCCAACTGGAGTGCCTTAGAATGAAAAGTCCAGTTTTAATCAGGGTTGTATGTGTCAATCACCTGAGAAGATTTTATATATTCTTTAGGTCCCACTCCCAGACTTTATGAGTCTATGGACATATGTATGTTGCTAAAGCTCATTCAGTGATTCCACTGTCCATCTCAAGAACACCTGCTATATATTAACTGATTTTCTCTATGCAGGTATCTCAGCAAAGATAAGGAAAAACTCCACTGTGGGACCAAGGGCACTTTAAAAAGCAGCATATAACCTAGTGGTTAGCATGCTGTAAGCCCTCAACGAATGTTTCTTACAATCTGAACAGATAAATAAGTTACATGCTATTATAGGGTTATATGTGATTTATCTACCACAAAGTGTATGATGAATTTCCTTAACACACAAGCAAACAATAGAATTCTTGGTGCTATCAGGTGTTTCCATCAAATCTAACATTGGCTCTAAGATAAGGATTCTCCTCTCAAACTCCTTTGAATCAACAGAACATTCAAGACTCTAAGACACTTTTGGTTCTACCTATATTTACTACTTATTCACCGTGGGTGATGCAAGGTAAAAGGACTTAGTGGGGCAGGATACACAATGAAACAGAAGGTTTAAAGCTATAGAACAAAGTCACGATCTCTAAGGAGCTTTTGGTGATCATTTCCCTTCCACGGCTTATTGTCCAAACTAGCCTTCAAGAAAGAAGGCAAAAAAGTGTTTATTTCCCAAAACTTCAGTGCTTAGATCCAGGGAGTGATGGCTGAACCATTTCTAAGTGAGGACGGAGTTTCTCAAATTCACAGAAGTACACCGTAGTAGACAGAATAATGGCTCTCCCAAAGATACCCATGTTCTAATTCCCAGAACTTGTGAATATGTTCGTTTACAAGGCAAAAAGGACTCTGAAGATGTGATTAAGTTAAGAATCTTGAATTGAGAAGATTATCCTGAATAACTCAGGTAATCCAGAGAGGCCCAAAATACACACAAACGTCCTTATAAGAGGGAAGCATGTGGGTAAGAGTCCCAAAAGACGTGAACATGAAAACAGGACTTGGACTGATGAACTCTGAAGACAAAGGAGGGGCAATGAGCCAAGGAATGAAGATAACCTCTAGAAGGTGGAAAAGGCAAAGAAACAGCTTCTCGCCTAAAGCCTCCAGAAGGAGCACAGCCCTGCTGACACTTGTTTTTAGTCCCATAAAATTTGCTTTGGATTTCTGACTTTCACAACTGTAAGATACTAAGTTTGTGTTGTTTGAAGCTTAGTTTGTGATAATCTGTGTCAGGAGCAATAGCGAAGTAATCTGCATGAACAAACTCACTCTTTAGAACAAAAGGCCTGAAGCAGTATTCCATAATTTAAGGAAGCCCTAGGATCTCTGTTACCCTTCCAGAGTAGGATGGGCCATGATCAGCACTCATTCATATCACTTGTAGGAAAACAACGTCCTTCCAGTTACACCACTTATACCTCCTTTGTTACATATTTTTTTCTATCAGGCAAAGCAGCAGAACAGTGAACAGCTTGTGTTTGGTTTGCTTTGTGTTGTTTTGCCCACCATTTATTGTCCATTCTTTATTTTTATCTTCTTTAAGGGAAACACTCCTCTTCAACTTCTATCTGTGTTCTCAAGCTGTGGCAAATCCTGCAATAAAATTCCAGGGATGGGCACATGATACCACATCTATATAATTAGAACATTCCATATCACTGACTACAATTATTGGTTCAGGAATAAGTATATAACCCAAGTTAGTCCAGGGAGAATCAGCCTTGGACTTTTAGCTGGTGCGAAAGGTAGAATGCAGTGCTCAAGTTGCCAGTGACTTTCTTCATCCCTGCAATAAAGGTTCCTTTCTGAGAAATGAAGGTCATTCGGGGAAAAGCATGGGAAAGAGCTAGAGAGCAGGAGACAGAGAAACAGAAGAGACTGAAGCTCTGGTGCCAGCTGTGTCCAAACAAGATGACATCTTTGAACTTCAAGTTATGAACCTCAAAATTCAATTCCTTTCTTGGTTTAAACAAGCTCTGAATGTAGGTTTTATAATTTGCATAGTTAGAACCCTAACACAAGTATTAAAAGTGCACTCAGATCACAGCAGCAGAAAGCAGGTTCAGGGCCCAGCTGGATCTCAGGAAGTGCAAAATATGCCAGTTTCTCCATCTTTGGCTTCAGAGTTCATGGAAATATTCACACACCTTCAGCAAATGAACAAGCATCCCTCACCTATCACTGATGCCTGAGATTCCTTTATAGAAAGGAAAATTTCACTAAACTAGAGATAAAGGCTTATAATTTAATACCGTGAAAGGGGAGAAATTTATGGCTGACTTCATTAGTGTCACCAACATGACTTTATCATGCAAACTTGGACACTTTGAAAATAAAAAGGGGCACTAGTAATAATTATGGCAAGGCAGTAGACATAGGTGATGACTCCCAGGAAAACAGCCTATCTGGTCATCCTACCCAGAAGGAGTATGGCGTGCAAACTGGTTTTTGTGTAAGAGGCTTGAGTTCAAACGCTGCCTCTGTCACTACAGGGCACTTTAGCACTTGGGGTTTTTTTTGGTTTTTTTTTTTAATAATAATTTTTTATTATGTTATGTTAGTCACCATACAGTACATCCTTAGTTTCTGATGTAGTGTTCCATGATGCGTATAACACCGAGTGCTCCATGCAATATGTGCCCTCCTTAATACCCATCACCGGCCTATCCCAATACCCCACCCCTCTCCCCTCTGAAGCCCTCAGTTTGTTTCCCAGAGTCCATAGTGTCTCATGGTTCACTCCCCCTTCTGTTTACCCCCTCTTCATTCTTCCCTTCCTTCTCCTCCCGATCTTCCTGCTATTTCTTATGTTCCATAAATGAAGTGAAACAATATACTAATTGTCTTTCTCTGCTTGACTTATTTCACTTAGCATAATCTCCTCCAGTCCCGTCCATGTTGCTGCAAATGTTGGGTAATCGTTCTTTCTGATGGCTGAGTAATATTCCATTGTCTATATGGACCACATCTTCTTGATTCATTCATCTGTTGAAAGACATCTCGGCTCCTTCCACAATTTAGCTATTGTGGACAATGCTGCTATGAACATTGGGGTGCATATGGTCCCTCTCTTCACTGCATCTGTATCTTTGGGGTAAATATCCAGTGCACTTGGGGTTTTTGTTCACTCATTTTAAAAAGGTTGAGATAAAACTACCTCAAATGGTTGGTGTGAGAATCAAAAGCTCTGAAGAATACTTAAGTGCTTACCAACCACAAAGCCTTATGCTGATTAGCTTTCTCTTTATTTATTAGAACCTGATTTGTTAGAAGGGAAGGAAAAAGAGTACTTCAGAGACAAAAAGATGAAAAACAGTCAAGGGCAGCTCTAAACACCTGTTCAGAGTTTACACTTCTTGCCTGTAGTCAGTTGTGACCTCTCTGGAGGGCAGAGGGCATCACCTAGAGGCCTCACAGGTACATTAAGCTGCCTTGGCACAGCCACCGAGTCCCCATAATGGGGCATTTTGTAGCAATCGCATCAAAGGTATTGATCCTTGAAACACTGGCAGTGTGCTCAGCTGCACAAACTGGAGTGAACTCTGGCACTATTCTGACCCATTTAAATATGATGTGATCATCTTAAGAAAGCGCTTCTCAGCAAATCTCTGATTGCACTTCCATCCACTTAACTGAGATGTGCAAGCCCCAGCTCTCTAGTCGGTGAGCTGTAAAACATGGTTTCCCAAAATAAGGGCATATCAGAATGCTTAGCAGAATATACTGTGTATTCCAACTTTAATTCAACATCTGGCTCTCTAATTATCCTGAGAAAATTATTCGCCCTTAAAATCTTTGTTTCCTCACCTGTCTCATAAATTGTTATGAGGATTAAATGAGATCCTGTGTATAATGCATGCGCCACACCACCTGGCTAATGGAATCCATGCTTGATAGCTGATTATTCTCTTTCCTAGGTCCCTCCCAGCCAAAACCTTCCACAATTAAAATAATTTCATCTAAGCTAATACAGTGGAATTTATCTACCTTTTAAAATGTATGTGGTCACTGGCTTACCAAGCCCAGCTTCCTAAACATAGAATACCCTTTTTTCCCCCTTCTTGGCTGACTTATAGATATGCTAGCTTATCAACTGTTGATGCACGGACTCATGATCTGCACCCTCAAGATAACTATTTAGCATTGGAGCAAACCTAATTAAACAACTAAACTCAAATAAAACATCCAAGGAGAAGCCCATCTGCCTCCAAATAATCTCTGCCTCTTAATTTCATACAGATTGGAATTTACAGTGGAAATGAGATCAGTGCCATGTGTATTTTTAGTTCAGAATATTCAAGTGGGCATATTTCTTTAGGTTTAGCATGTACAGTATTTTAAACAACAACTGTTGTTTAATAGAAGGGTTCAAACTTAATGTAGCTGTTGCTTTCAGTTGCTGGAAGATAAGAATTATGACGAAACGTTTTTATTAGGAGCTTCTTAAAAATATCTTTTTCAGTATAAAATTGTCCATTTGTGCTATTTTATCTCATTTCTCACTATTGAAAATTATTTGAAGTCCAGTACAAATTAAATAGCTTTAAATAGAATAAAATACTGAGTCAAAAAATGGGAGGACCACATTCAAGCTACTTAGAAATTCTGTCCTTTTTGTTCTAGTCCATGCTACTTCATCGGCTCAATATTGATAGAGCAAGTACTGTGTTCAGTCTTACAGAGCTGGGCCTGGATGATTCCTCACAAGCATATAGGGTTTCTTTTAAAGAGTGGGAAGAAGAAAACAAGAAATTTCATCATTATTTTTGTCTTTTCTGTTACATTTACTGTACAGAGCAAACCCAGTGATCACAATTTACTCAAAAAAATGAAAGAATTTCTGTAGTATTTAAAAGTGTAGAGACAAACGCTAGTCTTTTAAAATAAACTAAAAAGAGAAAGATAAAGGAACAGCTTGTCTCTTAAGAGAGAAAAGTACTGCAAATATGCAATAATATCCAGTTAAACCCAATTTCAGAAACCCATATAAAAAACAAGATCTGAAATTTTGAAAACTAACTCAGGCTAAGGATGTATTTTTTCTAGGTTATTTCTTTTTTCTCAGATATGTTTAAAAGCTAAATATACAATGGTTAAATGTATCATGCAGTTTGTAAAAGTAGTTTTCATTTATGTCCATCTGATTATTATCCTATATCCACCCCAAACTTCACACTGACCTAAGAAAGATGAAACTGTGATGGTCAGAGTAAAAAGCCCAAACTGATCAAGAAATTGGTGGAACTACCATCTAATGAGAGACCTTAAAGAATAGAAACAATGGTGATGCAAGCTTGATGCAAAGTATATGATCGCATAGCAATGCAGACAGAGTCTACTGAGCCCTACAATCACATATGAAGACAACTGGCATTTGACTGTTTGGAGAGCACTTGGTATTACAAAGGGCATTGATTCTGAAATCAAGTTAGGAGGGTTACACTCCTAAGGCTCAGATTAATTAGAAGTGTATTCTAAACAAGTTGTTTAACTTTGTTTGACCTCAGACACCACATACATCAGTCAAGTTTTCTTTTAATTTTAACTCACGGAACAAGGAGGGGCTTTATGTCCATGCAGTCTGGTGAAGGAGCAGGGTCTACAGAAGTATGTAACTCCCTAAAGTCTAAGAACTATTTTTTTTTAAGATTTTATTTATTTATTTGACAGAGAGAGAGACAGCCAGCGAGAGAGGGAACACAAGCAGGGGGAGTGGGAGAGGAAGAAGTAGGCTCCCAGCAGAGCAGGGAGCCCGATGCGGGTCTGAATCCCAGGACCTTGGAATCACGTCCTGGGCTGAAGGCAGACACTTAACGACTGAGCCACCCAGGCACCCTAAGAACTATTTTTTTTTTATTAAATAATTCTTATGATCTATTTCAATCTTGACACTAACTACATCATCCCTATAAAAATATTCAAAGAGCATTCAGCATGTTAGCAAAATTATGCAACTGAACTCATTGACAAATATACACAATTCAAAGAGAAAAAACAAGCGTGTTCCAAGTCCATTTGTAACTTCTCTAGATGACCTAAACAAGAGCAAATGTGCCATTCCACAGTGGATCCCATGGTGGTTCTCTAATAAACCGTTCAGTCTAGCAAATCATATGTTGTATTGATTAGGATGGAAAATGAATACAGAAGTCATGGGTGTGAACATTTTATGAAAACAGTGGGCACTCCCAAAGAGATTTCCTCAGATTTTTAGAATAATTTTTAGTTATCTCTCATAAGAAAACTGACCTATACTTGTAGAACACATGAGCAGATACAACTTAGTGCTCAGAAGAATTCTAGTGTCCACTGTGACACTGTTGTCATTTTAAGCTTGTATTCTCATGACACCCCTGCTGTTTCCCGTAAGAGCCTTTTTGACTATTTGGATGAAGCTCAAATTCAATTACACCTCCAAATAGCTGCCGAGTGATTGTATCTGAAGAAGGAAAGTCCTGCAAAATTATTTCTAAGCAACTGGCTGATATAAAACACAAAATTCTGACTCTTCTGATTTAAATTAGAATTTCTATGACATTGTTCTCAACATATTATTTCCAGGTTTTAACTAATAACTGTTGCAGCTATAAGATATACTTCACTTTTCTCATATGTCATCTAGGACTTAGTTATGCCATCACTAAGAAAAAAGGAGAATACGTGAATGTGGCTATATACTGCATATTTGAAAGTTGCCAAGAAAATAAATCTTAAAAGTTTCTCACCACAAGAAAAAAAAATGTATGCAACTTTGTATGGTGAAAGATGTTAATGAGACATTATGGTAATCATTTCACAATATTTACAAATAGCGGATCATTATACATCTGAATCTAATCTACTGTTATATGTCAATTACACCTCAATTTTAAAAAAAAAAGTTTGTTTGAGCACACACTTCCCATTGCTTCATTGCTTCATTGCTCACCAGTTACGCCCCAGGCTCATTGGAGCCAGCACACTGCATGTCAGTGTCCCTGATGGAGAAATAACCATTAGCGGCAATACAACTGAGAAGGTGACTTACCCCATTTCAATAAAAAAAACTTTCTTTCATGGGTTCTTGGGTGGCTCATTCAGTGAAGCATCTGCCTTCGGCTCAGGTCATGATCTCCGAGTTCTGGGATCAAGTTGCTTGTTGGGCTCTCTGCTTAGTGGGGAGCCTGCTTCTCCCTCTGCCCCTCGCCCCTGCTCCTGTGGTTACATGCTCTCTCTCCCTATCAAATAAATAAATAAAATCTTAAAAAAAAAAAAAAACGCTGTCTTTTAAGCAGGTCATTTTTTCTCAGAAATAGTTTTTTTAAGGCCCTGAAAGAAAAAAGTTGAATAAGAGAAACTAAAATATGAAAAACAGCCCTAAGAATAAGGAGGATAAAGTGTTAGGTCCCCTTCCCCAACTGGTTTAATTCTCTCCTTCATTCTATATATTCCTACTCCCAAGTCAAAAAGAAAAAAAAAAGTTTCTCGTTACTTAAAGATAATCTTAATAATATAATAAAATATTCCAGGAAACCTCCTATCTTCCCAGAGCCACGTGTCCTAAAGAAACACTAAATTTTTTAGTTTAGTGAAAGAAAAAATGAGTGAACAAAATTTTTCAGTTCCTCTATCACAATTATAACATGACATTGCACATAATTGCCCTATCATGCTCTGTACCTTAAATCTCTAAATTCCTCTGCTACCACGTCCATGAGCAAAGACCATCATCTTTCGGGGTTCAGAACATTCGAAATCTTTTCTAGAAATTAGTTCTCAACACTCCATCAGTTTTTTCTAGTGCAATAAACTAACCATATCCCTTCCAAATTCATATGTTAAATCCCCACACCCAATATGATGGCATGTGGATGTGGGGCTTTTGAGAGGTGAGTGCTCATACATGGAATCGGTGCCCTTACAAAAGAGGCCCCAGAGAGCTCCCTCACCATTTCTGCCCTGTGAAGACCCAGCAGAAAGGTAGCTGTCTATGAACCAGGAAGAGGGCCTCAACACACAGCAAATCTACAGGCACCTCGATCTTGGACTTTCTAGCGTCCAGAACCATGAAAAATAAATTTCTTTTGTTTGTAAACCACCTAGTCTATGGCATTTTGTTATAGCAACCTGAACAGATTGAGACCGTCAGCAAGAATAGAACTACTCATTTGTGCATCTTCAGTCACAGCATTTGTATTATTTTATTACAGTAATAAATTTATTGTTATCTCTCCAACTAGATTATAAACTCTTGAGGGAAAGTTTATCTTACTCATTTTTCTCTCCTGGAGTTTTACACATACATGACATAGAGTTGGTATTCCATGACTGTAGAATAAATTATACCAAAAAATGCAATGAAACCATAATAATGAGCAAACCAATTTTCAGCTTTTTAAAAATACTTTTCAAAACTCATAAATTGTAAACATTGTCAAGGTCCTCTAGTTTTATTCCTTTGTGTTACACTTAAGAAATTTGAGGCCAAGAAAATGTACATGATTTGCTAATGGAACAGCTATGTTTGGGACTGATCTCCATTAACTCCTTTATCACACTTTCTTTCCATTTGTCATTAGATTTGGAAAATCATTAAAATACTATGGAAATTAAAATCCTTTTGTCATTTTTTTAAATACTTTCTCATTAAAAATGATTTTTTGAGAGCTTACCAAGAGCAAGGTACTAAACTAATCCCTAAGAAGTGAATGAAAAAGTATAATTCATTGTCTCTAAGCTCAAAGAAGTAGTCATTATTGTGCCTGAATGAAAATTCTGCTTTGACTTGTATGCTAGTTTGTCTTTATAGGCATTACGATAGTAACTAAGGGAGATAACTTGGGTATTTCTTCTCATGACATCCTTAAATCAATGTCATCATGTTTATGTGTAATAAATGACATAGCTATTTATCATTTCATATTATAGAGAAAGAATGGAATGAAGGGAAGGAGGGAGGAAAAGATGGAGGAAGGAAGGAAGGAAAAGAGAGTGAGTTCTTTCTTTCAAGTCTTAAAGAAAGACCTGGCAGGGTGCCTGGGTGGCTCAGTTGGTTAAGCATCTGCCTTCGGCTTGGGTTATGATCCTGGGGTCCTAGAATCAAGCCCTAAGTCGGACTACCCACTAGCGGGGAGCCTTCTTCTCCCCCTCCCCCTGCCCTTCCTCCTGCTCATGCTCACGCTCTCTCTTAAATAAATAAATAAAATCTTAAAACAAAAAAGACCTGGCATAGAAATTTTAATTTGTTTTAATCTGTTTGGTTTTTTTTTTATTATTATATTCTTTTCCTATTCCCCTACCTCTTAATTTATTTTTCTTGTGGAAATCACAGGTGATTATATTGCTACCCATCTATCAAAATTTGTATACTTTTGCCCCCATTTGGAACTTTAGAATAAATATAATTACTTCCTCTCATTGATGTTTATTGCTTTGTTGCAGTAGCTCATTTATATGCATATTTCCTCAAACTATTTTCTTGCCTGAGATTTGGGGAAAAATTAGGTTATATTAGTTTAAATCAACAAATATTATTAAAAGAATAATCATAGAATATATTGATTACAACCCTTCCCTAAGAAGCCTAACTACTTTTTATCATCCAATAATCATCCCAGAGAAATAAGTCATTAATTTCCAAAATCTCCAAATTATAGAGGAAAGAGGATATAAAAATAATAGGATGGACTTGGAGAAAATCAATTAGCATAACATAGTCAAAATGAGAAAAATAATTTAAACATCTATGGCTTTTGTAATAAGTACATGAAAGTGTGTTAAAATGCCATAAATTTTATTGAATTTTAGTGTGAAATATGAGAATGATTAACACAGGAAAAATAATTTTAACCAAGTTCTCTTGGAATCACAAACATTTGTTATATACATAATGAGCCCTTTCTTTACTACATATTTTGCACAAAATTAACCCTTACAGAAATACAAAAGGCCTATAAACTATTGTCATCTTTTCAAAAAATATTTAAAATAGTTAGCTTAAAAGTTCCTTGACCATAAATTATAGTTAAGGAACATATAATGTAATAAAAGAGATATAACTATGTCAGTGAGATATGACACACTATTTCTGTTCTATACTATTCTCAAGTTCAATCTTTCAAAACTGAAAGAACAATGCCCAGGGTAAGACGACACCGAAATGTGAGACAATAATGTTGCTGAATAATATATTTCATTGACAGAAGCTGTGACCATAGTAATGCAACCACCTCAGGCAATGCTATTTTGCTCTTTTGTCTATGAAAATTCTTAAGATAAAATATGACATAAAATTAACAAATCAACAAGATGATATTATTTCCTGGAATCATAGTTATGTATAATAGGTAACAACAGCATATTTTTCCTTATATTTTAAAAACTGTAAAAATATCACGATGACGCTGTGTGACCTTAGAGAAACAGGATAAACTTTCAACAATTCTGCTCCATTTCTAAATGGACACCAACTTTTTACAGGCAGGAAAAGCTGAGAAAACTGCTCAGAGAGCGGTGACGCCCTATTCAAAAGTGGTCAAGCAGCAAGGAAAACAGTACATCCCAGAGGATGAAGCAAAGAGCTATGGAAAACAATGGGCTGGTTAGCCACTCCCAAACAGCAGAACTGGGTCTTATCAAGGAACAGTCTCTAACCTCAGAGTGGGAAGACCTAGCAGCATTTGCCCAGGTAGATTTCAGAATTACTATGGACAAATGTGGGCTATGCAGTTTTCTTTCTTCCCTTTTTTGAATGGCTATGTCTCTTGTGATTATACTGCCCTTGTTTAACCCATATGTTGGGTGTATGTGGTATTAACAAACTTGTTCATAGGTGTCTGGATTAAGCAGAACACATCCTGACTTAAAAATATACCATAAAATACTGGACTCTTAGCCTGATGCTATAATTGGATGCGATTCCTTAAGGACTTGAAGGAAATGAATGTATTCTGCATTTGGGAAGCAATAAATAATTTGGAACAAAAGATGGTCTATGGCAGATTTATGCTTAAAGCCTCAATTAATGTTGGCCCTATATCCATATGCTTTGACCTATAAATTCATAATCCTTTCTTTTTCCGACTCTGAGATCAGCCTGTGAGTTGCCTTGGCCAATGAGATGTTAGCAAATGTACTGTAATCAGAAAATTAAAAAGCACATGTCCACTTCCATTACCTATTTTACACAGTGATGGCTGCTCTGTCTCTTGACCTCTGCCATCATCATAGGAACAAGCAAGCCTGCCAGAGGTGTATGAGAAGCACTTGGAAAAAAGTTGAGGTCATTCTAGACAAGTCAACAGCGAGCAGACTCCAAAACATGTGAGAGAACACAGCCAAAACCAGTTAATTTCAGCCCAGATCAGACCAGTACATTATGCCAAGCTAATACACAGATTTGTGAAGAATAATAAAGATGGTTGTTTTAAGCCACTGAACTTTGGAGTAGTTTGTTAAGTAGTCATAACTAACTCATATATCTTCACTGGCATGATATGGGACTAAAGTTCCAAGTCCTATGGCTTACCAGGATTAATTATTAAACTATAGCCACTATTAAACTATAGCCACTTTCCATTGAGATTTGTTGATCAATTCCTTGTCTGGGGAGATAGGCTTCAGGGAGAATTACTGTTGGGCATATCAACCCTGAACTCTCAAGTCCACTACCCTGATCACAAATGTGTCCTCTAAGCAAAATAACCCATTCCGTTATCAATTCCCTAAGAGCTGTGAGAGTAAGAACTGAATTTTCCAAAAAAGATACCAGAGGATTGTTAGCAATGCCTGACAGCCACCCTCAGGATGCAGATTATTTTTCCTAAGAAAGATGGGGTAAGACCATTTTTATGGACTGTCCCAAAGGCATACACTACCTAGTATGGAAAGTATTACCAAGGCTGCGATTCACAGATAAAGCATAAAGGTTGAGAACTTCTAAGATTTTTTTCCAAGCATCCTGCAATGATCTCTATCATTTTGGAGAAAGAGGGCGCCATTCCAAATGACCTTTTTCTTAAACCTTGGGATCTAAGACCCACTACTGACAATCACTTTCACTTGTCAATACTATTATATGATATATAAATCAAGTTTGCTAGGAAGTTTTAGGAGCAAAGTAAGTGTGTTAGCAGGTGCTGGAAGTGTTCTGCCCCCACCCCCTGTTGAAAGATCAGAGACAGATGAACAAAATATTCACCACCCATGAAAATTTCAAGAATTTGGGATGGCCTCGTGGGAATTCTGGAGAAATCCAAGGGCAAGACAGTGTGTGCCCATTCTAGCCTCAAATGAATTACTTACTAGGCAAGGATCTTTTTCTTCTTTAGATCTCATAACACTAGGCAAGGATCTTTTTTCTTCTTTAGAATGTATCTACAGCCTCATTCCCATGCCAAGGGCAGTCACCTACATGGAGACCAGTGGTTTCCTTATTATTCTTCTTGCTCTCTCTTTGACCTCTGCCATCATCATAGGAACAAGCAAGCCTTACAGAATCATGTATGAGGCACCTGGAAAAAGGCTGAGGCCATTCTAGACAAGTCAATAGCCAGCAGACACCAAAACATGTGAGAGAACAGTGCCAAGAGCAGTTCTCTCAGCCCAGATCAGCTAACCCACACCTATGTTCCTGATGTACTTGAAATACACTAATTTGTACTCATACTAGAGTGAGACAGGCTGGTATCATGCTTACATGACATAATGTTTGGACCTAGAAACAAATTATCATATAAAACAG
The DNA here is from genome assembly GCF_017311325.1 of Ursus maritimus. Classification (NCBI taxonomy): domain Eukaryota; kingdom Metazoa; phylum Chordata; class Mammalia; order Carnivora; family Ursidae; genus Ursus; species Ursus maritimus. The sequence continues at coordinate 72,487,150 of NW_024426885.1, read as the reverse complement.
GATAGAGGTATGGGCACATCCTTAATGAGTATATTCCATCCAGGGGGTCATCAGAAGTGTTTCTGAATATAGAAGTACCTTTAGTCTCCATCTACTTGATGGCCCAGACTGCAGCCAGACTTCTGTCACATAATAAAGGTTTCCAGAGACGACTTCTGATGAGACATATTGCCATTGTTTCTTAGTCACTAATCACACCAGCGGGGCTGGTGCTTCCTTAATCATAACTTAAAATTCCTCTGCCAAACTGTTAGAATGCCTCTTGCCAAGTCTGATTTCCACCCTAGCCTGAATTCTTGGCACTGGCCTATAATTCACTGAGCAACAGGAGACTCACACACTTCTGTTACTGCTGTCTCAATAAATTTTCCCTGATAAATACTGTTCCAGCACATTTAGTATGTGTGCACTCTTGCTATTTCCCCTCATTTGTATGAAATTTAAGAAGGTGAGACGTATATCTGGGCAAGCATTCACCATGGCTTTCTAGAAATGGGCTGAGAGTCCAGAGGATAATCACCACCATTAAAGGAACGAAAAGTCCAATTTCAGCCAAATCAAAGTCCAAATCATCCAGCTTTTGGGATATGTGGTCAGTGGATGTTCACAAAAACCAACCCCACTTAATTTCTAAAAAGAGGAGACTGAGACCACTAAGATCACCTGAAATAAAATTCCTTAGCTGTGATTAACTGCTAAGGGAAGTCCTTATGAAAAACATGTGTGTGCATGCAAATGTTTCTGTGTGCACATCAGCAAAGAGGGTGTTCAGGCAATGGTGACTAAAGAATAGGTACCCTCAAATTGACTGCTTTGTACCTAACTATCTGGAGGTGAGGGACATGAAGAGATCTTAAAATTGCACAATTACTCTATGAAACTAGGATAATACAGTGATGAGTCTGAAAGCATAGTCTCTATGGTTTCACTATTCCATCACCTCTGCATACCTAAAGTTATCCCACAATCCAATTGCTAAAGGAAAGTCAATGTCTCTCCAATGACACACTCTGCTGCATATGAATATAGAAAGGGCAATTCATACTATGTCATTCAATCTACCAATAAAGGCCCTTCAGTGCCCAAGAAACCCAACATTAAGTATGTCTTTATGGGATTAATAGCTTTTCCTTGTCCCTTACTATGTGAATAATAAGTATACAGAAGACCAATCTAAGCCAGGTGTTTTCTTCCCTCCCTCCCTCCATTTGTGTGTCATCTTTGGAAAAATATCTGTTAACATCTTCTACCCATTTTAATTGGATTATCTGTGTTTCTTTGGTGTTGAGTTGTACCCGTTTTTTATATATTTTGGATACTAATCTTTCATTGGATATGACTTTTGCAAATATCTTTGCCGATTCAGTAGCTTTTCTTTTAGTTTTGTTGACTGTTTCCTTCGCTGTGCAGCAGCTTTTTATTTTGATGTAGTTCCAAAAGCTTTTTATTTTATTTCCCTTGCCTCCAGAGACATATGTACAAAAATGTTGCTATGACCAATGTCAGGGAATTGCTTCCTGTGCTGTCCCTTCTAAGATTTTTATGGTTTCAGGTCTCGCATTTCAGTCTTTAATCCATTTTGAGTTTATTTTTGTATATGGTGTAAGAAGCTGGTCCCCTTACATTCTTTTCCATGTTGCTGTCCAGTTTTCCCAACACAATTTGTTGAAGAGACTGGCTTTTCCTTATCGGATATCCTTTTCTCCTTTGTTGAAAATTAATTAACTATATAATTGTGGGTTTATTTCTAGGTTTTCTATTCCATTGATCTATGTGTCTATTTTTGTACCAGTACCATACTGTTTTGATTAATACAACCTTATAATATAACTTGAAGTCTGGAATTACAATGCCTCCAGTTTTGTTCTTCTTTTTCAGGATTGCTTTGACTATTCGGGGTCTTTTGTGGTTCCATACAAATTTTAGGATTATTTGTTCTAGTTCGGCGAAAAATGCTATTCGTATTTTGATAGGGATTGCATTAAATCTGTAGATTGCTTTGGGTGGTATAGACATTTTAACAATATTTGTTCTTCCAATCCATGAGCACAGAATGTCTTTCCATTTCTTTGTGTCATCTTCAATCTCTTTCAGCAATGTTTTATAGCTTTTAGGGTACAGGTCTTTCACCTCCTTGGTTAAGTTAACTTCTAGGTATTTTATTATTTTTGGTGCAACTCCAAATTGGATTTTGCTAATTTCTCTTTCTGCTGCTTCATTATTAGTGTATGGAAATGGAACGGATTCCTATACATTAATTTTATATCCTGTGACTTTACTGAATCTGCAAATAGTGAAAGTTTGACTTCTTCCTTACCAATTTGAAAGCATTTCTTTTTGTTGTCTGATTGTTGTGGCTAGGATTTCCAGTACTATAATGAATAAAAGTGGTAAGAGTGGACATCCTTGTCTTGTTCCTGATCTTAGGGGAAAGCTCTCAGTTTTCGCCCACTGAGTATGATGTTAGTTGTGTGTTTTCACATAAGGCCTTTATTATGTTGAGGTACGTTCCCTACAGACCTACTTTATTGAGGGTTATTATCATGAATGGATGTTTTACTCTGTCAAATGCTTTTTCTGAATCTATTTAAATGATTATATGGTTTTTATCTTTTATTGATGTGATGTATCACATTGATTGATTTGAGAATACTGAACCACCCTTACAACCCAGGATTAATCCCATTTGATTTGTTTTTGGTTTTTTTAAAGATTTTATTTAATTTTAGAGAGAGAGCATGAGCAGGGGGAGGGACAGAGGGAGAGGAAGAGAATCTCAAGCAGACTCCACACTGAGCACGGAGCTCAGTTCAGGGCTCAATCTCATGATGCTGAGATCATGATCTAAGCCGAAACCAAGAGTTGAATGCTTAATTGACTGAGCCACCCAGGTGCCCCTGATTTGGGTTTTATCAAATGGTGAATGATTTTTATTAAGTGGTGAATGATTTTTTTAATCCTTGTTCAAGGATTCAGTTGCTAGCATTTTGTTGAAGCTTTTTTGCATCTATGTTCATCAGAGATATTAGCCTCTATTTCCCTTTTTTGTGGTGTCTTTATCTGGCTTTAGTATGAGGGTAGTACTCGCCACATAGAATGAATTTGGAAGTCTTCTTTCCAATTTCATTTCTGGACTACTCTGAGAAAAACAGGTACTCTTCATTAAATGTTTGGTAGAATTTGCCTATGCCAAGTCCTATCCCCCTGGGCTCTGGCAGGACTGCCCTTCTCAGTCAAGCTTGCTTCAGTAGTTCTGCAGCAGGCTCCTCCGCCAGAAGATCAGAACAAGCCCCAACCCACACCATGTCTCTAAAGTCTGCAGTTTTAAAGGTTAGCAGGGTTGGCTGGGATAGAGCTCAGAAGGCACTGCCCTGCTCCTGGAGAGAAGGAAAGCAATTGATCCAGAAGCAGACAGTATGAAACAGCAATCTGAAACACTTAGGACACACAGTTGGGGAGATCATTTGCTCATCTCACAGTGCTTCCCTGAAAGGCGGGATTCAGGGAGATGCCTCTCCAGGGACAAAGGAGCTGGCTCACATCATTTTACTCTCTCATCCCTCAGCATAAACACAGAGCCACCTGCAAAAAGCAGCACAGTGCCAACACAGGCTGCCTAACTTGTTTACACCAAATCCCGCACCCCTGAGCTCTGGGGGGACTTCCCTTCTCAGTCAAACTTGCCTCAGTCCCAGTGTGATGGGCTTCTTCTCCAGAAGAGGAGTAGAAACCCCTGCCCACACCACATCTGCCAACCAAAGAGCTCTTCAGGGCTTCAGTTCTAGGGCAAGTAGTCAGGTCTCATTTAACAAGCACTCTAGAGCACACCTAGTTGAAACCAGTCACATTCTGCTCAAGGGCAAAACAGTGCCCACAGCAGGCAAGGAGAGCCTCTGCACATGACAGACCCGAAGCACAACAGCAGAGGACATGCAGCACACACTGGAGATACTCCCTGAAGTGCCAGGCCCTGGATACTACATGACCTCTTCTTCAAGAAGCCATTACTTTCAAAAACAGGATAACTGGTTTTTCTAACATACAGAAGGCAGAGACTTAGACAAATATGCCAAATGTACAAATTCATCCCAAATGAAAGAACAAGATAAGGCCATGGCCAGAGATCTAAGTGAAACAGATATAAGTAACATACCTGATGGTGAATTTAAAACAACTATCATAAGGATACACACTGGGCTTAACAAAAGAATGGAAGACATCAGGGAGATCCTTACCACATACTTAAAAAAATCAGTCAGAGATGAGGAATGCAATAAAAGGTCGATGCAATGAACAGTAGGCTGGAAGAAGCAGGGGAATGAATTAGTGACCTAGAGGACAAAATAATGGAAAATAATGAAGCTGAACAAAAGAGAGAAAGAAGAATCATGGAACATGAGAATAGACGTAGGGAACTCAGTGACTCCATCATATGCAATAACATTCATATTATAGGAGTACTAGAAGAAGAGAAGGGGAGGGGGTTATTTGAAGAAATAATAGCTGAAAACTTTCCTAATTTGGGGAAGGAAACAAACATCCAGATCGAGGAATCACAGAGAACTCCCATCAAAATCAACAACAGCAGGCCCACACCAAGACATATTGTAATTAAATTTATAAAATATAGTGATAAAGAAAAAAAATCTTAAAAACAGCAAGACAAAAGAAGTCCTTGATGCACAAGGGGAGACCCACAAGGCTAGCTGGAGTTTTCTCAACAGAAACTTGGCAGGCCAGAAGAAAGTGACGTGATATATTCAAAGTGCTAAATAGGACAAGTCTGCAGCCAAGAATAAAATATCCAACAAGGCTATCATCTACAATACAAGGAACAATAAAGAGTTTCCCAGACAAACAAAAACTAAAAGTTCATGACCACTAAAACAACCCTGCAAGAGATATTAAAGGGGAATTTTTGAGTGGAAAGAAAAGACCAAAAATGACAAAGACAAGAGAGGATCAGAGAAAATCTCCAGAAACAATGACAAAACAAGTAATAAAATGGCACTAAATACATATCTATCAATAATTACTCGTAATATAAATGGACTAAACGTTCCAATCAAAAGATACATGGTATCAGAATGGATTTTTTAAAAAAAGACCCATCTATATGCTGCTTACAAGAGATTCCTTTTAGATATAAAGACATCTTCATATTGGAAGAGAGGGGATGGAGAAACACTTAATCATGCGAATGGACATCAAAAGAAAGCCAGTGCAGCAAGTTATATAGAACAAACTAAACTTTAAAACAAAGATTGTAACAATAGATGAAGAAGGGCATTCTATCATAATAAAGGGGACAATCCACCAAAAAGATCTAACAACTCTAAAAGCAATTAATTACAAACATAAAGAAACTAACTGATAATAATACAACAGTACTGGGCCTTCACACCCCCACTTACATCAATGGACAGATCATCTAAGCAGAAAATCAACAAGGAAACAATGGCTTTCAATGGCACACTGGACCAGCTGGACTTTACAAATTTATTCAAATATTCCATCCTAAAACAGCACTATACACATTATTTTCAAGTGGAACATTCTCCAAAATAGATCATATGTTAGGTCATAAATCAGGCCTCAAAATATACAAAGACTGAGACATACTATGCATATTTTCTGACCACACTACTATGAAATTTGAAGTTAACCACAAGAAAAAAAATTGGAAAAGACAACAAATATATGAAGGTTAAACAACATGCTACTAAACAATGAATGGGCCAACCAGGAAATCAAAGAAGAAATTAAAAAGTACATGGAAACAAATGAAAATGAAAATGAAAACACAATGGTCCAAAACCTTTGGGATACAACAAAAGCACTTCTAAGAGGGAATTATATAGCAATACAGGCTTACCATAAGAAACAAGAAGAATCTCAAACAAACTAACCATACACCTAAAGGAGCTAGAAAAAGAACAACAAATGAAAAGATTACAGCAGAAATAAATGATATAGAAACTAAAAAAAAAAAAAAACCCACAATAGAACAGATCAATGAAACCAGGAGCTGGTTCTTTGAAAGAATTGATACAACTGATAGGCCTCTAGCCAGACTTACCAAAAAGAAAAGAGATAGGACCCAAAGAAATAAAATCAATGAAAGAGGAGAAATAACAATGAATACCATAGAAATACAAATGATTATAAGAGAATATTATGAAAAACTATATGCCAACAAATTGGACAACCTAAAAGAAATGGATAAATTCCTAGAAACAAAAGCTACTAAAACTGAAACAGGAAGAAACAGAAAACTTGAACAGACTTATAACCAGCAAAGAAATTGAATCAATAACCAAATTTTCCCAACAAACAAAAGCCAGGACAAGATGGCTTCACAAGTGAATTCTACCAAACATTTAAAGAGTTAATACCTATTCTTCTCAAGAAATAGAAAAGGAAGGAAAACTTCCAGATTCATTCCATGTGGCAGCATTACCACAGCATTACCATCTGATACCAAAACCAGATAAAGATTCCACTAAAAAAGTGAACTAGAGGCCAATATTCATGAAAAACATGGATACAAACATTCTCTGTAAAATACTAAGCAAATGAATCCAAAAGTATAATTAAAAGAATCATTCACCACACTCATGTGGGATTTATTACTATCTGCAAGGGTGGTTCAGTATTTGCAAACCAAACAATGTACTATACCACATTAATAAAAGAAAAGATAAGAATAATATGATCATTTCAATAGATGAAGAAAAAGCATCTGACAAAGTACAACATCCATTCATGATTTAAAAAAGTAAATCTTCAACAAACTAGGGTTAGAGAGAATATACCTCAACATAATAAAGACATCTATGAAAAACCCATAGTATCATCGTCAATGGGGGGAAACAGAGTTTTTCCTCTACAATTAGGAACAAGACAGAGATGTACACTCTCACCACTGTTGTTTAACATAGTACTGGAAGTCCTAGCCATAATAATCAGACAACAAAAAGAAATAAAAGGTATCCAAATCAGCAAAGAAGGAGCCAAACTTTCACTCTTTGCAGATGACATGACACTTTATGTAGAAAACCCAAAAAAGTCCACCAAAAAAACTTCTAGAACTGATACATGAATTCAGTAAAGTCACAGCATACAAAATCAACATACAGAAATCTGCTGCATTTTTATGCACCAATAATGAAGTAGCAGAGAGAGAAATCAAAGAATGAACTCCATTTACACTTGCCACAAAAACCATAAGATACTTAGGAATAAACCTAACCAAAGAGGTAAAAGATCCATACTCTGAAAGCTATTAAACACTAATGAAAGAAATTGAAGATGGCAAAGAAATGGAAAAACATTCCATATTCATGGATTGGAAGAACAAATATTGTTAAAATGTCTACACTACCCAGAGCAAACTATGAATTTAATGCAATCCCTATTAAAATACCAACACCATTTTTCACAGAGCAAGAACAAACAATTCTAAAATTTGTATGGAAACACAAAAGACACTGAATAGCCAAAACAACCTTGAAAAAGCAAAGCAAAGCTGGAGGCATCACAGTTCTGGACTTCAAGTTATACTGCAAAGCTGTAGTGATCAAGACAGTATTGTACTTGCACAAAAATAGACACACAGATCAACAGAACAGAAAACCCAGAAATGGACCCACAACTATATGGTCAATCAATCTTCTTCAAAGCAGGATAGAATATCTAATGGAAAACAGACAATCTCTTCAACAAATATGTTGGGAAAACTGGACAAAACATGCAAAAGAATGAAACTGGACCACTTTCTTATACCATGCACAAAAATAAACTTGACGGATTAAAGACCTAACTATGAGACAAGAAAGCATTAAAATTCTAAAGGAGAAGACAGGCAGTAACCTCTCTGATAACAGCTATAGCAACTTCTTACTAGATATGTCTTCTGAGGTAAGGGAAACAAAAGCAAAAATAAACTTAGTCAAAATAAAAAGCTTCTGCACAGTAAAGGAAACAATCAACAAACTAAAAGGCAACTAACTAAAAGGGTTGGTATCCAAAATCTATAAAGAACTTATGAAACAACACCTAAAAAACAAATAATCCAGTAAATAAATGGGCAGAAGACATGAATAGACATTTTTCTAAAGAAGACATACAGACAGCCAACAGACATATGAAAAGATGCGCAACATCATTTATCATCAGAAAACTACAAATCCAAATACAAATCTATCAATACAAAACCATAATGAGATATCACCTCACACTTGTCAGAATGGCTAAAATTAACAACACAAGAACAACAGATGTTGGTGAGGATGTCGAGAAAGGGGAACCCTCTTACACTGCTGGTGGAAATGCAAACTGGTGCAACAACTCTGGAAAACAGTATGGAGGTTTCTCAAAAAGTTAAAATAAAACCACCCTATGATCCAGCAATTGCACTAGTAGGTATTTATCCAAAGTATACAAAAATACTAATTCAGAGGGATACAATACACCCCAATGTTTATAGCAACATTATCAACAATAGCCAAATTATGGAAAGAGCCCAAATGGCCATCAACTGATGAATGGATAAAAAAGATGTGGTATATATATAGAATAGAATATTACTCAGTCATAAAAGTGAATGAAATCTAGCCATTTGCAAGGACATGGATAGAGGTAGTATTTTGCTAAGTGAAATAAGTCAGTCAGAGAAAGACAAATACCATACGATTTCATTCATATGTGAAATTTAAGAAAAAAACAAACCAGCAGAGGGAAAAGAAAGATGGGGAACAATCCAAGAAACAGACTCTTAACTATACAGAATAAACTGATGGTCACCAGAGGGGACATGGACGGGGGGGGCGTGGATAAATAGATGCACTTGTTGTACATGAGCACCAGGTGTTGGATGTAAGTGTTGAATCACTAAATTGTACAACTGAAACTAATATAACACTGTGTGTGTGTGTGTGTGTGTGTGTGCAGTTAACTAACTGTAATTTAAATAAAAACCTAAAGAAAAGAGCCTGTAAAGCCATCTGGTCCTCATTTTAGTTTGGTTGGGAGTTATTTTTATTACTGATTCAGTGTCCTTATATAAGGTAATCAATCTGCTCTAATTTTCTATTTCTTCCTGCATCAGTTTTGGTAGTTTATGTGTTTCTAGGAATTTATCCATTTCTTCTAGGTTGTCCAATTTGATGCATACAATATTTCATAATGTTCTCTTAAAATTGTTTGTATTTCTGTGGTGTTAGTTGTTATTTCTCCTCACTCATTTTATGATTTTGTTTGAGTCCCTTCTCTCTCTCTCTTTTTTTCCTAGCGAGTCTGGCTAGAAGTTTATCAATTTTGTTGATCTTTTCAAAGAACCATCTCCTGGTGTCATTTATCTGCTCTTGTTTTTTTAGTTTCTATTTCATTTATTTATGCTCCAATCATTATTATTTCTTTCCTTGTGCTGGTTTTGGGTTTTTCCTTCTTTTCCTAGCTTCTTTAGGTGTAAAGTTAGGTTACTTGAGATTTTTCTTGCTTCTTCAGGTGGGCCTGTATTGCTGCTATAAACTTCCCTGTTAGTATGACTTTTGCTGCATCACAATTCAGGATCATTGTGTTTTCATCATTTGTTTCCATGTAATTCTGATTTCTTCTCTGATTTCTTGGTTGACCCATTCATTGTTCAGTAACATGTTATTTAACTTCCATAAATTTGTGGTCCTCCAGATTTTTTCTTATGGTTGATTTCTGTTTTCATAGTGGTCTGGTCAGAAAAGATGCAAGGTATGACTAATCTTTTTTAATTTGTTGAGACTTGTCTTGTAACCTAATATGTGGTCTATTCTGGAGAATGTTTCATGTGCATTTGAAAAGAATGTGTATGCTGCTGTTTTAGGACTGAATGTTCTGAATATATGTTAAATCCATCTGGTTATTCAAAGCCACTATTTCTTTGTTGATTTTATATTTGGATGATCTGTCCATTGATATAAGTGGGGTGATAAAGCCCCACTATTATTGTATAACTAATGATTAGTTCTTTCATGTTTTTTATTAAATGTTTTGTATATTTGGGTGCTTCCAATGTTGGGTGCATAAATATTTACAATTGTTATAGCTTCTTGTTGGATTATCTCCCTTTTTTTTTTTTTAAAGATTTTATTTATTTATTTGACAGAGATAGAGACAGCCAGCGAGAGAGGGAACACAAGCAGGGGGAGTGGGAGAGGAAGAAGCAGGCTCATAGCGGAAGAGCCTGATGTGGGGCTCGACCCCAGAACGCCAGGATCACGCCCTGAGCCAAAGGCAGGCGCTCAACCGCTGTGCCACCCAGGCGCCCCGGATTATCTCCCTTTTTTTTATATTGTGTCCTTCTTTTCTCTTGTTACAGTCTTTATTTTAAAGTCTATTTTGAATGGATAAATAACTGAACTCTACATCTGAAACTAATGATACACTATATGTTAACGAATTGAATTTAAATAAAATAAGTTTTAAAAAAACAAAACGGAAAAAGGAAAGGAAAGGGAAGGAAAGAAAAGAAAAGGAAGCCACATTGGGATATCACCTTGTCAGAATGGCTGGTACCAAAAAGATAAGAAATAACAAGTATTGGCAAGGATAGAGAAAAGGGAACACCCTCACACTGTTGGTGGGAATGCAAATTGGTGTAGCCACAATGGAAAACAGTATCAATGTTTCTCAAAAAAATTAAAAATAGGACTTCTATATGATCCAGCAATTCCACTTCTAGGTCTATCTGAAGAAAATAAAATCTATTTTGTTTAAGCATTGCTACTCTGGCTTTGACATCCATTTGTATGATTAATGTTTCTCTATCCCCTCACTTACAATCTGCAGGTGTCTGTAGGTCTGAAGAGTCTCTTGTAGGTAAGAGATAGATGGGTCTCATTTTGTTGTTTTTTTTTTAACCACTCTGTCACCCTATGTCTTTTGATTGGAGTATTTAGTCCATTTACATTCAAAGTAATTACTGCTATCTATTTATTGCCGTTTTATAGTTTGGTGGTTATTTTGTTTTTACTTTCTCTCTGATCCTTTTCTTCTCTTGCTCTCCTTAATGGTTTGTAGGCTTCTCTTTCGTGATATGCTTGGATTCCTTTCTCTTTATTCTTTGCATATCTACTACTTTTGTTTGATTTGTCATTGCCGTCAGATTTGTATACATTTTCTGCAGATAGCAGTCTATTGAAATTGATATTCACTTAAGCTTGAACTCATTCTCTCCTCCTCTTACCCCACCCCAAGTTTTATATATACAGTGTCATATTGTATACCCTTTTATTTTGTGAAACCCTTGACTGATTTTTACAGATATACTTATTTTTACTGCTTTTTTGCTTCCAACTTTTTATTCTCTTACTTATGGTCTTACATTTCCACTCAAAGAGTCCCCTTTAATATTTCTTGCAGGGCTGGTTTAGTGGTCATGAACTCCATTAGTTTTTGTTTGCCTGAGAAACTCTTTATGTCTTCTTCTATCCTGAATGATAGCCTTGCTGGATACAGTAATCTTGACTGAAGTTTTATTCCTTTCAGCACTTTGAATACATCATGCCACTTTTTTCTGGCCTGAAAAGTTTCTTCTGAAAAGTCAGCTGATACCCTTATGGGATTTTCCTTGTGTGTAACTGTCTTCTTTTCTCTTTCTGCTTGGAAAATGTTTTCTTTATCACTACTTTTTGCCATTTTAATTACTCTGTGTCTTGTTGTGGACCTCTTTGCATTGATTTTATTGGGGAATCTCTGCCTCCTGGATCTGGAGGTCTGTTTCCTTCTCCCGATTAGGGAAGTTTTCAGGTTTTATTTCTTTAAATATTTAAAGTTTTCTGCCCCCTTTTCATTCTTCTTCTTCTGCTGGGATTCCTATAATGCACATGTTATTATGCTTCATGGAGTCACTGTGTTCCCTAAGTCTATTCACATTTTGCATATTTTTTTCTCTCACCTGCTCAGTTTGATTACTTTCCATTATTCTGTCTTTCAAGTCATTAAATCATTCCTCTGTTTCCTCTAGCCTATTTATCCCATCAAGTGTATTTTTAATTTCATTTATTGTGTTTTTCATCTCTAACTGGTTCTTTTTTATCTCTTTGTTAAGGATCTCACTGATGTCCTCCACTCTTTTCCCAATTCCAGTGAGTATCTTTATGATCATTACTTTAAATTCTCTATCCGGCATATTACTTATATCCATTTTGCTTAGGTCCCTTACTGTGGTTTTGTCCTGTTCTTTCATTTGGGACAAATTCTTCTCTCTTCTCATTTTGTCTGACTCTCTGTGTCTGTTCCTGGGCGTATAGAAAGTCAGCTACATCTCCTATTCTTGAAGGTAATGGCTTTATAAAGAAGAGATCCTGTAGTGCAGTGTTCCCTGTGGCTCAGGACCTGGCAGTTCAGGGAGTGTCTCCTATGTATGTTGTGTGTCCTTTGCTAAGGAGTCCTGGCCATGTTTTCCTTCAGTCCAGTTGTCAGAAGAAGTTCTCTTTGCCTGCTGTGGGCACGGTTCCCAGCTGGGTGGGGTGCATTTCAACAAGGTATGCACTGGTCTGCTTGCAATATGAGACCTGCTGCCACCAGAATTTCTTCATTGTGGCATCTTCTCTGCCTTTAGTTGTGGAATTTGTTCTGACAGTCTTTGGGTTGTTTCCTGAATTATTTACACTGATGTGAGTGTTATCCAATTTTATCCATGGGACAAGGGAGCTTAGGGTCCTCCTACTCTGCCATCTTCCCAGACTCCCCTGATTACAAACTTTGCTGAAATATTCTGATTCACTGGGGGAACTCCAATCTCAGCATTAAGTCTTTTCTTCTTAAAATGATAAGATACTCCCTTCCAAATTATTTTATTATCCTATTTAGATCATATAACCTTTACTTTCAGTTTTCTAGAAATCAAATGAGCAAGAACATAGTCTCCATATTCACTAAGTAAACTTTCATTCTATCCCCTTGTCTAGTATGTAACCCGTACCTTCCATTTTGCCTTTTGCTCACAATCTAGAGGCCAGTTTATGCTTCAGATAAATCTCAATAACAAATCTTTATAACATTGTCAGGATACAGCATCATAGTCATTTAGGTTTCAGAGCAGGGATAGGATGTGGGTCTTATAAACAAAACTTTAAAAAATGCTCCTGTCATAGTCCTACCTTTATCCATCCTTTACACAGGTCTTGAATTCTAGCAACTCCTGGGCTTTCTGGAGATTCTATGGGGTACACCATTTGACTTTACCCACTGCCAGGTTAGAATCCAACTTTCTTAGACATGTTAAATCATCACAGTCCTCATCTTCCTTCTGAATTTCCAAATTTGTATTGCTATTCTCTCTTCTTGTACTCTGCCATTGTCAAGATAAGCGTCTTAAAAATCCTTTTCTCTCACTTTAGTGGGGTTTCATGAGAGAAAAGGCATAAATGTGTTTGCTCAAAGCACTATTTTAAACCAAAAGTCTCAACCCAACTTATCTTAGAAAAAAGCCCCACCGTGTTGGCAAAAATGTTCAGTGTCTTAAGCTCAGAGAAATGGTGTGATTGTCGTCATGCATTTCCCAGAGAGTCAAGTGGGACAGCAGGAAATATAATCATTTCAAAGATGCTCCTGAAGTCCTTCCACAAAAACTCTATTTATTGGATCTGTTAATCTGTAATGTTTCCCAGAAGCCCTAGTAAATGCAGAGTCCATAGAGTTTTTTCATAGCAGAAGAGTTAGCTCAGAGGGGAAAAGCCGCAGTTATAGGAATAGTGATTATATCCTGTGCCATGCAATACTAGTGTCTTGAAAACTAAAATTATGAGGTACCAGCTGTTGGCTCTAACTTTATTTCTCATAAATGCAAAAGTATACCTTAATATCTCTGCAATATAAAATAATATAAGATGTAGGACAGGACTGGCAGTGAATATATATGTATGGCATTTGAATGTTTTTCATTTAGAGCAAACAGACACTTCTTGTTAATTAAGTACATGTAACATATTTCTTAAGTAACTCTATGTTGTGGTCAATATGAATGCGTTGAAGTTATACATTTTAGATGACTTCAAATATTTTGTTAGTAGGATTTCTTATCACAGGACTGAAAAGTAAAACTGCATTCTAGCTGTATGATCTTTAAATCCTGTCCAATTCCATCAAGTGGCAGTTATTTCAATGGAAAAAACACTCTCAAGTCCTTTTTTTTTTCAGCATTTAAAGCAACATCTGTTTGAACTTTTTAAAATTTGATTTCAAACTGATTTCTCTGATTTCATGAAAACGGCAAACCATACTTTTCCAATCCTCAGTCTACAGGGGTCAGACCTTCAAATTATATTTGTTTCTAGCTGCCAATAAGTATTAAGTCAGCAAGAAGCAGGATAATAAAGATGAAATATTAGAAATGTTGTTTTTTTGAGTATTGTTTTCTAGTAGGATCTACACTGGATCTACTATCTATGAAAATAAATAATAAAAGATAAATAAAAAATGGCTAAACACAATTTTCCCGCTGTTTTCAGAAATTAAATACAGATGTTATAGGGCAAACTCTTTACAAACTGAAAACAACATCAGATTAAGGACACTATAATTAATCTTTATAAAGGTGGGATTATAATAAAAAATATGAATTACAACTATAGGAACTAAAGAAATCACTTCAGCAGGGCTTTACTTTATTGTCTTTGATGATTACAACAGATTATAAATGTGATTCAATTTAAATTACAGGTAAATAAACCAAATATTAGCGATCTGTATCATCCCTAAATAGTCTGATGTTCTGATAAGGATGTATAATATATAACAAGTTTAAAAGTAAGGCTTTTCAAAAATTTAACATTATCAGTCTTGTGGACTCTATCCTCAATCTAGATATTAATTATCACGTCACATCTTTTTTTTTTTTTTTTTAATCTGCTCTTGTCTTTGTTGGGGTTTTAACACACACCTTTTTTTTTTTTAAGATTTTATTTATTTATTTATTTATTTATTTATTTATTTATTTGACAAAGAAAGAAGAGAGAGCACAAGCAGGGAAAGCAGCTGAGGGAGAGGGAGCAGCAGGCCCCGCACTGAGCAGGGAGCCCGATGTGGGGCTCAATGCCAGGACCCTGGGATCATGACCTGAGCTGAAGGCAGACACTTAACTGACTGAGCCACCCAGGAGCCCCAACACTCACCTTTATTAATTTATCCTGAATGCCATACAAAGCATTCTAGATCAAAAGTAGATGATCACTATACACTTAAAAATAATGACCACGTGATCCCTCACATCCCAATTCTTACCCCGAAGGTGATGCAATGAAAACCAGGTCAAATATCTTACAGACACAAATTTTATAGTCTATATTACAGGGGAGGACTGGAGAAAACTGATTTTTACCTGCTTCTCTATAGGAGAAAGAGGCAATTACCTCCTCCTCCCTCCTTGAAAGGAGGAAGAGAAACCTTTGCTCTTTGGAGACTGGATGAAAAGGATCTTAAGATCTCACTCTAAACTTCTGGAATATAAATACATATCTCCAAGGACCAGATAAAGCCAGTGTCTCTGGCTTTTCTGACCTACAGATCTCTCCAAATTCTGAGCTTTATCTTCCCTTGAGAGGTAAGTATATACCTCTGGAGTTAGGAAAATTGGTCTAGAATTCTCCTACCATCTATACAGTTGTGAATTAACTTCCCACATCTTGCTCTTAGCCCAGACTCCCAAGATTTCAGCAAAATGTATTTAAAAATTTCCAAGTCTACAGAAACACAAAAACTATTTCCTCACATTTCACACTCTTGCTAGCTCCAATTATTGGCACAATGAACTTTCTTTGAGGATTACCTGTAGTGTTTTTCACATAATAAACAAGTATATTAGCCCTTCCCTTAGAAAATTCATATGTATAACATATCATTAACAAAAAGTCATTTTAACCTAATAAATAAAAGTAAG
Source organism: Ursus maritimus (assembly GCF_017311325.1). NCBI lineage: Eukaryota > Metazoa > Chordata > Mammalia > Carnivora > Ursidae > Ursus > Ursus maritimus. Next base: position 72,471,234 of record NW_024426885.1, on the reverse strand, counting down.
TTATCATTATCTTATCTTACAGGATTTCCAGACTTCAGAAAGAAATATGTGAAACAATGAATAATGTTACTAAAGAGACCTTTTTAAACTTCCACCACCAGGTTTCCCTCACTTTGAATCAGTTAATTTTTTCCTTTCACATGAATTTGACAATGACATGCCTTTTCTCTTTTTTCTTTATTATAATTAACTTATTTCTGAATTTGTCATAACTATGACATTTCTGGAACAACTAACATATCTTTTCTTTAATTAAGACTTGAAGGATTATTCCTGCTCTTTTTAGCAGTTCATTTCATTATCTTTTTCAAATTTCTATGTGTCTAAAAATTACATTTTCTAAGTTTCATAAAAATTTACATTTAAATACAATTCATTTTGCAGAGAAAAGGATAATCCTTTAAAAACGGTGGTTTAGCCTAGCTTCAAATGTAGAGTTACAAGATTATGTCAAATATATAAAATGGAACATTTATATTAAATGCAATGTATTTCTGCATAATGCTACCCAAGCTAATCAAGTGATTACCTCTAACTCGTGATTTAGCAAACTATGCCAGATTGGTCTTTGAGAAGGACTCAGTGCCAACAAAAAGAAAAATTAAATATCATACAGTTTGTCAGAAAAAGTTATATTTCACAAAAGGCAAAGAAGATACTGAATTATGTAGTCTATAGAAAACAATAGATCTTTGGCCACTATTTCTGCAAATTTATCTATGTTACTTCTAATTTTATCTTTAGCTACAACATTTGAAAACAATTAGGTGCCTTGCTGTATACTTAATTAGTCTGATCTTAATGCCTTATATAAATATACCAGTTGAAAGTAATAATTTTTCTATAATCTCACCTAGAAACAAAATCAATGAGATCAAAGATATGGACCCAGATAAGTTTTCTTTGTCATACATCTATTATATAAATGTGATCATGATATAAAACATTTAGAAACAAGTGATAATTTAAGCCAATTATAGCAAATCAAGTATAATACATAATCCCCAAATAAATTAAATATAAAAGTTTGCTATTTTCTCCCAAATGAATGGTACACTGCCATTTACTTTTGTAAAATGAGGATATCTTAGTTTGCAAGGAAGACATGCACAAACACTTACTTCTATTAAATGGTAAGGATTTGGGAATTTGGAGATCGTTAAGATGGTGGAGGAGTGGGGAACCCTAATTTCGTCTGGCCCTTGGAATTTGGCTAGATAGTTATCAAATCATTCCGAACACCTGCATAATCAACTGGAAATCTGAGGAAAGAACTGCTACAATTCTACAAATAGAATCTGCAATACCTTTTTGCAAGGTAGGAGGTATGGAGACATGAATCCAAGGCGATATATGGAAGATAAACCACAGGGGGAAGGAGCCTCTGTAAGCCGGTACCGGAAAGTGTTATAAGCAACAGAGCGCAAAATCAGAACTTTTAGAGGTTTGCCTGAAAGAAACCCAGGAGGTGAAGCAGGGTGGAATCCCAGGTGGAACAGCGTGGTCTCAGGATCCCCGGAGTAACAAAAAGAACAGGGATGCCTGAGTGCGGCAGAGTTCCCAAGCATTGGTGCAGGGAAGCCAGCTGAAAACACGAGCCCAGGCACCAGCTTTCTGCTTGGTGTTGCCATAAAAAGCTACTACTGACTGCACAGCCAGGTGACTGCTTTCCCAGCAAGGGCCCAGCAAAACACAGAAGCGGGGAGAGGCCTTCCTCCTTTCCCGGGGAGGAGTGGCCCCAGTTTGCACTGCAGCAGTCCATAAAGTTTGAAGACTCAAAACAGGATCACGTGCCTGAGATAAAAACTCTCCATCACAGGCTGGTGGAACACAGAGTTGGGATGGAAACCAGGGAGAAAAGAGTGATTCACTGCTTTTCTGTGAGGGCTCACTGAAGAGTGGGGGGTGCAAACTTTCAGCTCTGGGGCTAGAGATCAGGGTACCTCCATTTTCATCCCCCACACCAGCTCTGGAGCAGCTTATACTGAGCCTGGCCCCCCGGAAAGGGTGGTGCAATTCCACCAGGCAAAGACACCTAAGAATCAGCACAACAGGTCCCTCCCCCAGACGACCTGCAGAAGCTTCCAGTGAATACCAAGTTTACTGATCATAAAAAACTGCAAAACTCCAGCCCCTAGGGAAAGAAATATATAGCATTTGTGACTTTTTTTCTTATAATTCTTTAGTCCTTCAGTTTTATATTTCATTTTCCTTTTCAGCTCTTTTCTTATCAATTCTTTTTTAAGTTTTTTTAAATTTTCATTTCTGCACTTACATTTTATATATTTTTTTTTCAATTTTTGGCTTCCTTTCATTGAATTCAACTGTGTGTGTGTGTGTGTGTGTGTGTGTGTGTGTGTGTGTGTGTGTG
>NW_024426885.1:72452356-72468853 GCF_017311325.1 Ursus maritimus | reverse complement strand
TGTGTGTGTGTGTGTGTGTGTGTGTGTGTGTGTGTGTGTGTGTGTGAGTGTGTGTGTGTGTGTATATTTGCATTCTTTCCTATTTTGGGATCTAATTTTTCTAACAAACAGGCTGAAATACACCCAGGATCTAGTTTATTGTTTTTTTCAACTTCTTGTTTGATTTTATTCTCATTTTTTTCTCTTTTTCCTTTTCTTTTCTTTTTGCTTTCTGTTCTCTTCTGATTTGTGTAGTATATATTTTTCTGGGTCCTTGTTTCTATTTTTGTATTTTCACTCATCTATTCTTTTCTGGACATAATGACAAGATGGAAGAACTCACCCCACAAAAGAGAACAAGAGGCAGTACTCACTGCCAGGATTTAATAAATATGGATATAAGTAAGATGTTGGAAACAGAATTCAAAACAACAATTATAAAGATACTAGTGGGCTTGAAAAAAACATAGAAGACACTAGATAATCCCTTACTGGAGAAATAAAAGAACTAAAATCTAATCAGGATGAAATAAAAAAGGTTATTACTGAGATGCAATAAAAAATGGAGGCTCTAACTTCTAGGATAAATGAGGCAGAAGAGAGAGTCTGTGAAATAGAAGACAAAATGATGGAGAATAAGGAAGGTGAGAAAAGAAGAGATAACTACTGGATTGTGAGGGGAGAATTTGAGAGATCAGTGAGACCATAAAGCAAAACCATATTAGAATTATTGGGGTCCCAGAGAAAGAGGAAAGAAAGAGGGGCAAAAGGAGTATTTGAACAAATTACAGCTGACAGCTTGCCTAATCTGGGGAATGAAAAAGGTATCCAAGTCCAGGAGGCACAGAGAACCACCCTCAAAACCAACAAAAATAGGTCAACACCTCAACATATAATAGTGAGGCTTACAAATCTCAGAGACAAAGAGAAAATCCTGAACACAGCTCTGGACAAGAGGTCCTTGACCTATAAGGGTAGAAACATAAGGCTGGCAGCAGACATGTCCACAGAGACCTAACAGGCCAGAAAGGACTGGCATGATATATTCAAGGTGCTAAATGAGAAAAATATGCAGCCAAGAATACTTTATCCAGCAAGGCTGTCATTCAAAATAGGAGAGATAAAGAGCTTCCAGGACAAACAGAAACTAAAGGAATTTGTGATCACTAAACCAGCCCTGCAAGAAATATTAAAAGGGATCCTTTAAGTGAAGAGAGAGCCCAAAAGTAACACAGACCAGAAAGGAACAGAGATAATATTCAGAAACAGTGACTTTATCAGGTAAAAAATGACACTAAATTCATATCTTTCAGTAATTACTCTGAATTTAAATGGACTAAATGCTCCAATAAAAAGACACAAGGTATCAGACTGGATTAAAAAAACAAGACCCTTAGATATGCTGTCTACAAGATACTCATTTTAGACCCCAAAATACCTCCAGATTGAAAGTGAGGGCTGGAGAACCATTTATCATGCTTATGGATGTCAAAATAAAGCTGGGGTAGCAATCCTTATATCAGACAAAGTAGATTTTCAACCAAAGACTGTTTTTGCAAATGGCATATCAGATAAAGGGCTACTATCCAAGATCTATAAAGAACATATCAAACTCAACACCAAAGAACAAATAATCCAATCAAGAAATGGGCAGAAGACATGAACAGACATCTCTCCAAAGAAGACATACAAATGGCCAATAGACACATGAAAAAATGCTCAACATCACTCGGCATCAGGGAAATACAATCAAAACCACAATGAGATACCACTTCACACCAGTCAGAATTGCAAAAATTAACAAATCAGGAAACAACAGATGATAGACAGGATGCGGAGAAAGGGGAACACTCTTACACAGTTGATGGGAATGTAAGCTGGTATAGCCACTCTTAAAAACAGTATGGAGGCTTTTCAAAAAGCTAAAAATAGACCTACCTTATGACCCAGCAATTACACTATTATATCCCAAGGGATACAAACATAGTGACCCAAAAGGGGACCTGCACCCCAATGTTTATAGCAGCAATGTCCACAACAGACAAACTTGGAAAGACCCAGATGTCCATGGACAGATGACTGGATAAAGAAGATGTGGTATATATATATACAATGAAATACTGCTCAGCCTTCAAAAAATTAAATCTTACCATTTGCAACTACATGGATGTCACTAGAGAAAGACAGTTACCATATGATCTCACTCATATGTGGAATTTAGGAAACAAAACAGAAGATCATAGGGGAAGTGAGGGGAAAAATAAAATAAGATGAAATCAGAGAGGGAGACAAACCATAAGAGACTCTTAATCATAGGAAAAAATCTGAGGGTTGCTGGAGGGAAGAAGGGTATAGGGATGGGGTAACTGGGTGATGGGCATTAAAAAGGGCATGTGTTGTAATGAGCACTGGGTGTTATATGCAACTAATGAAGCACTAAACTCTACCTCTGAAACTAAAAATACACTATATATTAATTAATTGAATTTAAATAAAATAAAAGCTAATAAATATAAATTTTGAAAAAGGATTTGGAGATATAAGGAATGAAGCAAAAAACAACATCTCAACAAACAATATTTTATGAACATGATTTCTCAATATCGCTAATCTTAAGGAGCTCTTGATGACTGAAGAACCACTTCAAAAAAAAAAACAACTCTAGTAGCTGTGTTTTCTGAAACAGGTATCCACCACTCCCTAGACTCAACCCATCACTACGGTGATAAATACATTTTTGTCTCTGGCTGATCCAGTCTTCGTGCCCACCAACTATTTGTTTAGGTAGAATGCTTGATATAATTTTTTTCTTATCATTTACAAAAAATCATTTAAAGTCTTCAGGTATAGGATTATTTTCCCAATTTATTTTAATTCAAAGATGTGTTAACCATTCATTAATATAAATTCATCAACATTATCAACAAATGTAGATTTGCAAGCATTAGCAACTTAATAAATACCATCCTAAAGCCTGAAATCTTTCAGGGAGCCTTAGTTCTTAATTCTCTAGTAATTGGAACAAACAACTCCGTTCCTTTTTTGTTTTTGTTTTTATTTTCCCCAAAAATCATGAGGAAAAATTGAATGCTCATGCAATAGTACAGGCATACAACACTGTTCATACTTTTATGCTATCTAGAACCTTCCATACCACTCCATTTCTTTATATTCATTCATAGTAGGATTATATTCATAATCCTACTAAGCATCCACACAAACCCACATACAAAAAACATACAAAATATGTTTTTATATACACAATAAATACACAAAATAAATACACAATAGCTCTCATTGATTTGAAATGTAATACTCATGTATTTAGACTCTCTAAACACTTGGATTTCTAGGTCTTGTTTAAGAAGTTGCCAGTATTTTATGAAAGGAAACATACTGGTTAAATTTTTATACTCATGCAATTAATGTCTAAATTTTAGAACATATTGCCTTCAAATACCATCACTGCAAACCTCCTGCTATTGCAGAGTGAAAGCACATAAGTTTTTAAGAAAAAGCATGTTATGATGGAAAGTACATTGATATAAGATTGGGTTCTCATTTTATCCTTAATACTGCCCCTGATTAGCTATGCGATCCTTCTTTCTGAGCAATTCAGATAATAGTATGATTTCATTTTATTAAGAAGAACACTTTCTTACAAAGCGTAATAAAATATACTGTTATGAGTACTAAAGTAATGCAGGACATTTGGAGAATATATAAAAGTATAAACTAAACCAGTTTACGTTAAAACAGAAGCCCCAGATGATCAACAGAAAAATACAGTACAATAATATTTTTATATATCTATCTTAGATAACTCAGTTGCCAAAACAAAATATCATAGACCAGATGCCTAAAAAAAAGGAGTTTCTTTTTTTTTTTTTAAGATTTTTATTTATTTATTTGACAGAGAGAGAGACAGCCAGCGAGAGAGGGAACACAAGCAGGGGGAGTGGGAGAGGAAGAAGCAGGCTCCCAGCGGAGCAGGGAGCCCGATGTCGGGCTCAATCCCAGGACCCTGGTATCATCCCCTGAGCCAAAGGCAGATGCTTAATGACTGAGCCACCCAGGCGCCCCAAAAGGAATTTCTTCTCACAGTTCTGGAGGCTGGGACATCCAAGGACAATATGCCAGCTGATTGGGTCCCCTGGTCAGGGCTCTCTTCCTGGCTTGCTAATGGCCACCTTCTCACTACGTCCTCACATGGCAGAAAGAAAGAGGAAGAGACCTTGTGGATATGTCTTCTTATAAAGGCACTAACCCTATCATGACAGCCCCACCCTCATAACCTCATCTAAACCTATTTATCTTCCAAAGGCTTCATCTCCAAATGCCATTGCATTGGGGGTTAGGGCTTCAACATATGAATTTTGAGGAACACAATTCAGTCCATAGTATTCTGCCCCTGACCACCCAAGTTCATGTCCTTCTCATACGTAAAATATATTCATTCCATCCCAATATCCACAAAAGTCTTAACTCATTCCAGCATCAACTCTAAAGTCTAAAGCCCAAAGTCTCATCTTTTTTTTTTTAAGATTTTATTTATTTATTTGACAGAGAGAGAGGCAGCAAGAGAGAGAACACAACAAGCAGGGGGAGTGGGAGAGGGAGAAGCAGACTTCCCGCTGAGCAGGGAGCCCGATGTGGGGCTTGATCCTAGAACACTGGGATCATGACCTGAGCCGAAGGCAGACGCTTACTGAGCCACCCAGGAACCCCCCAAAGTCTCATCTAAATAAAATCTAGACCATATAAAATGAGTGAGATATCAGGTATGATTCACCCTAAGGCAAAATTCCTCTCCCGTGGTGAACCTGTGAAACAAGATAAGTTTTGTGCTTCTAAAATATAATGGTGGGACATTCTATTTCAAAATGGAAAAATAGGAAAGAAGGAGAGGTGATAGGTCTCAAACAAGTCCGAAACTTAACAAGGTAAATTCTGTTAGATCTTAAAGCTTGAAAATAATCCTCTTTGGTTCTGTACTATACTTCCAGACCCACTGGAGCAGGGTTGTTTCCTAAGGCTCTGGTAGGCTATAGTCAAGCTCCCAAGACTCCAAGGTGCTTGCCATCCAATGTTCCAAGTGGTGACCATCTTAACTACTGAAACTGAAACAGCTTCCCTCTGTCTTTTTCTCTCTTTCTCTCTCTCATACACCTCCCCCCCACCCACACACACACACACAAACTTTGAAACCAAGGAGGCAGCTCCAATTATCTCTGAATTCCTTGGGTCATTTTTCCCTTTTCTTGAAGAATAGCATACAATCATAGCCAAATAGCTCTATGGTCCAGCCTTGTAGTATCTAAGAAGTCTGACAGCCTTCCTTCATTTCATCCTGTCTCTGTCCAATTTAGTTCAAATGCACAGTTTCTGATCATATGATTGCATAATGTTTAATAAGTGACAATCCAACCACAACCTTAATGCTGTCCTCCAAAACACACTTTCTCATTTTTTGCAACATAAATAGATTGAATATATTCCAATTTTTTTTTTTTTAGTTCTGGTTCCTTTTTGCTTAATAATTTCTTCTTCAATTCATTTTTTTCTTCTTGTATTTTACCAAAAGCAGTAAGGAGGAACCAAATGATTCCTTTAACACTTTGCTCAGAAACATCCTCAGCTAAATACACAATTTTATTGCCTACAAACTCTACCTCCAGGAAAAAATTAAAACATGAACATAATTTAGCCAACCAAGTTCTTTGCCACTTTATAACAAAGACCATTTTTCCTCCAATTATCAATAACATGTTCCTTCTGTCTGAGATAACAACTTCTGTCTGAGATCTCACTCAAATTACCTTTAACATCCATACTTTTAGCATGCACTTCAAAACTCTTCATTACCTAGTTCCAAAGTCACTTACACATATTTAGGTATTTGTTACAGCATTGCCCCCACTTCTCAGTACCAATATTTAAGTCTGCTCAGGCTGCTATAACAAAATACCACAGATTGAGTGGCTTAAACAACAGGAATTCATTTCTGGAGGCTGGGATGTCTAAGACCAAGATGCTGGCCAATTCAGTTCCCCAGTGAGGACATTCTTGTAGGACTGCAGAAAGCAACCTTCTTGTGTTCTCTCATAGCAGAGAGAGTAAGAGTGAGAGAGAGGAAGAAAGCTCTTTGGTGTTACTCCTTATTAAGTGCAGTAATCCCATCCTGAAGTCCCCATGCTCATGATCTCACTTAAATGCAATTACCTCCCAAAAGCCTCATCTCCAAATAACATCACACTATGGTTACACCTTCAACATAAAAATGTGTGGGATAAAATTCAGTCCACAGCAATGTCTAAGAGGTCTTTCTTTTGTTTTCTTCTTTTTTGTGTGTGCTTTAAAACTTAATTTTACTTCACTATAAACACACATTTACGTTCAGTTTTACATAATACAGACGCATAAAATTTTTAGAAAGTCAATGGTATTCCTTAACCCATTCAATCCCATTGTAACTAAAGTTAACAGGCTGGATTGTTTTCTGTCCCATGGTTTTTCTATATTTTCACTAACAAAGAATTATGTATACACTTATATAGGATATTTAATTTTTAATGGAATCATAATTTACATAATTTCTATAACAGGTACATCTTCCCTACATGTAGTTCTACCTCGTTCTTTTTAATAGGTGAATGATAATCTTAGTGTGAATGTAGTATAACTGTTCAATCTTTCTCCTCCATTTAAAAGAATTTTGAATTGTTTTCAGTGTATTGCTACTAAAAATCCTTACACACAATAAAACTCTTCATATACATATGTTTATATTACAAGAATATTTTAAGCCATATGAATATGCCTTATTCTTGTATTTCATGTATTTAATATTTTCCCCAGTAATCAAGATGTATCTATCTCCTGATGGATAGAGTTAGGGAGTGATAGAATTGTTCAAACAAGAATTCAAAGAGGGAGAATTATTCTTCACTTCCTGATATCCAATATAAAACTGTTGAATCTTCAGCAAGGTAATAGATTTGAAAGACGTTTAATTCCCTCTTTATAGAGACAGACTAGAGGATTAGATTATAGAGTTCTACCATATCCCCAGAATTCAAAGGAGGAAAATATGAAATGTAGAGATGGAAAACCCAAAGCTCTCCTCTTATGCCTCTCTATTTTTGTAGGGAGAAGAGGGAGGTCAGAGTTCCCCTTCACCCGCGGGCTGAGTTTCTAGGCATGCTGGGAGGTACGGAGATTTATTCTGTAACATATGGGTAGGTATGGGACAGTCCAAATGGTTGGGTCTGATGGCAGACTTGACTGGATTTGGTAGGGGGAGCCTGTAAGCTTTTGAAAAAACCCCACCTGTGGCTATTTCACACAGGACTTGAGGCAATGGCATACCAGCCATAGTAGAACAGATGAAATGGAAGCAGTGTTCCTAAATTCTCAATGGCCATACAGATCAAAAGACCTAGAAGTAACTAACTATATCAGTAAAGAAACCCAGAAGTATGGGAGGCCCATGAACCTCAGAAGCCTAGAGTTAGTGTGAAGAAGCCACTTTAAAATGGGAGTCAATGCCTGGACCATCCAAATGTCTTTCAACAGGTGAATGGATAAACAAGCTGTGGTCTAACTTTTAATTCCTAAAATTCTAACACTCTTTTCTGAATCACCTTTCCTATAGCTTTACTAAGCTACAAGACTTGTAAGTCAATCTATGCTTACCCACTCTGCAGAAGCTCAAATGCACTCTCTCTGCCTCTGTATTTTATTAAAGCCACATTAATAGCAACATTCAATGAATTAGCAAGAATCACTTTCATCCCTCACTCCTACCTGCACAATATTTTACATGGCCATGATTGAACTGCTCTGGCTGCTACTTCTTCCCACATAATGCAATTGATATGGCTGACACTGATATTTTACCTGCTTTCCCAGCTGTCTGACTGTGATAACACAGCAGTCTCAGATCTGAACATAAAACCACACATCCACTCGCTTGCTTCAGAAGAAAAAAAATCACTTTATATCTCAAAAACCAAGAAAAGAAAAGTTTCTTTCTTAATAGAAAAGCTTATATATTGCGACTAAGTAGCAAGCACTGGGCTGCAAAAGGATTTTAATTTATGAGACACTGACTTTTAGGATCCATACCTACTGCACCAACAAAATTAAAGTATGCTTTTAAAAGTATTAATTGTTAATTATCAAGGCCTAATATGTTAAGATAAAATGCCTCTTAAAAATTTATTGCCAATCACAGTATTATCTATTCTCAATATTGTATTGTCAAAGGTCCTCAAGTTCAATATGGTGATATATTTAATTAAAAACAAGATTTTGATATTCCCAGAGGTTGGATCAAAGATATATTATTTATCTTTCTCAACTGAAAATCTTGTATTTTCTAATTTCCCACTGTCTTTCTAAATTAACAACTGTTACTCAAGAAAAAATTATAGTTTCTTTAAAATGAAATATCAGCATACTTTAAGGCTTATATAGCTATTATTGAATTAGCCCAGTGTGGAGCCCAACACAGGGCTCGATCTCACAACCAAGATAATGACCTGAGCTGAAATCAAGGGCCAGGTGATTAACTGACTGAACCACCCAGATGCCCAAAAAGTTTAATTTTTTACAATTTTCAAAATGCCATTATTCGCAAAAAGACTGTATTACCGCCACATAATGCATTACATAAAAGCATAACAGACATAGTTTTTAACTTGGCATACTTCCTCTTCCTTTATTGCTTGTTACTTGTTGCTGGTTGCTACTTGAGACAGTGGGACTCTCTGCTTAAAAAATTAAGAATTTCTTGTAAAAGAAGTAACTGTAACATCAAAACCACTTTTTAAAAAAATTTTCCAGAGTTCATTGTTGTAGAACTTCTTTGCAAGCTTAAGATAGTCCAAAATGGAATCATTACACAGGAAAGGATTGTGATGCCTCCTCCCCTCTGCTCCCAAGAAGCATCAGCCCTAGGTGCTGATTCAGTATCTTGCTGAGGATGCAAAGCTCTCCTCTCCAAACCTTGGCACTGTTGGCAAGCCCAAGGCTCTCCCCATTGCTGGACTATTAAATACAGAGCTGTGACTTCTGGGATGTCATACCTACATTGCTGTGGATCAAACTTAGCTGAGTCTGAACCTTTTTTACTTGTTTTAAAACTTAATTTTACTTTACTAAAGACTGTTTAGTAAAGAATGCTAAAGAATGTTTCCATTCAATTTCATACAGAGATAAACAATTTCTAGAAAGTCAATAGTGTTCCTCAAACCTTCAAACCCATACCTTTCAGATAACTAAAGTTAACAGTTTGGGCGAGGGGGGACCTTTTCTCTTCCTTCCTCTTCCTACACCACTAAAACCACTGATGCCAGCAGAGACCCCATCTGAGATGTCAGACATTATCTCCATCTGTACAACACTGATTCTTTTCAACAGTAGTTCTCCCTGGCGGCAACACAGTGCCCTAGTATTCTTTCTTCAAATCTTCTTCTGTGAAGGACGCTTACATTGCATCAATGTTCTCTCTCATAGCTAAGTTCTAAGAAGCCCTGACAGTGGTGTTGGGGGTAGGCGGAAGGGGTCCCTGTTTATTTTCTACCTGGCAGCAGCAAGACTCTGGCCAAAGACTTGGCCAGGGGCCCTTTTAGAAGCAAATATCTATAAGATGGCAGCTGTAGCACCTACTCCAATGAAGAGGAAGGAAAATTTAAGAGTGAAATACTGGGCTCAGAAAACTAGAAGATTATTACCCCAAACAGGCTAAAAGAGAATATTCTCCCAGGGTGAGGTTTAAAGTATGGAGATGCTGATAATATTATTCATATAAATAGGATTTCATTTTTACCCCAAGCTGGTACATGGGACATAAGTTTATAATACTATCTCTGACCTCTAATTCTGCCCCATATTAAAGATACTAGGAAAATTTCTTGGCAGACAATTCACTGAAAAATAAGAAAATTAAAATAATGTCTTAAAATATGCAAGTACAGTATAATAAATTGGAAAAGGATACAGACATGGAATCAGAATCCCAATTTTACTGACGACTCAGAATAAGATGAGCAAATCATTTAAACTCTATAACCTCAGATTCTTGGTCAATAAAATGTGAATGTGAGTAACTACACATTTGAACATTTTTTATAATGTTATAATTATAAAATTATATAATGTTATATAACATTTTTATAATGAGATATTCAGCTCTTGAAATATATTAGTTTTCTTATCTCTTTTTCCAACCATACTGTACTTCAAAATTATCAGCACATTTTTCCTTTTTACATTTCACGTAGCTTCAGTAAGGAAAAGCAAAACAATACTTATGTCACATTTACAATAACAGCTAGTAGTAGATGCTTAATATTTATATAATAAATTTTAACAGCAGAGTTGGGGCCAGAATTACCTGGAAACACCTGCGGTATTTATAAATGAAAACCTTAACCCCTACTTTGGTCCAAATTTAATCACAGTCTGAAGCGACACTGTAGATTGAACTCCTTCATGCTAAAAGCACCCATAGCATTGAGCCAAAGAGCTGCAAATCTTATAAAATGCCATTAAAACCAAAATCTATGTAAAATCAAGAAGTTCCAGTGCCACTCCCAGTACCACTATGATAGAAGCCAAATTGATTTTTAGGGAGGAAACTAAGATTTCCCCACAGAGTTAGGGATTTTAGACTTCAGCTCAGATTTAGGCTGGCTCAGAGGAAAATGTGTCATATACTCAGTGACTGCACAAAAAAACTGTGCCTTCTTCACTTTGCAAGGGAAAGGAAACTTAATTAGGTTATTGTTCAATCCTTTGAGTTCCAACAAGTGGTGGGAAACAGGGAGAGAGCCCAAACATGGAGAAAGCCCAGCCTGAATCAAGATCTCCATTCCTGCTCACACATGCACATATATGTTCTCATGCCAACCCAAGATAGCAAATAGGTCTACTATCTGACCTGTTGGCTTTACATGCAATTGTAAGGGGAAAGGTGGTTAAAAAAGAAGAGAAACAGTGTGACAACTGATATATTTTGCTTTCTCAAAGTATTCTTAATAGATAAGGTGGGAAATTAACTGCAAGTTTGTACTTGTTGTCTTAGGTAGGTCTTAGGTTGTCTTAGGTTTTTGTCTGTTTTGGTTCATTGATTGGTTTTAATTCAATGTCTGAGATGGAATTTACATAGCCAACAAAAAATAAAATCAAGAACACAAGAGACTGAAATTAAGAAAGTTAAAGTTTAGTGCAGAAGAGGACTGATAGATAGATTAGATAGATAGATAGATAGATAGATGATAGATGACAGATAAATAGATAGCCAGACAGACAGATGATAGATAGGCAGATGATATAGATATCCACAAATATGCTACTTTCTTCTACTTCAGACCTTTGACCATCATCCCCCAATCACGTTCAGCTAAAGGATACTGACACAGCACCTAAATTTGTATTAGCACAACTTTCAGAGTGTATTTATTATATTTATCTTTTAAAGGGAGATAATTAAAACATTCATAATGAGGGAGGAGAAAAAGATGGTAGAGAAGTAGGGGACCTTTTTTCAGCTGGTCCCCTGAATCGAGCTGGATATCTACCAGACCATCCTGAACACCCAAGAAATCAGCCTGAGATGTAGGAAGATATACCTGGATCTCTACAAACCGACATCTCAGGTGCTACGTATTGAAGAATGAAATGGGAGACTTGAATCTGCACACAGATATTGGAAGATAAACGGAAGGGGGAGGGAGTCACCGCGCTAGGGCATGGGGAAGCAGCAACCTCCTACAGTGGGGAGTGGGCCGGACTCACGGACTGGTAGCTGCTGGGAAACTACACTGAAATGGAGCACGCACTCAAACCAGTCTGAAACCGGGAGCTCGAGAGCTCGTGCGCAATCAGACTGAAAACAGGAGCTCCAGAGAACGTGCAAACCACACTGAAACAGGGAGCTCGAGAGCACACGTGGTAACCGGGGGCGGCTGGCGGTGTTAGAAGCGCAAAGGGCAGAGATGACCGGCCCTGGGAGCGAGGACTGGGAGAACAGCTGTGGGGCGCACAACCTGGGACACTGCGGGGTCCTTAGCAGCACTGACAAAAACAGAGTTAAAGTGGCCAGGAGAGCTCAATTAAGAGCAGACCGCAAACTCTCTGTTCTGAGACAGAGGCTTGGATACAGCCACTGCTGCTGTGACTCTCAGAAGAGTCACAAAGAGCCGCCAGGGAAAGCCCCAGAGAACAAAAGCCTGGAAAAAACGGTTTGTACTGTGCCCATCCACCCTACCACAGGGGACAGGGCAACTCTACCCAAACAGGGTTGCCTGAGTATCAGCACAGCAGGCCCCTCCCCCAGAAGGCAAGCTGAAAAAACAAGAAGCCCAAATCCCTAAGGTCCCTATAAAGCAAGTGCGCATTGCTTGGGTCCTGGTCAATAACTTGGTCTCTGTACATCCCTGCAAGCACACCTCATTAGAATGACAAGGAGGAGGAACCCCCAACAAAGGAAAGAAACAGAGACTGTGGCCTCTGCCACAGAACTAATGGATATGGATAAAATTAAATTGTCAGAAATGTAACAAAGGTCAAGATGATGTGTAGGCACGAAAAAAATATTAACGAAAATATTAATGAGAATATAGAATCTATAAGGGTGGAAATGAGAGCGACTCTGGAGAAAATTAAGAATGCTATGAATCAAATGCAGTCTAAACTGGATGCTCTGACAGCCAGGGTACACGAGGCAGAAGAACAAATTAGTGAGTTGGAAGATGAGATGATAGAAAATAAGGAAAAAGAGGGAACATGGCTTAAAAAACTCAAATTTCAAGAAATTAGAATACAGGAGATTACGGACCCAAGGAACGTTCCAATGTCAGAATCATCAGCATCCCCGAGGGGGTGGAGAAAGAGAGAGGTCTATAAGAGATATTTGAACAAACTGTAGTTGAGAACTTCCCTAATCTAGCGAAGGAAACAAGCATTCATGTCCAAGAGGCAGAGAGGACCCCTCCCAAGATCAAGGAGAACAGATCAACACCACATCACGTAATAGTACAATTCGCAAATCTTAGATCCAATGATAAAATCGTGAAATCGGCCAGGGGGAAGAGAATCCTCACCTACAGAGGAAAGAATATCACAATAACATCATACCTGTATACAGAGACCTGGCAAGCCAGAAAAAGCTGACAAGACATATTCAGAGCACTAAGTGAGAAGAACAGGCAGCCAAGGATACTTTAAACAGCAAGGCTGTCATTCAGAATGGATGGAGAGACAAGGACCTTCCAAGACCGGCAGAAACTGAAAGAATATGTGACCACCAAGCCAGCCATACAAGAAATATTAAGGGGAGTTCTATAAAAGTAAAAAGATACCAAGAGTGATACAGAACAGAAATTTACAATCTATAGAAACAAAGACTTCACAGGCAGCATGACATCATTATAATCATATCTCTCAATAATCACTCTCAATGTGAATGGCCTAAATGCTCCCATAAATGCCACAGGGTTGCAGACTGGATAAAAAGACATGACCCATCCATATGCTGTCTACAAGAGACTCATTTCAAACCTAAAGATACATCCAGACTGAAAGTGAAGGGATGGAGAACCATTGTTCATGCCAACGGACCTCAAAAGAAAGCTGAGGTAGCAATTCTCATACCAAACAGATTAGATTTTAAGCTAAAGACTGTAGTTAGAGATACAGAAGAACACTATACTATTCTTAAAGGGTGCATCCAACAAGAGGATCTAACAATTATAAATATCTATGCCCCCAACAGGGAGCAGCTATATACACAAGCCAACTCTTATTCAGAATAAAGAGACATATAGATAGTAATACGTTAATAGTAGGGGACCTCAACACTCTGCTCTCAGCAATAGACAGATCATCTAAGCAGAAAATCAACAAAGAAACAAAAGCTTTGAATGACATACTGCACCAGATGGACCTCATAAATATATACAGAACACTACACCCTAGAACAACAGAATACTCATTCTTTTCAAATGCACATGGAACTTTCTCCAGAATAGACCACATACTGGGTCATAAAACAGGTCTTAACTGATACCAAAAGACTAAGATTATTCCCTGCATATTCTCAGACCACAATGCTTTGAAACTGGAACTCAATCACAAGGAAAAATTTGGAAGAAACTCAAACACTTGGAAACTGAGAACCATCCTGCTCAAGAATGATTGGGTAAACCAGGAAATTAAAAATCAGTTTAAACAATTTCTGGAGACCAATGAGAATGAAAACACATCGGTCTAAAACCTGTGGGACACTGCAAAGGCGGTCCTAGGGGAAGAATACATAGCCATCCAAGCCTCGCTCAAAAGAATAGAACAATCTAAAATGCAGTTTTTATATATTCACCTTAAGAAGCTGGAGCCAGAACAGAAGAACAGGACTAACCCACGCAAGAAAAGGCAGTTGATCAAGATTAGAGCAGAGATCAGTGAATTAGAAACCAGGAGCACAGTAGATCAGATCAACAAAACTAGAAGTTGGATCTTTGAAAGAATTAATAAAATCAATAAGCCACTGGCCACACTTATTCAAAAGAATAGAGAAAGGACCCAAATTAATAAAATTATGAATGAAAGGGGAGAGACCATAACCAACACCATGGAAATAGAAACAATCATTAGAAACTATTATCAACAACTATATGCCATTAAACAACCTGGAAGAAATGGATGCCTTCCTGGAAACCTATAAACTACCAAGACTGAAACAGGAAGAAATTGATTATCTAAACAGACTGATTAACCATTAAGAGATTGAAGTAGTGATCAAAAACCTCCCAAAAAGAAGCATCCAGGGCCGTACGGATTCCCCAGGGAATTCTATCAAATATTCAAAGAAGAACTAATACCTATTCTCCTGAAGCTGTTTCAAAAAATAGAAACAGAAGGAAAACTACCAAACTCATTCTATGAGGCCAGTATTACCTTGATCCCCAAACCAGGCAAAGACCCCATCAAAAAGGAGAATTACAGACCGATATCCCTGATGAATATAGACGGCAAAATTCTCAACAAGATTCTAGCTAATAGGATCCAACAGTACATTCTAAGGATTATCCATCACGACCAAGTGGGATTCATCCCTGGGATACAAGGGTGGTTCAACATTCGCATATCGATCAGTGTGATAGATCACATTAATAAGAAAAGGGACAAAAACCATATGATCCTTTCAACTGATGCAGAAAAAGCATTTGACAAAATACAGCATGCTTTCCTGATTAAAGCCCTTCAGAGTGTAGGGATAAAGGGTACATTCCTCAATTTCATAAAAACCATCTATGAAAAGCCTACAGCAAATATCATTCTCAATGTAGAAAAGCTGAAAGCCCTTCCCTTAAGGTCAGGAACACGACAAGGATGCCCACTCTCGCCATTATTGTTCAACATAGTACTAGAAGTCCTAGCAACAGCAATCAGACAACAAAAAGGAATAAAAGGTTTTCAAATTGGCAAAGAAGAAGTCAAACTCTCTCTTCGCAGATGACCTGATACTTTATACGCAAAACCCAAAAGACTCCACCCCCAAATTACTAGAACTCATACAACAATTCAGTAATGTTGCAGGATACAAAATCAATGCTCAAAAATCAGTTGCATTTCTATACACGAACAATGAGACTGAAGAAAGAGAAATTTGGGAATCCATTCCATCTACAATAGCACCAAAAATCATAAGAGATCTTGAAATAAACTTAACCAGAGAGGTAAAGGATCTATACTCTAGAAACTACAGAACACTGATGAAAGACATTGAAAAAAGACATTGAAAAAGATGGAAAAACATTCCATGCTCATGGATTGGGAGAATAAACATAGTTAAAATATCTACACTACCCATAGCAATCTACATTTTCAATGCCATCCCAAACAAAATACCGATGACATTTTTCAAAGAGCTGGAACAAACAATCCTAAAATTTGTGTGGAACCAGAAAACACCCCAAATTGCCAAGGAAATGTTGAAAAAGAAAAACAAAGCTGGGGGCATCACGTTGCCTGATTTCAAACTATACTACAAAGCTGTGATCACAAAGACAGCATGGTACCGGCACAGAAACAGACACATAGACCAATGGAACAGAATAGAGAACCCAGAAATGGACCCTCGGCTCTATGGTCAACTAACCTTTGACAAAGCAGGAAAAAACATCCAGTGGGGAAAAAAAAGTCTCTTCAATAAAAGGTGCTGGGAAAATTGGACAGCTATATACAAAAGAATGAAACTTGACCACTCTCTCACACCATACACAAAGATAAACTCCAAATGGATGAAAGACCTCGATGCGGAGTTAAGATGGCGGAGGAGTAGGAGACACCGTTTTCAGCCGGTCCTCCGAGTCGAGCTGGATAGGTACCAGACCAGCCTAAACAACCACGGAACCAGCCTGAGACGCAGGAAGACGCATCTGGATCTCTACAAATGAACATCTCCAGCACTGAGTATTGAGGTACGAAGCGGGGAGCCATGAAACTCTGCAC
>NW_024426885.1:72451205-72452346 GCF_017311325.1 Ursus maritimus | reverse complement strand
CCTTTCAACTGATGCAGAAAAAGCATTTGACAAAATACAGCATGCTTTCCTGATTAAAGCCCTTCAGAGTGTAGGGATAAAGGGTACATTCCTCAATTTCATAAAAACCATCTATGAAAAGCCTACAGCAAATATCATTCTCAATGTAGAAAAGCTGAAAGCCCTTCCCTTAAGGTCAGGAACACGACAAGGATGCCCACTCTCGCCATTATTGTTCAACATAGTACTAGAAGTCCTAGCAACAGCAATCAGACAACAAAAAGGAATAAAAGGTTTTCAAATTGGCAAAGAAGAAGTCAAACTCTCTCTTCGCAGATGACCTGATACTTTATACGCAAAACCCAAAAGACTCCACCCCCAAATTACTAGAACTCATACAACAATTCAGTAATGTTGCAGGATACAAAATCAATGCTCAAAAATCAGTTGCATTTCTATACACGAACAATGAGACTGAAGAAAGAGAAATTTGGGAATCCATTCCATCTACAATAGCACCAAAAATCATAAGAGATCTTGAAATAAACTTAACCAGAGAGGTAAAGGATCTATACTCTAGAAACTACAGAACACTGATGAAAGACATTGAAAAAAGACATTGAAAAAGATGGAAAAACATTCCATGCTCATGGATTGGGAGAATAAACATAGTTAAAATATCTACACTACCCATAGCAATCTACATTTTCAATGCCATCCCAAACAAAATACCGATGACATTTTTCAAAGAGCTGGAACAAACAATCCTAAAATTTGTGTGGAACCAGAAAACACCCCAAATTGCCAAGGAAATGTTGAAAAAGAAAAACAAAGCTGGGGGCATCACGTTGCCTGATTTCAAACTATACTACAAAGCTGTGATCACAAAGACAGCATGGTACCGGCACAGAAACAGACACATAGACCAATGGAACAGAATAGAGAACCCAGAAATGGACCCTCGGCTCTATGGTCAACTAACCTTTGACAAAGCAGGAAAAAACATCCAGTGGGGAAAAAAAAGTCTCTTCAATAAAAGGTGCTGGGAAAATTGGACAGCTATATACAAAAGAATGAAACTTGACCACTCTCTCACACCATACACAAAGATAAACTCCAAATGGATGAAAGACCTCGATGCGGAGTTAAAATCCATCAAAAT